>NC_134592.1:51192500-51521000 GCF_037038515.1 Microtus pennsylvanicus | reverse complement strand
AAAATGCAGAAGTTTTCACAAAAATCTCTCATGTGTGAGTGATTTATCACAAGAGAGTAAAGCAAACTAAAGGGCACAGCTACTTTTACTTCTCAAATTCCTTAATTTTTTTTTCTTTTTTTAATGTTTTTTTTTTTAATTTTTTTTATTGATAAAAGAAGAATAAAGAAAAAAAAACAAATTTCCACCTCCTCCCAGCCTCCCCTTTCCCTCCCCCTCCTCCCACTCTTCTCCCCCTCCTCCCACTCTTCTCCCCCTCCTCCCACCCCTCTCCCCTTCCCCCCACTCCTCTCCCCCTCCCTCTCCAGTCCAAAGAGCAGTCAGGGTTCCCTGCCCTGTGGTAAGTCCTAGGTCCTCCCCCCTCCGTCCATATCTAGGAAGGTGAACATCCAAACTGGCTAGGCTCCCACCAAGCCAGCAGATTGCGTAGGATCAAAACTGCGTGCCATTGTCCTTGGCTTCTCATCAGCCCGCATTGTTCGTCATGATCAGAGAGTTCAATTTTATCCCATGCTTTTTTTGGTAATAGTCCAGCTGGCCTTGGTGAGCTCCCAGTAGATCAGCTCCACTGTCTCAGTGGGTGGGTGCACCCCTCGTGGTCCCGACTTCTTTGCTCATGTTCTCCCTCCTTCTGCTCCTCATTGGGACCTTGGGAGCTCAGTCCATTGCTCCAGTGTGGGTCTCTGTCTCTATCTCCATCCATCACCAGATGAAAGTTCTAGGATGATATTGCCGGGGAGAAAAGTGGGATCTTGGGGGTGGGGTGGCAAGGGGGTAAGGGGAGATGGGGAGAGAAAAGGTAGAAGGGAAAGAGGGGGGACTTGGGGAAACAGGAGGATCGGGATAAAGGAAGGTTGGATAGGGGAGCACGGAACCACAATTCTTAGTTAAGGGACCCACTTTAGGGTGGGCAGGAGAATTGACCCTAGAGGGGCTCCCAGGTGCCCAAGCTGAGGTCCCCAGTTAGTTCCTTGGGCAGCTGAGGATAGGGAACCTGAAATTACCCCATCCTAGCATAATACTGACGAATATCTTGCATATCAAATTCCTTAATTTTTAAGCAGCTCTGCAATTCTTTTAGGACTCCAATATTTCAAAAAATACTTCCCGGTAATATTTTCATGTCTCTGCTGTTTTAGAGTTATAAATTATTTATTATGAGAATTTCATTTGATTGATTTTTCCAAAAAAACGAGTAGCTTACTAAACAAGTAGAACAGAAATGTGCTTCACATATCTTTATCTGCTCAGCTTAAGGTTTGTTTTTTAGTTTAGTTCTTTGTTTTCTTTTCTGCTTTATTATCTAAAATACTGAAAATGGGGTCAATACATATTAGAGATATGTATTCATCCTGCCTACACACAAGGTAAGATAAATGACAATGTATGGTGGGAAACAAATCCAAAGCAATGAAAAAAAAAACAAGAAAAATGGCATCAAGACTGAACTTTGAGAAATTAAAAAAAAATAACACCCACAATGAAAAACACCTAAAGATGAATGCACTACTTATGTATGCATTAACAGATGCTGTATATCAGTAATGCAGACAGTGCTGAAACCTAATCAAGTAGTTGATCTTTATTTTCAGGGTTCCTATTGCTGTGATAAAACACCCTGACCAATGCAAATTTGAAAGGAAAGGGTTTATTTTATCTTTCAGCTTATAGTCAGTCACTCAGGGAAGGCAGGGCAGAAACTCAAGGTACAAACCTAGAGGCAGTAGTTTATACTAAAATTATTGAGGGTGCACTTACTGACTTACTCACTTTGCTTGCTCAGCCTGTTTTCTTAGAATACTCAGGACCATCAGACCAGCAGTGGCACTGCCCAGAGGAAGTTTGTCCCTCCCTCATCAATCACCAATCAAAAAATGTCTTACAGGCTTTCCCACAAGGCATTCTTACAAAAGTATTTTCTCTAATGAGATTTCCCTCTTTCCTATAACTCTAGCCTGTATCAAGTTGACAAAAACAAGCAAACAAATAAATGAAAATACTAGAAAGCACAATGCTGTTGTAATTTATTTCCCAAGATTTCTGTTCCTATTACTGAAGGTAAAATAGATAATTCAGACTTTAATCCTAAATCTGTATTCCTCGACCAAACATTCACTCTTTCATTACAGTGGAAGCATTAAGTTAATATTATGTTTTTAAAGAGAGTTTGAGGAAACACTGGAATATCCCTGCCAAGAGCATGAAGAAATTATAGTTAGCTCAAAATCCAAAGCAATACTTTTAAAAGGCAGTAAGAGAGACATTCAGATATGGTGACACAGATTTGTAATCCATCACTCAGGAAAAAGAGGCAGTAACTCTATAGTAGGACCATGTTTCAATAATCTGCATAAAATGTAATTTTCTAAGTGTACATTCCTCAGCTTATGTGTCTTTGTTGTTCTTTCTATGAAAAGTATGCACATAGTGTCATTAAAAGTCTGACTTCAGAGTTTGTTATCGTTTAGTTGTTAGGACATGTCTTGGTAGAGTTCTGACTGGCCTGAAGTAACTATCCAATCCAGGCTAGCATCAAGCCTGCAGCCATTCTACAGCTTCAGAATCTGAAATGCTGAGATTGCAGGTGTAAGTTTAACTGCCTCTCACTCTGTTTGGGGGGTGATTTAATATTGATTGCTTTTGAAGCATCTGACACTTTTTCCTCTGTGGTTTTCTCCAAACAGATAGATAAGCTCTGTCTGACATAGATCCTTTGATGAACACTGAGAATTTAAAACGGTGTCCCAGTTCCATCCCTGGCTACTAAAAACCCTTTACACTCAGCCATTATCAACCAAGATGCCCTGTTCTCTCGCATTGTTGAATACGTTCCTATCAAATTATTCTGATGTGCTAAGAACTGACACCATTTCATTCTCTTCCTTCTAAGCGATTCAAACAAACACTGTGAAGCCCACTTTCTAAATTCCCAGTTCACAAATTGTGTGAATCTGTTTGCTCAGTATTTGAAGCTAAATAAACATGTTTAAAATCTCTAAAGATCAAATGAAATATCTGGAGCTTCCCTTACAAAGCTATTTGAACTAAGAAAAAAGTTAAATTATATTTATACCAATGTCTTTTCATTTAAAAACTAATATTTAATAGTGTCTATTTTCGGCATAATTTTCTTATGGTGAAATTAGAAAAATCTAATTTTTTTGTGTGTGATTTGGGGTATAAAGGTTCTGCACATGCTATCTTCTGTGAGACTGGTTATTTCCATCCAACTTTATGTGACTTCTAGATATTGGACTCAAGTTGGCAGTCTTTATAGCAAGGACATTTTCTCTGTTGAAACATCTCACTTAGCCTCATATGCTCTCTTAATATACCAAGCATAATTCAAAAATAGTAAAAATGCATATTTTTCTATGCATAGCATAGAAAAACATGCTGTGATACTTTTTTACCTTCAGGTCATAAATCAGGATTCACGCCCTAACACAAGAACTGAAAGCAGGCATATGCAGATCTAGCTGGACCCGTATGTTTATCTGTCACACATTTCTGCACATGAACCTGACTCAGCAATTTGTGTTACAATGATGTGAAGTGTCTGTTCTGTGGCCATTCCTGTAGTGGAGCTGAGGCCAGTCAGGTCTCTCAAACATGTTCAGGTACAGAGAAGTGCATATGGTATTGGCAGCCTTATCATTGTCTGTCAGGAACACCTGCTCTCAGACCAATCAATGGTGTGTGTCTAGACACTAAGTGTATACGGGCAACAGTGGAAACCTCAGATTTGACACTGTTTTCAGCAACACATCCCTAAGGATGTGGTGTAGTGGCTGGAGCTACAGACTTTCTCCCACACTTTTCCAGAAAGACCAGAAATGGCAGGGGCTGACGCGTCACTGGGTTCATTCCCAGCCCTGTCAGAAACCTAAACTATTGTATTAGCAATAGTAACTCCAGAGCACCATGTGGAACCATCTCTATTCCTGATCACTATCTTCAGACAATTGACCTAACATGGTTTCATATCTTTTTTTTCTGAAAGAAACCAGACAACAGACAGTAGATATCAAAAGTTAACTGTTCTGCCATTAAACTTGTTGACAAGAAGAAAAGTTGAGGGCTAGAACAGCACATGCTTCTGCAGCTCAAGAAAGATCAAAGCACATGTATGGCAGTACTCTGGATAAAACACTTCAGCTTAAACCTAGAGTATTTACCTATTTTAATCCTAGACTTCACAGCCAGTCATTTACACTGGCTTTGTCATTTTAAAAACACATGTGGAAATTACAGAGTTGGAGACCTTTACTTGGGTCTTTTACTTTGATGCAGCATGAACTAGGCTAAAACTTCATGCATTAGAGAATTTACTGTAGCTCAAAAGAGGAAAAGAAATTTAAAACAATGAGCAGAAAATACAGATATCTGAATTATGAGAATTATAAATGTGTCTTATATTTGGATACCAAGTGACCAAACAGTGGTGACCAAGGTAACCAGCATAGTGATAGGAATAATAGCACAGAATGGAGCAGCATAAGAAGATAAAGAAGATCGCAAGTTATCAAAAGTTATTAGAAACACTTGCATTACTTTGTAATGTCATTTCTTTTGCAAAGAAGAAAAATGTCAGAGAACTACTTTGAAAATATCTTTGAAGGCAAGAGAATGCAGATACATGTTCATATAATTTAGTAAAATTATTGTCATCTGGGTGAGTATGTTTAAGTAAATACAAAAGAAAAAGAATAAGAAGAAACGGAATCATAAACTACTAGAAAAGGATTTATACTTACAATTACAGCATATCACGAAGCAAAGAAAACCAACCATAGTGTCACAGTAAAAATTGAACAATATAGATTACAGATACCACACCTCTGTGGTATTCAAAGGAAAAACTCTATCTAATAATATTGACATTGGGTGTATTGCAAGAAATTTAAATAAGATGATAGTCCTACTATTACAGGTAAGTAAAGTATATTTTGTAGATCCATAAAGATTTTCAACCTATTAAGAGCAAATTAATGGGTCAGGCTTTGATAGAGACAAAGTAACTCTAAGGTTATAATTTCTCATGCTCCCTTGACTTTAAGAGAGGCACTATTCCTAGGGCTAAGAGATTTGAGGACCTCAGTGATGAGGGCAATAAACTGCCAGGGGCATTCTCTTCACAAACACCAGAGGTGGGAAGTAATGCAGCAGTTTCAATAAATGTTAAAATGTATATTGTATACTAAGCATTCACACTAGAAAGTTTTATTTTTAATTATGAACAATAATCATAGATCTTGTTATTCACTGATCTATAATAATGTCACTAACACACACACACACACACACACACACACACAAAACAGATACAATGCTCACACATACATATCATATCATGATGAGGCTTTCCTAAAAGAAGAAACTACTGTGGTTGAACTATTAGAGATAGATATGGAAATACCCATGTACAATTAAAATTGGATTTCTTTTTATTTTAATCTTATTTCCTTACAATAAATAAGAACTCTAAGTTATGTTGATTTAGTCATCACTTCTTCCCAGTCTTCTATGTTGGCTACTAACAAACCATAAAGTTTGATCCTACACGTCCTAAATTGTACTTGAATTAATGATGCCTCATAGAAAACTCCAATCTCCCCTTTCCTTTCTTCTACCTAAACAGTCCAGTAATCTATTGTGGTTAGTACTGTCTGGAAGATTCTTCTTAATTTCATTCTTGAATACTCTCCCATTACTCACTATTTTCCAAATTTCTTCTCATAATTAAAGTGTATTTATTATTTTCAATTTAATTTAAAAATACCAACATCACTTATTGAAATATGCAAGATATTGTGACATATTATTCATTTTATCTACTATTTTGAATCATTATTTATCCATTATATATATATATACATGTTATCAGAATATATGATGTCATGTACATTGCCACTTAAATTTCTATATCCACAAAGCACTGTTTTTTCTTAAATAGATGAATAACTGAAAAAATATAAGCAATCAGAGCTACTAGTGTTTTTTTATAAGAAAGTCTATTCTTAATCTTCATTTGTATTGTTCTTCTTCATTATTTTGTCGGGCAGGTTATCTAAGTATTGACATAATTCTATAATTATGGATAACTTGCATTCAAAAGATGAAGTTATGATTAAATGATGCATTGTCTCTGTGTACATTTTTAGTCAGATCAGTTGTAAAAGAAAGAAAATCAGCAGACAAGATGAATGAAATAAGATAAAAGTATCCCGTTATTGTTTCCAGAGGTAGAGGTAGGAGGGTAGAGACAGACTAGAAACCTGGTGCTGATGAAATGATGGGAATGTATTTCTAAGAACAGAGGTGAGATGGTCTAAAGCTATTTGTCTTTTCTATTGACCTAACTAATTCATTTTTAATATACAAACAATCTAGTTTTCAAATGGAGCAAATTCTCCAGTGGAGTGAAGTTTCTAGTCTCTCACAGGAACTGGGTCAACAATACTGTTCCTGAGAATGTTTTCCAATGTGTTACCTAGTTCTTTACAGAATCTTTCAATGGGTTACATATAATTGAATTACTGGCCAATGTGGCCACATGGGAAGCCAAAAACAATTCAGGCTATTGCTAAGGTGATTGGTTTCTCTCCACAAATAGATGATTAGACCGTATCGCTGAGGACAATATTTCCCATCACCCAATGGCCTCAGAGAAGATGATCTGGTGCCTCACTAGAGACTTCAACCTTACTAGCTAATGTTTGTGGTACTATGAGGTACTCTGTGATTCCAATGGATAAAGGTAAACAACCAATCCAGCTAAGAACCCTCTGATCTACAATGTGTCGTGAATTAGCTAGATACGGGAAATAACCAGGCCAGCTTAAGGATAACAATTATAATTTAAATTGTTATAAGGGGAAACTCACGCCACAAGATTGGGAAGTCTGACTTCCTCTGTCCAGCGGGAATCACCCAGCTAGAGAGCAGGCACTTGGTCCCTCTCAGCTTTTCTTCCTGGGCTCCAGGTAGCCACGCCTTAACTGGGTGTGATTGGTTAACAGAGCTTCCCCATCAACAATGGTGACCTGCTTGTGGGATACACTAGTACAAAACTTACAAAAATGTGGAAATAACCCTCTATCTTATTAGATTTAAGCCCACTACATGAGATGGAAACTACGGGTTGAGTGGCCAAGAATCTGACAATAGACATGATAAGGACCTAAAGAAAACAAGAACTGTTTGTCTATTAATTTATGTAGCAAAGAAATAATTCCTAATGACATCCTGCTGTACCGAGAAATCATTGTTTTAGTCAGTCATTATCAGAGAAGCTTTTTCTTGTAGGAGAGGGACACGAATACAGAGATTTCCAAATAGACAGTGTTCAGAGAGTGAGAGATTGCAGCACACAACACCTGTCTGCGCTTTATGTGCTATCATACAGTTCCCGAGCTTCGGGAAAGGGGCTGGAGTTTGAATATACAAAGACACAGAGACAGACAGACAGACAGACAGACAGACAGACAGACAGACAGACAGACAGACAGACAGACAGACAGAGACACGGACCTCTAGTCACTGGTAAGAAGCCCTTTATTTAATAGCACCATGGAGGCTTATATACCCAACAGTCAAGTGGGCCAACAGGTGAAAACCTTATCCTCTGATCCTCAAGGCCAAGGCAACAAGTGCTCGTGAAGCAGAGCTGGTAAACAACTCTGACACAGCTTTCAGTAATTCACATCAGAAGGAAAGTAAAGATCTCTAGCAGGGAAAAGCAGCTGGAGGCCAGGACTCCAAATGGTCCCAACAAGAGATCTTTAAACACTCAGTTCTAAATTGGTGTCTGCATTGAATTCCTCCCCTTATGGCTCAGGATGTTGTGCAGAAGAGGAGACAGAAAGATTGTAAGAGCCGAAGGGAATGAAACACTAAGAAAACAGAGCCTTAAACACAAAAGGTACTACACACATATGAACTCAGAGATATCATGCAGCCTGCACAGGGCCTGAACAGGACTGAACCAGATAGGATCCAAGAACTGAGAGGAGAAGTGGCCCAAGGTCCAATCTCTAACATAAAACTATGTCCAATTATCACCTACCCACAAAGGAAAAAATGGTTTTTCTCCAATGCTGTCTATGGGTATACAAAGTACACCAAATGGCAGCCCCTACCCAGCAGTATATGGCCAACAAAAAATTAACTCAGGGATATTTTGAGAGATTGTTTTCATATTTTGGGGTATGTTTTTCCTTACTACTCCTACCAATGGTATACTTTTTAGGAGCTCTCCTTCCTCCACTTCCGAGACAGAAGTTAAAAGAGACATATTTTATTTGATATTATAATGCTGCATCTAAAAGTAAACTCATCATTTTAATGTATTTTGAGGGAGTCTTACTATCTTCATCAGGCTGGCCTAAAGTGCTCAATCCTGCCTCCGTTTATTCCTAGGTGCTGAAATTGCAGACCTAGCACAGTTTTTTTTTAATTTATAACAAAAAATTAAAATCATGAAAAACATTTTGATAAAAATGACCTAAAATTACTGAAATGACAGTTCTGTTTTAAGACAAATTCACTCTAAGTAGTCAAAACAGAAGATTTAAGCTCTCCACATCTCTTATTTTAAAAGAAACATTACAAACTATAAAAACATGTCAAGGAGTTCAAGAAATATTGGAATAGAAATGTCAAGTTTATTTTAGATTAAGTTCTCTAGGCCTAAAACACCTGGAAAGCAGAACAAGGAAAAATGATAAATGAAGTATCAAAGAAATGTTTCTGCAACCTGGGAATATTCTGAACTTCAGATGGATATGTAAGTAAGTATTAATCATAACATAAAACTGATAGACAAATTACTAGAGAAACATGACAAAGAATGGAAAAGTGGGATTCTAGAATTATTCAGTCTATTAGCAGCACATATTTAATTATTTAAGAAGCAATTAATCCACGGGCAATGAGACTTTTTCTTTAGAGTTAGGAGGTAAATTTATTTTTCATCACATTAAAGTTTGTTTTTCTTTCTGTGTCCCAATCTGTAATTGGTTTATGCTTGATGGCATAATTGTAAATTATGTAAATTGCCAGTAGGTCAAAGTGGGGGTGGGGGAAAATTCAACGTACAAAACAGCACAATCTCTCCATGTTGATAATTTTGCTCTTGCTTCCAAAAAAGGTCATCCTCTTTCGTGGTGTGGTGAATGCTTTCTGCTCTGACGTTGTCTATGTCTTCTGCTTGGCCTGAGAAAAGAAATGTAGCTATGCAGAGGAAAATGGTGGGGTAGGGTCAGAAACAATTTCCAAAGATGCTTTCCCAACAGTTTTTTTTTTAATTTTTATTGAGCTCTACATTTTTCTCTGCTCCCCTCCCTGCCTCTCCCCTTCCCTTCAACCCTCTCCCAAGGTCCCCATGCTCCCAATTTACTCAGGACTGATAGCCTTCCGACATACTCAGTCTCCTACATTGTGGCCCCATTACAAAAAAGACATGAAAAAACTAGGTTCTTCCCTGAGTCTTAAGGTACTGTATTCTAATGGCAAAAGTGGTTAGAAGACAGCATGCTTTCTGTGTGGTATCATGGTGAGAAATGGTGTGATTTGAGGACAGGGAGTCGAAAGCCTGAATGGTTTAGTTCCACAAAAACAAGCAAAAGAGTTGAACTGGAACCATAGACAAGAACTTTGGACACAGTCACTGCTAGAAGCCACTGTGAATGCTGAACATCCAAGCAGATTCTACCATCGCTGTTAACATTAAACAAATATATTTTCCAAGTGAAAGGGTTTCTAGGGCCTTGAAACAATGGTTTATAAGATAATTGTTGGTCAGTAAAAAATAACACTTCCTTGGTAAAAACCAGTTTGGGGGGCCCAGGGCAGTGACTACCTAATAGAACACATTGCTACCCATACAGGTTCTGTGCAATATGGACCAAGAGAGCCATCTTTAAACAGGTAGTTCTTACAGTTCCTTCTGAGACCCCTGGTCCTGCTATACAAGGCCAAGGACCTAATCTTATTTGACAATTTGTTTTATGGATTTCTTTCCCCAAATAAGAGCATTTTCATATCAAAGGCTTTGTGTTTAAATATTTTATGGTTATTTCTAGCTTACTATGATGATAAAAGCAGAGATTTATGATGCTGTGGTAAATATTTTTAAGCTTTTTACATCACAGGAAATCTAAAATAAAGAACTGGTTTTGAAATGATCTCATATTAGTCGAAAAAATGTCAAATTTGATTGTGACAAGAAGAGAATGTGTAGATATTAACCAAAGTATTTATATATTACTTATCTTCTGAGAATTTATTATGATAATTAAGTGAAAATACGCTTTCCCCATGATATAATTGATTTTTATCCATAGCAATTGTTACAAGGGAATAGATTACTACCTAGCTTTCCATTGCCAGGCTTGCAATCTGAAACTGCAGGGCAAATTAGCCATGGAGAAAGCCTCTCTTCTAGCATGTGTTCAAGAATACCCTGCTACCTGAGGCTTTAGCTCCTAGGAGAAAATAGATTCAAAGTTACTTCAAATGCTCCTTTTCTGAGACCATACATCTAGGTGTGTTCAGTTTAAAGTTCCTAGGTCTGTACATATTAGGTATATACGTATATGAATAATTTATAGATTATGGAAACTATATACAGCAAAAATAAAAACAAAATGGATGTTTAACACTGAAAACTAATTTTATTCTTCTGAGGATTGTTTATTCAACATTATTCAACAGAACATTAGCCGGGGTGTTAAGTACAGCAGATAGAAACAGCGGTATCTGTGGAGCAGAGCTGTTTAGTAGCAAACCTAAGCAGCAGTTTTCTAGAAAGCTGGCTCTTACCAAATATGGAGATTGGCACATTAAAATGTTCCCTTATTTACAGCATTTTAATTAAAGCAAGTTCAGGGGAGAAATCTCATTTTCACAGACATCAGTCATCTGTAAAATCCCTTGCGTTTGGCGAATGCAAATTCACTTTAAAATATACATGCCAAAAGATAGGTAAAGTATAAGAGCTGTCCCAGTAGTCACTAAATTCTCTGTCTCTTCATGGATGGGCAATTTTAATTTTAAATGAATTTTCTAAGTTACTAATTTCTCATTTATTCCAACCTAATTTCAGAATTATTAGTGCACAAGGTTTCTTTCTCTCCAACAGCTCAGAAAATTTTTTTCTATGACACTCTAAAGTAAATAACCACTAATAGCAATTGAAAAACTTGTAAAGTAGTAAAAAGGGAGATGAGTTTAAGAGAAGCAAATGCAAATTAAAGAAAATGTGGGTTAGGCAATGCAACTTTTTTTTTTTTTTACAGCATAAGGAATCTTTCTCGCAAATGACAGCAGATCATTGAGAGCAAGAAAGCCTTTGTCACAGAGGTTTGAAAGAATGGGTTTTGCTTTGTTTTTCTTTACTCAAGATAAATTTAAATACAGATATCATTGTGAAGTTTTTTTTAATTGTCCTAAAGCTGGTGATAATCCTTTTTAGTAGTCAGAATACCCCAGTCAGGTCAGCTATCAATAGATATAAAGTAGAAGCATTGAATCTTCTGCCTTGCTCCAGGTATACTGGTTTTCCTGGAATATTTACTTTCTTCTTTTATTTTTCTTTTCTGTTAGTGCCAGTAAAATTGTACCTGAACATGAGAGTGCAGCAGGGTATCAAAGAGCTGAATTCACATGTATAAGAGAACATATAAACATGAATCTTCTGCTCCTGCAACATTTCAGAGCCATTTCCTTTCTGTTGGTAAATAAAACCCTTAGGTTTCCCCCTCTGTTTTTGTAGTAGCTATAATTCCAGCCCAGGTATGACCCCACTCACCTTCCCTAAGTGGACTTTTCCAATTGTACCTGCTCCTAAACCATCCCTCTGTTATTGCCATGCTCATTGGAGCACACACTTCTTCACAAATAAAGAACAGGCTCCTGTTCCTCCTGCTTCACGCCTGCATGCAAACTGGGTTTAAACTCCTTGAAGGCAAAAGAGCCCAAATCAAACTGTAGCTCCCAGGAATTGATAAAGTACTAGTCACATACTAACTTCTTTCATTTTCAAATATTTTCATTTATTTCATGTGTATGAGAGTTCGCATAAGAATATGCCACAAGGATGTTTCCAACTAAGACTCCTAACGATAGTGGAGAAGGTGCTTGAACTAGTCTTTTCCTGTAATCAGAATGGTGACTATCCTAAGTGTCATTAGAGAACACTCATCCAGTAGCTAATGGAAGCAGATGCAGAGATCCACAGCCAAGCACTGGGTATGCTCTGGAGCCCAGCTGAAGAGAGAGAAGAAAGATTGTATTAGCTGGGGATGTGTGGCAGCAAGATCATGGCAGGGAACACATAAAGACAGCTCATCTGGGCTCCTGGGAGCTCACTGACTCTTGATCGACGTAGGGACCCTGTTTGTGACATAGACCTTCTGTGTGTGTGTGTGTGTGTGTGTGTGTGTGTGTGTGTGTGACAGTTGTGTAGCTTAGTTGTTTGTGGGGCTTCTAGCAGTGAGGTCAGGACCTGTCTAAAGTGTTTGAGTTAGCTTTGGAAACACATTACCCATGCTGAGTTGACTCACTCAATCTTCATGCAGGGGGAAGAGCTTGGTTCTGCCTCAACTTTAAAGTGCCATGCTTTATTGACTCCCAAGGGAGGTGCCTCCATCTGAATGGAGACAGAGGAGGAGTGTGGGTAGAAGGGAGGTCGGGGAGGGAACAGGAAAAAAAGGAGAGAATCACAACTGTGGTCAATATGTAAAATAAATGGAAAAATTAATAAAAGAATGAAAAATAAGCATATGCAAGTGCATCACACTTCTGTAGGACCAGCAGAAGTCAGAAGAAAGCACAGAAGTTCCTGGCTGTTGTGAGCCACTGTATCCGTGCTGGAAACTGAACCAATCCTTTGTGAAATCAACGAGTGCAATGAAGTGCTGAGCCATTCCTTTAGCCCCACAAGTTCTTAGTAGATTTCAAATGAAAAGCAGAAATAACAGAAATTAATTCTCACAGCAATTAAAATAACTGGAGTTCACAGGATAAAGTGTTCATGTGCCTACTTGTATAAGCAATATCTTTCTTGTGTCTCAAATGAACAAACAGAACAGATTATTTAGAAAATTTAGAAAATGACTATATGAAACAAAACTATTACTTGATACAATTTAATTACCTTTAAGTCACGAGAAGAGATTGCAATGCAACTATCGTCATTCGATAACTGTTCAAAAACTAATAAATCAGCATTGTGACTAAATTTTGTTTAAAGACTAGAGTGGAGCTTAAGTAGTTCATGCTTTTCCCCTCACTAGTGACCATGTAATGTTGCATTCTTAAGACAATTGCATTCTGTCTATTTATTAATAGTATTATAACACATGAAAAGTTCATTAAACACAAAATTCAAATCACTAAATGAGATACTACCTTAGTACTTTAAAAATCAAGATATACAACCACTACAATGGCATCAAATAATATATGTGTCTAATAGTTTAAACTCTTGTGTACTGTGTTTGCTATTAAGGTGAGCACATCTTAATGAATTCCATTTTTTATTTAAAATGTCACTTCTTAGTTAAATTCTTGTGCAGATAAATTGCTATGAACTGTGAGCATGTGAAGTGTGTGTCATGTGTCTTCTTTCAGTGATTTAAGTTGAATTAAAACAGAGAGAAGATACACACTCTTTATGATAATGATGTGCAAATTAAGAAAAACACGAATATCTTACATGACAAGTTAAATAAATGGCATTTTCAACTTGTATTTTTGAGAGCTGCTATCATGGGGGAAGATTGTAATTTAAAACAAACAGAAAGTCTACAATGTGGTGCTTATACTACTAGAGTTATATCACATTATGTAAAAGCCAACCTTTTAATGACACCCATGACAACTGAAGGGATAATAACACCTGTACAGTCATGACCCTCACTAACAGCATGTGTATGACATGTTCCATAGAGACACTGGATAAGCAGGAGGATTTTAATGAACTATTCAAACCAATCATTAAGGTGTTCCATGACAAAAAAATATATTTGAGATAGCATAGAGGTTAAGAAATTTATTTTCTAGTTAGAGGCCACAAAATATAGTGTCCTAAGATATTATGTCAAAGTACTAACTCCATTATTACATATTAAATATTGATCCGCCAGGCAGTGGTTAATCCCAATACTCGGGAGGCAGAGGCAGGAGGATCTCTGGAAGTTTGAGGCTAACCTGGTCTACAAGAGCTAATTCCAGGACAGGCACCAAAGCTACAGGGAAAACTTGTCTCAAAATAAATAAATTAATAAATTAATTAATAAATTAATTAATATTGATCCAAAACAAAAATCAAATAGCTAAATGGTAAACTATCTGAATGCTTTATAAGGAATATATTTATAACATATTATCAATATATCAATGTATCAGCAAAATCTACTTTCTGTGGATGCAGTCACAAGTGGACTTGACAGGTTGTGATGAGACCCCTGTGGTTCTAGGAGAAAAAAAGCATATAACTGTAATTATTTATTTTATTGTCGCATGTCCTGAGAACAGAGTAAATATTAAATAAATGTAGCATAAAATGAAGTCACAAGCAGAAAAGTAAAACTAACATACCATGGACAGTCATGGTGTATATATTTTTGGTTTTGTGGGGACTCTCCCAGACAGAAGAATGGAGTCATTTGAGATACTTGAGATGAAAGTCATGTACAATTTCACCTTGTGAGTTTCAGTGGGAAACAGAATGCTCACCTGCACCCGATTCTATATTAACCCTCAGGCAGAACATCATACACTCTCAGGAAAGGAGCATAAAGAGTAAGCTCGCAGCTGCTAATCATGAGATGAATAGAAACCCTGGTCATTATGTGTGGTATCATGTTCAGCCATATCTTCCCCCTCTATCTGTGGAACTCTCCAGTTTTTAGTTCAATACCAGCAGAGAAGCACAGCCTTCCACTAGTTGGTATATAAATGTTTGTTCCCTGATCTCCTGCTGTCTGTTGCATAAACATGTGGTGTGAATACGTACCTGTTTCTATGCTAGATGTGTTATTAATTAATTAATTGGTCTGCATGTTTATCTTTCTGAATTTTCTGTGTGATTTGCATTGCAGAAAATCACTTTTTTAAAAAAAATTGATTTTACTATTGTAAGAATTTAGCCTGAGCTGCCCTCACAGCAGCTTCGGGAATATTTTTACTCTTCCCCAAGTAGGAAGCAGTGTGGAATATTTGTGCTTTATATTGAACTTGGGCAAATGTTTTTAAGAGTAAATATTAGCGGATTTTTACTGCAGTACAAGAGTATATGTTCAGTCTCTTTCAGATAAACCAAAAGTCTATTAGTATCAAACTACCCTGCCACAAACAAGGCAGATAACAGTTCCCGTCAACACAACTTCTAATGGTTCCTAACACTCTCATAACTCCTAGTCTTGATTCTCACTCTGTAGCCCTAGCTAAGCTTATATTTACTATGTAGCCTGGGCTGGCATCACATTCATGGCAATCTTTCTATAGCTAGGCTAATACTCATTATATAGCCCAGGCGAGCACCAAATTCATGGCAATCCTTCTGTAGCTAGGCTTATACTCACTATGTAGCCCAGGCTGACATCAAATTCATGGTAATCCTTCTGTTTAAACTTGCCCAGTGCTGGTAAGCACCAGCGTGGAACACTATGCCTGGCTGTTTACATCTTGGCCACTTTCTCCCAGTTAGAGACCAAAAGCTATTTAGTAAGATCATGATTTCCATAAACAGCATTTGCTCTTCCATCATAAGCTAGAAATTGTAAATTTTAAAATTGTTCATAAAAATACATTTAAACTTGCATTTTGCCCATTTATCTACAACTCATGTTTATTTTGAGAACAGGAAGACATTTTTATAACACAAAAATTTCTGGCAAAAGTTTAAAACAAAGAGGTAAATAGAAAAGGCTAATGGCTGTGCTGTTACAGAGAGGGACAATTTGAAGGAGCCAATGCCATCTCTCCTCTGTCTAGCGCTCTGAAGCACTCCTGCATTGCATTTCCCAGGCCAGCATTATATCAGACAGAGAAGAAAACAGAATTTAAGGAAGTTCCTCAAACTTCTTATTTCTGGAAAGTTCCATTCCTCTTCATCATATTCCACTACTATAATCTAATAAGAATTGTACTATCCATAGCCTAAGGGACCAGTTCCATGAAAGAAACTATAGGAGATTATTATATTCTTTTGCTCAGAAACTCCCCAAAGCAGTCCCAATTGTGTGGTATAATCTCAGCCAAATACTAGAGATCTAAATCATAAAGACATTGATGTTTTAAACTGAGAGAACAGTCAACTGGCTGCTTTCTTCTAAGTGAACCAATGAACAATATGATGTAGTTAAGTTATTTTATATTGCCCTGGGTTAGATCCATAAGAATCAAATATAAGTTCTAAAGAAAAATAAACCAAGGTCCAGAAAACCAGGTAAACAATCTTCAGACTGCACCCCTCTGCTCCCCTCTAAATCCAGTCTCCTACTCTTATGCCCAACCTTGTAGCTAAACACTTGCTCCCCCTCCTCTCTGTCCCCATCTCTAATTGATCAAGCTAAATTTCTCTATGGCTAGAGCTGAAAGGAGTAACAAACACACACCCTAGAACAGGTTATCTCCAATTGACAGCCACTTACATATAAAAAATTCATCATTATTTTTTTCAAATGGAGTCTCACTGGGAAAACAAACCACTCTTAAAAGCAGGCAGCATACCCAACACTAGATAGACAACAGAAAATGAACTCAGTGGTATCTTTGGAGGTTCTTCGTCTTTCATGTTAAGTCAGGGCATCTTTTTGGTATTTTGTTTTTGTTTTATCCTGCTATACAGTATATCCTTTCATTTATACTCTGGCTTCTGGTTTGGGGTTTTTATGGGATTCCTTAGTATGTGAATGAATATGTGCCTATCTCTATATCTTTGCTTCTTGTGCTTTCTCTTTGGGTCTTTTGTTAGTTCATTGTTTTTTATCTGATTTGCTTTTTTTACTTACTTTATTTCATTATTATTACATGGATGTCTGCTTTCTAAAGAGAGTTAGAAATGGTATGGATCTTCTTTGGAGAAAAGGTTGGAAGAAACAAGGAGAGGCAGAACTGTAATCAAAACATAATAAATGAGAAATCTATTTTCTAGGCCAAGTATAGACACAGAGGGGAAGGTCTTGGTGCTGTCTCACATGTTTGACAGACTTTGTTGACACCCCATAGGAGGCCTCACAATCTCTCAGGAGTGGATCTTATTGGGATGGGGAGAAGGTGAGGGGGAGTGAGAGTATATGAGTGAGAGGGAACTGGGATTGGTATGCAAACTAAGATAGTCTTAAAATATTTTTAAAAAGAGTTATCTAATAGAACAAAAAAGCAGAGAAATCTACTTTCAATGAAAGAAAACAGAAAAACAAGTTTTATTAAGAATAAGTTATAGCTATTGAGTTTGGAATTATCTGTAAGGAATATATGTTATATAAACATACAATGCAATATGAATGTATAATATACTTATATTTGTAAACAATTATTATTACAAAAATATTAAGTGCACAAAAAGGAATTATTACTATACAGATACAGAAGGGAGTGAGAACATCCAAATCTTTTCCTTCTGGAAATTGTTCTGAGCAGATCTGGAAGACAGGGCTTTTGTTTATCCAGGCAGAAAGGAATTCTTTTAGGATCTTCTCATGATGTCTCCATCATCTCTAGGCATCTTCCCTGCACTAGAAATGTGTTAGTTTCTGCAATCATTCTTTTATTTTTTTTTCATGTTTTTTTTTTGAGATAATTAATTGCAACATTTCTTCCTCCCGTTCCCTCCTTTCAAAACATCCCAACTTCCCACCCATGCTCTATTTCAAATTCATGCGCTTTTATTCACTAATTGTTTTTGAGGTCATATATCTGTTTGTATATACATATACATTCCTCAATGCCACCTGTCCAATATGTAAAATATTACTTTCTGTATGCTTGCTGGGACAATCAGCCATGCATGTGGTTTCCTCTTCTCTTGAAAGGACCACCTCTTTCATTCTGAATGTTCCTCAGTTGCTTGTAGTTCTTTGTTTAAGGTTGAGACATAATGGGCTTTTCTGCGTCTAATGTAGCATGGGCATTGGTGTCATGCTTACCTGCAGTCTTTCTTCACTGATTATTCTCTTATAGGATATAACTGGAAACGCTAAGTAGTCTTTATCTGAATCCTTATCAGCAACAAAGTTCCACTTATGTTCAATTACTTTCTTATGAATTTCCAGCATCTTTAAGTGAAGACTATAACTGTGGAAAATAATTATTAAACACAAATAGACAGACATTGCTCTCTAGAAAATCCTGGCATCCCTCTGTTGATGTTTCATGGTAATTCTAGGAATGTGAGCTTTCCACATTGATCTCTGATAAAACTTAAATGGGAAGCAAAAGTGTTGGTTTTCAAAGAGAATAATTAAAGAAATTATCTAATACATAAGCCATTTCTACTCATACACCCAAGCTTGGCAGACAGATATCTGAAATGTCTTAACACTGTTAAGGTTTGTTAACTCAGCTGGTTAGTTTTTTTAAGAACTTGATACAAAACAGACACCTGGGAAGCAGGAAGCTCAATTGAGGAATTGCCTGCATCAGATTGACCTGTGGGCATATATCTGTGGCTTTTTCTTTATTAATGATTGTTGTTGGGGACAAGATTATTTTGGACCGTGAAATTCCTGTCCAGATGGTCATGGGATGTATGAGAAATCAAACTGAACGAGCCATGAAAAGCAACCCAGTAACAAGCATTCTCTGCTTCAGTTTTAGCCTCTGGGATACTGCTTGAATTCCTGCCCTGATTATCTCTCAGTACATTAAACTGTAAGCCATACAAACATTTTCCTCTTTCTTTCTTTATTTCTTTCTTTCTTTCTTCCTTTCTTTCTTTCTTTCTTTCTTTCTTTCTTTCTTTCTTTCTTTCTTTCTTTCTTTCTTTCTTTCTTTTTTTCCAAACTTGAATTTGGTCAATGTTTTATCAGTATTGAGAAAGCAAGTTTTTCCAATTAATGGTTCTTCACTCCATTCAGGAAAGAGTTTATTTTTCCTGCATTTCCCAACCATTTCATTATTTAGGTGAGTTAATGTAGTAACTCACGGGAGGTTATAGAGGCAGAAGTAATAGAGGCATGCTCTCTACTGATGTACTATCCACAGCTTTTTCTGATTGTTTTCTCCTGCAACCCAGAAGCCTATGCCTAAGGGTGGCCCCTCCCACAGTGGGCTAGACTCAAAAACAAATACTTTACTTACATTTTTGCTTTATTAGCCAACTAACTGCAAGTAGAACTACTGAAAAATTTCATTTACTTCAAATTCTTTTTGATATAAAACAGTATTATTTATATTTATGACATTTCTATTTCCAGCAGTTAATGAAATACTCAATATTTTAAATATAGCAATAAAATATGTTTTCAACAATTTACTGAAGCTGCGTATCTCCAAAAATCATTGTTGCTGATGGGAAATATAGCACCAACCTATGTTGTTCTTAGCAAAGGCTGACTTTGTTATGTGAGACCCATAGGCACACTATATTTTCAATAGTGGAATCAATGTACATGCATAGCACTTTGTCTCTTCAGAAATTTAGCATAATTATTCCTGGATTATTGTTATCTCAATAAAACATTCTATCCTACTAGACTTAACTTCATTTAGGATGCTGTTTGTAGAACTATATTGTAAGTATCACATGCTGAAAACATCAAAAGTAAATGTCTAGAGGCAATTGCTAAAGCCAAATGTGTATCTATGCCTCAACTTTTAGGAAATGGCAAGATTGATTACTGAACATGATGAAGACTTTCCTGTGGCTTTTATCAATGCACTGTACTAGGGTTTTTCTTTCTTCCCTTTTTAAGAGTTATGAATGGAATCTTACTGATATTACTTCTTCTCTATATCTCAGGGGTTTTTCTAGGCTAAAAGTATTAAAAAACAAATTCATGAATAATTGCTGCAAATATAGTGTACTATATCTTTAAATACTGCTACTTTGGAGCTCTACCAAATTTTATCTGTTCCATTTCAACAATTTATTTATTAAAATATTTTTGCTTTGTTATTTCATGAATACTTTTAAAACCCAGTTCTCTACGTACACGGAAATATCCTCTTCTGTTTTCCGTCTAAGTGTAACTTCATTATCCTGTGACTGAAGAGTCTCATTTTCTCTGATAATAGAAACTGATAAACATTTAGTTTGGTGAAACAACAGCATGTGCTTCAAAATCATCAAGTATCTACAAATATCTAATATTGTGCCATCAAGTAGAATAAAGACTGAATGTTGGAACAGATATGATAATTGATTATTTATAGGCTATTGACTCTTATTCATGAAAAAAATATTTATTGCATTAAGGGTTTTTATTTGTGGTGACTTTTTGAAGATTTGTCCCTAGCACATAGCTTTGTTGCTGATACCAACAGTACTAAAACGTGAAGCTGATACCACTGTTGCAGGTTTGATTAACCTAGAGTTAGTAAGATTTGCTGGGGTCTATGCCGAGATTAACAGCAATCAATTCTGCTAGTTCTAGAGACAGCAGCATATCAGAGTAACATGCATAAATTAATGGTACTTCTTTAAAAGATTGTATGTATGTGTGTATCAGTGTGTGCTGATGAGATTCATACTCAGGCCTTTTGCAAGCTGGTGACACACTCTAAAACTGAGCTCCACATTCAAACTAGAGACAATACTTGGAGAAATCATGAATGAAAGTACATAATCATTTACGTTAGAAGCTATCCAGAGTAAGAACACATTTCTCTCCATGAAGGATGAGACTAAAATATTATTATTTTGTATAAAGTGCTGAGAGAGAGAGACAGAGAGACAGAGGAAGAAAGAGGAGAGAGAGAGAGAGAGAGAGAGAGAGAGAGAGAGAGAGAGAGAGAGAGAGAGAGAATGGGGAAAAGTAACAACATCACCTATCTATCTTTGTCTATCCATGTTTATATGTTATCTAAAGTATTTTTACCAGTATAAGTATCCAAGATCCATTCCTTCATTTGCTCATTACTTATTATGCAATTTATATAGATATGGTTTTAGAGTTTATATAAACAGAAATGAAATACTGAACAAAAATTTCTGCCACGGTGGGTCAGCATTCCAATAAGGGAAAACCAGTGATCAGGGGAAAAATACAATTCATTTATAATCAATTACATGGTGAATGAGGGGAAGGACTGAAAACAAAAGGAAAGATAGTAGTCACTACACTTTTTATTAAAGAACTACAGAATGTCATCTTCTGGCCGTGATGCCAATGTTCTAATCATGAATTCATTGCAATTACACTTGCCTACATTGAGTTTTCACAAGGACCTTTAAACAGCCAACCATGGATAGAGGAGAGGTTCAAGAGATCCTTCTGGCCTCATTGAACTAGAAGCTGCTGAAAGATTCTGTGTAATGAAAAGTCACTGTCATCATTTAAGTAATGGCTAGTGAACCCAGAAGTCTCCAAATGCACACAGATGGTGCTGCTTACATTCACTGATTTTCAAAATAGAACAAAAACAGATGAGTAAAACAGGAACCTGTTTGGAAGAAAGTGTGTTGATAAGGTAGGAGGGAGAAAAGGGAAATATGAGGTCATAACTTTCCTACATGTAAGAATGCCAACAGCAGAAAAAGGCATACAAATACACATAAATTTAACTGGACACAGGTGACATAGTAAGAACATATAAACTCAAAGAGGTGAGAAATTTGAGTGTTTTCCATGACAGTTTAAAGAGACCATTGTGCTAAACTGAACTCTGAAAAAAAAAAAGAAAGAGGAAAGGAGTGATTATATGGTGTTGTCTTACTACAGTTTTCCAGGGCTATATTGAGAATGTTCAGTTTTCTCCTGGCAGATAGACAGTATATTTACATGGAGTTAGAATATATTATTTGTTGAAAGATAAAAGTGAGATGAGTTAAAGTGCAGTTCTTACATCTTCTGTTCGTCAGGTATTTTTAGTTAATAGAAGTTTGTTTGCCAAACTTCTGAGTTTTATGATATTTTTTCTATAACTTTCCACTATGGTTTAGAAATGAGAAGACTTGAGTCACTTGGCATTGTCCTTTTGTCAAGACTTTTTGGCTATTCTCCCTTCAATAGACACATTTGTTATCTACTCATGTCTCTGAGTTTTCGGAACAGTTTGTCAATTTCTGATGAGGAGATGGGATTTTCATAGAAATCTCCTTGAATGTTCAGACCACTTTTGGGAGTGATTACTTTACTGACAATAAGTGCCTCAATCCATTGACAACAATTCTCATCTATTTATTTAATAATTTTAGAATTATTCCCAGCAGTTTAGTGTTTTACACACACACACACACACACACACACACACACACACACACACACACACACACACACATATATATCCTTTAATAAATTTATTCAAAAAAAATTCAGTTTTTATAAATCATGAACAAAATTGTTTTTCTTAATTAACAACATGAATTATTCACCTCTAATCCATACAAATGCTTTCTGTAGAATGATTATAACTGTTAAATACTATTAAACTTGTTTGTTCTACTTAGATATTGGTAATAAATTCCATAGGCTCTTCAATATACATACTTAGGTATTCTGAACATAGAAAATTTTAATTATCATTTTCTTGCTTTTGAATCCTTGCTAAAACTCAAGTATGTTCTCAGAACAAGTGAGAAAGGTATGCCTCTGTTGTCTTTGTCCTAGTCATTTCTGCCTTTTAAATAGCATTTAGTTTTTCTATTCATTAATTTTGTGATTCAGTATAGGCAAGTGTCAGTGTGCTAGAATACATGGGTGTAGGCCAGAGAACAATTTGAAGATTAGGTTTGTCCTTCATCTATTTGAGTATTGGGAATAAAACTTAGTTCATTAGTCCTGGCAGCAAGCACCCTTCCCTGAAGAGTCATGTTGTTGGTCTCAATTTCTTTTGTCATTAATAAATATCAGCTGCATAACTTACTCTATATATTTAGTAACTGTGATCAGGTGGAGAAAGTTCCCTTCAATTTCCAGTCTGTGGAGTGTTATGAAAAGTCATTAGACTTGCTCCATTGCCTTTTCTGTATCTATTTAGGTAATCATAACACTTTTCCCATTATTCTAGTAATAAATTAATAAGGTGACTTTTTATTAGTTTATTCATTTTCATTAGTTTATTAAATAATCTTACATTGTTGGGGAAAATCTTACGTCTTCAAAGGTGACAGTACTTTCTACATTTAAATTGCTGATATTTGCAAAGAGAGTTTGGGCATAAGTCATGGTAGATGTTCACGTCTTAATATCTTTGCTTGCTTTCTTTACATTTTATTATTATAGTTTCATCAAGTATTTTTATGTGTGCATTATCTGGACATTTTGAAGAGTTTATGAAGGTTTTTTATTGAATCTTTCTTAAAATATTCAATAGAATTTTCCAGGTAAACCACCAGGGCATGTGTTTTTCTGGTTAGGAAGTTTTAGAATTCCTAACTAGCTTCCTTAGATATTGTATATCTCTTCATAATTTCAAGTTGTTATTTTTGAATTTCTTTTCCTTCTTCCAGTTATGCATGTTCTCCATTCATTTTGAAATTCTGTTCATAGATATGCATACACATGCTAATAATTAATGTACTTAACATCATATTGCTCCCCAATAATAGTGTTGTTAAAGTATATTCTGAGGCCTTCAAGAGCTCCTATGTTATTATATATAAAATAGGCAATTTAGATGTTTTTGTTTTGTTTGTGTCATTTAATCTGAGGTGGATGTTTAAATTTTTATTCTGTTAAAACAGAATTTCATTGCTGTGCCTTATCTTAAATTGAATATTACTCTCTGTTGTATTGAGTGGTTAACTTAGTTTCATGGTGATGGCACAGTATTAAGCAGTTATATAAAACCAATATAACTATAGAGTAAAATAGAAGTAAAACAGAAACTCGGCACCTTAAATTATGCTACCATAGAACATATTCATTTATTTTAGCAAGTATTCCATACCTGTGTCAGGTATGGTAAACGGGAAGCTAAGGATGGAAGATGAAGGTGAATTTTAAAACTCCATTTCCCTCCTTATTTTTCGATAAATTAAACTTGTTCAAAAATGTTAAGCAATTAATTAAAAACTGCTTTGCTCTAAATATTGCCTGTTTACTGTAGAATTATTACTTAAGACTTAGTTCTTTCTTTTTTCTTCTTGTCAGTAATTGTGTTTTTTCACATTGTTACAAATGTGCACTTTTACATGTTGTCCCTCTTCTGTATACCCTGCTCTTTTGCCTCCTGCCCCCAAATACTTGCTACAAAATTTCAGTTGTGGTTTTGTCTAGAGTTCTGAAGACCAGGGCTCTGTGCAATTCTGAGATAGGAAATGACCATCAGAACTGTTGGGCTCCCCAGTGACTCACCTCCATGACTAATCCACTCTTATAATCGAAAATCTGCTAACGAGGACAAATCAGCAGTATGTGGTAGGGCAGTATGTGTTCCTTTCCTCTCCATGGCTCATTGTTATGGTAACTGACTTTTCTGGATAAATAAAACTTCCTACTCAGAAAACACATCTGTGTTCTATTGAAGTCGTCAAGTTAAAATCTTCATAAAATCTTCAAAATGTGTAGAGAATGAATACATAAAAAAATATTCTCATTGGTAGATCACTCACTGAGCACACACAATGTCAGGGTTGGAGGAGGAGAATGAAGGAAGAGAGAAGGAAGGAGGGTAAAATAAAATGTCCTTTCCTGTGAAGGACAAGCCAGTGAAGAAGACCCCACCAGAAGACAATGAAACCTGACTTCCAATGCTCTCAAACAGAAATAAAGAATCTTAGCCTGGAGAATGAAATATACCTTAGACTAGAATACTGGCATTGTGGTTACTTTTTAAATGAATACAAAGGGTATTTGTTGGGTTAAAATGTTAGAACTTTCTTTCAAACACAGCCCCCAAATTTTCTGTCAAGTAAGGATTTTGTAATTTTGCATTAGCTTGTTGACTCACCGTTGTCATAAGGCTCAGTCCTTGCTGTCCACAGCATTTGTCATGATATATCTATTGTAAGGATTTAAATTTTCTTGCTTTTCATTACGCTGAAAACACCATACATGCTAGTAGTATTGTTATTCTCTATTCCTAGTGTCCTACATTTTGCCTGATGTGAAGTCATTCAAATAAAAGTAGAACTCATTTCCAAAATAATAAATTAATGTATGCAGCACACAGAGTGGCTCACTGGGAAAATATGTCATAGCATCAAAATATTTAGTCAAAAGTTTTGGGTTGATGTCCACTTACAAATATCTTATCATTAGGTTTAACAAAGGATTCCTCTTTCTGTGTATTCACACCCAGTTCTCACTTCCTCCTTACATGAAGTCACAGAAACAAAGTTGAAGAGCCAAGTGTTTCTGTGCTTAGAACACATTCTCCAAACAAAACAGTGTCTTCTCTTGCTTGTAGACTTCACTTGCCCTAAGTGCCCCCATGCCTTGATGACTACAAACCTGTGTTGGCAGTGAAGACTATGAAGTAGTTGTAGTGCATCTGAGATGTCCAGGTCATTGTTCATTTGGTGAAGAGGATCTTTTAAAGAATGTAAATGTTCATAGTAAAAGATTTCAAGTATATCATATGACTCTTAAAGATTTGTTGAGGCAAGCAATTTAGTAATGCTGCTAACTTACGCATTCCGCATTCCGTGTAAGTCAGAGCCAGATATAGTGAATATGTATTGATGCAAAGCTCAGCTCATGAACTTATAACCATGAGACACAGACTCATAATTTATTAAAAGCCATCATGTTCCAGGAAATATGATGAATAATCCACTCTCCAAACGCCTGAGAATGAAATGCAATGCTTTTGCAGCAGACAGACTTCTGCTGAATCCACATGAAGGCTCCTCATGTATATTTAATAGCAAAGCAGGTTGTTTCATGCAGACATTCTCTGAACAGAGATAAAATGAATAGAGCTGTATCAGAAATGAAAGATAGCTGTCTCACAGAGCTGACTACAGAGAGATCTAAAATCATAAGGGAAGAATGGGATTCAATGAAGGCATCAAATCAAGTCAGAGACAACACAAGAGCAGGTTCAGAAGGTTTGATAGACATTCAAGATAAAATGCAGAGTAACTTCTACCTCAGTGAAAGCAATTTCTTGCTTTGTGAAGCAAGAGTGGATGTTTTTTCTCTAACTTTAGAAGACCCAGAGAAAGAGGTGGAGTTCTAATGAGAGAAGACAAAGGCTAGGACAGAATAGACAGAATACTTCCAAAGGTGACTCATATGGCACAATCTACTCCCCTGTTCATTGTTTCATATATTCCATTTGTGGTTGTATTCTTATACCCTCAACTGATAGTGCCTTACAGAGGGAAGGTTAATAAGGTACTAAGGACTGATCTAGTAAAAGCCTATCAAGAAGTTCTCCTGTAAAATCTTGTCTTGGAAAAGACAAATTTTGTCACAAAGAATTTTTCCTTAAGAACAATTATTAATGACAACTATCATAGTTCAAAAGCATCAGAAGTTGCATCCAATGTGATGAAAATAATCCACTGTTTAATTCACAGCTTTATAATTCTGCTTTGATGGAACTTGTTCTTATGGGGAGAGTATTATGTGTCAATGTTCACAGAGTCTTGGAAAGTGATGTTAGGGTTTACAGAGGTCTTAGTGGTCTGAATCAGTCTTAATTAGGCAAAGAAGGGAACTCTTAGCTATGCACAGCTGTTGCGCTGACGGGCTTTCAGAATGCAAGTGTTTGCTAAGAAGATTGTCTGCACAGCTGCACAGGGAACTCTTGCCTAGGTGCCGCCTGGTTTTAAGGCAAAGCTTCCTGAGCCTTGGCCTCCACACAGTTCTGTTTTTAGAGCTTTACTACCATAGCATTCAGGCATGAAAATGGATGCTGCAAAGCAGGTTAGAATTCTGAAAAGATGAAATATTAAAATTGTTTTCCAAGGATTAGGATATACAAAGAAGTATAGATGTAACATGATGAGTTACCAAGAGACTGATATATGTGAAAGTGAAAATACAATTGGTATAAATAAAAAATTGAATTCTCAGTTTGTATAATGTCAGATTTTCACTGTTTTTCATAAATTTGATCTGTGTTTTTAATTTTCTTAGGATAACAATTTGTAGCCCTTGTGATTTCTCCTCTGCTTTTCAACAGACAAGCCCATCAGATATAATGAATATAACTACAAGTTTGATAAAATATCATATGCTGCTAAATATATAAAACATTCAACAGCTAAGAAATTTTAATCAGAAAAGGACAGTGCAAGGTACACTGTGGACCACTAGCCGTGAATAAAGGAATAGATTATTTAGAAGACTTTCCTATCTGTCTTATTTGAATAAGGGAAAATTTTATCTTTGGCTCTGAACATATTACCCAAAACTTAGTATTTTGTGCGAGAGCAAATGCTTAATCTTGCAACTCTATTGAAAATAACAGCAGTTAAGTAAACCCCATTTACTCACCACTTTTGATGTCTACGATGACCTTGAAATTTAACTAAAGAACAAAGCGTAATTTCTCAATTCTAGGTCATTACTAAGTTAAATTTGGTACTTAAAGAAAAGTGCCTATTCAGTTCTAATAAGCTGGAAGAGTAGTAGAAGATGAGACAAGGAAGAACTGCTTAAGTCTTTGAAATAATGTATAATTCTTCCGATAGTGGGTGTGTATTTCATTCAATACCCATATCTGAAGTTTCACTTTCCTACATCCTAGAAACCGTCCCCAGAACTATTTCCTGTAGATATATTTATAGCAATGACACTAATTTATAGGGCCATATATAACCATTTTCTCATAGTCCTCTCCAGCTCCTGATATAGGACTAATTTAAATGACAAAAATCTAAAGCGGGACTGTGCCATATTTCTAGTTTCTTGAACATAAAATTTTGTTCGGCTTATCAGAGATAAGATGACACAGAATGCTTCTTCATTAAGTGCTCAGTAAACTATCCATGCTCTCTGTCAGGCCTAAGTCTGAGAATTTCAGGATATGGTAGGATAAATTACATTCTATCCATGTCAATTGAATTTATACAACAGATGCACTTATATAAATTTGGCATCAGTATTACTCTTTCTCCATTTTGTTGATATTTCCTGGATTGTAACATCTGGAAGCACCTGAGATCTTTCTTTTTAAAGTGTTGCTATTATTTTTGGTCTATAGAATTACAATGAAAATTTCTAAAGTGTCATAAATGAGTAATTTTTCATGAGTAATGATAATAAAAAGTTGAACATCTTTAATTCTTCTTTGTACTCATATACCTAATGCAATGTCATCAGACACTCTATAGAACAAAAGATTGACATGTTAGTTTTCACCAACTTTTCCTCAGTGTCACAATATTCAAAGTATGTCAATACTCATTCATATTTTATTTTCTACAATTAAAACACCAACATTGTGATGACTAATATTCATTGTCAACTTGATGGGATTGAGAATAATCATAGAAATTCACTTCTGAGAGTCTGTATGAAGGTAATTCCAGGAAAATTTAACAAACAGGAAAAATAGATGCAGTACTATTGTGATTGAAACTTTGTGTTATGTTGTAATTTTGTACTGAATATAAAAGGCAAAAGAGAGCTGATCACAGGTACAGGTCTCCATCTTCCTCATTGTAAACACTGTGTGATCAACTGCCTCAGTTTCCTGATATCATGTATAACTGGTCATGATATACTAAATACAAAAGTTTAATATAAATTCTTTCTTACGTAAATTGTTTTGGTTGGGTGTTTTGTTAAAACAGCATAAAAGTAACTAAAACACATAAGTCAAATTTTGACTTTTTCAGGGACCATAGTCAAGATAAATACCCTGCTCCACTTTTCTCATCTTCTCTAAGGTAGAAATTATTGTATTATACACTTCCAAAGATTTAGACAAAATAATTTTTTTACATGAAGAACTTAATAATCCTATAATTACATTTTATAATTTTTTAAACTTATTTTTAATTTTGATAATCCATTATCATTTTTATTCTCACAGTCTCTAATTAGCTCATGTTACGACTATCTACCCATTAAAATGATTCTGTGGTTGCTGTATGCCTATTATGGCCATCCAGTCTTCACCTCACATTGTTTACAAAATGAGTCCACTAAATATTAAGTACGAAGCATGACTTGCCCAAGAACATAGCAAACTGTCATAGCATTCAGGAGCATCATTATTCCCAACCAGTGTGAAATATTGTAAATGCTGAAGCTCTTCAAACTCAAATAGGTTGCTGTACACCATACATACCTTTCAATTTCAGATTCCATGATTAACGATTATCATAGTTTTCAATTCTTTAATTCACTTATGTTGAAGGGATCTGATCCAGCTGTTACACTAATAAACTTGTCTTATCTCTAGTGATGTACTTAATTACTTATGATAAGTGGAGGCTTCTTTTCTGTGCTTCCTAGAATTGGGAAATATAAATTATATATTTATTGTTGGGAGTATAAATAGTGTAGTTATATATACAACTTCATGAATGCATCTATATGATTCTCCTGTATATGCCTCCATATTCCATTATGTCCATTAGTATAGGAGCAAAATTTATGTCCTTGGTGAATGTTAACACAGATTAAATGGGGTGGATACACAGAAATTTTCATCCAAATAAACATAGGAATGATAATAAAAAGAATGCTCAATTTGCTGAAGTTTTAGTTAGTATTAGATTATTGTATTTTCTACCTAGCCTCTAAAAGTTAAAGGAATAGATGATCGCTTCTTAACACTCTACCCTCTTATAACATTTGTCTTCTTTATGTCTCAACCACATCATATATTATTTTCTAAAGTCTAAATTATCCTTTTTCTTGTCTTATCTATTCTGTGATCTCTGGACATGTTTCTTATTTTTTTTTCCTGTTTATCCCCATTGGAAGAGGAAATACTTTTTTATTGAAAATATAATTTTAATAAAATATATTTGTATTAAAGTTTCCCCTTCCCAACACTTTCCAGATCTTACCCACTTCCCTGCCCACCCAAATCCACACTCATTCTTTCATTCGCTCATTAGAATAAGAAGCAGGAATTTAAAATTATGAGGATTAATTATGATGATGATGATGTTGAGGAGGAGGAAAGAAAAAGAAAAAATATGGAGGAGGAAAAAATAAAAAGAAATGAATCAGAACAGAAAATGAAAATAGCCAAAGAAAAATCACAAGAAACATATACAGACACCGAGACACGTTCTCTCTCTCTCTCTCTCTCTCTCTCTCTCTCTCTCTCTCTCTCTCTCTCTCACACACACACACACACACAAACAAAACAACTCAAAAAAAGTAAAAATATAAACCATAATAGATAAGCAAAGGGAACCTGAAATGACTCTATCCTATAGCCATACTGATGAATATCTTCCATATCACCTTAGAACCTTCATCTGGCGATGGATGGAGATAGAGACAGAGACCCAAATTGGAGCACCGGACTGAGCTCCCAAGGTCCAAATGGAGAGCAAAAGGAGGGAGAACATGAGCAAGGAAGTCAGGACTGCGAGGGGTGCACCCACCCACTGTGACAGTGGGGCTGATCTATTGGGAGCTCACCAAGGCCAGCTGGACTGGGACTGAATAAGCATGGAATGAAACCGGATTTTCTGAACATGGTGGACAATGAAGCTTGATGAGAAGCCAAGGACAGTGGCACTAGGTTTCGATCCTACTGCATGAACTGGCTTTGTGGGAGCCTAGCCTGTTTGGATGGAGGGAGGAGGACCTTGGACTTCCCACAGGTCAGGGAATCCAAACTGCTCTTCAGACTCGAAAGGAAGGGGGAATGGAGTAGGGGGAAGGGGAGAGGAGTGGAGGGAGAGGAGTGGGAGGAGGGGGAGGGAAATGGGAGGCGGGGAGGAGGCAGAAATTTTTTTCAAAAAAAAAAAATTACCCAGACAAAACACTGTGCTTCACAATGCTTCAGAAAATGCCATTGAGTCTATTTGGTGTTGGCCGTCTGACCATGGAGCCTAATCTTAAAGGTGGGTTATATTCAGTGAGATTCTTTTGGAAAATAAAAAACACAAAACTAGTTTTTCCTTTGAGAGAAGTTATCAATTGAAGATAACTTCTCAGTTATGGGTATGTGGTTGTTTCCACTTCCCCTCTCGTACTAGAACCCTTTCTGCTGATACCTGTACATGTTTCCACTGTTTCTATGAGTTCAAATCTGCATCATTCCTATTGTGTCTAAAAGGCCTTGTTTTCTTTTTTTTTTTTTTTTTTTTTTTTTTTTTTTTAATTTTTTTATTGATAAAAGGAGGATAAAGAAAAGAGAAAAAAAAAACAAATTTCCACCTCCTCCCACCAGCCTCCCATTTCCCTCCCCCTCCTCCCACTCTTCTCCCCCTCCTCCCACTCTTCTCCCCCTCCTCCCACCCCTCTCCCCTTCCCCCCACTCCTCTCCCCCTCCCTTTCCAGTCCAGAGAGCTGTCAGGGTTCCCTGCCCTGTGGTACGTCCTAGGTCCTCCCCCCTCCATCCATATCTAGGAAGGTGAACATCCAGACTGGCTAGGCTCCCACCAAGCCAGCACATGGCATAGGATCAAAACCGCGTGCCATTGTCCTTGGCGTCTCATCAGCCCTCATTGTTCGCCATGTTCCGAGAGTCCAGTTTTATCCCATGCTTTTTCTGGTAACAGTCCAGCTGGCCTTGGTGAGCTCGCAGTAGATCATCTCCACTGTCTCAGTGGGTGGGTGCACTCCTCGTGGTCCCGACATCTTTGCTCATGTTCTCACTCCTTCGGCTCCTCATTGGGACCTTGGGAGCTCAGTCCAGTGCTCCAGTGTGGGTCTCTGTCTCTATCTCCATCCATCGCCAGATGTAAGTTCTAGGATGGTATGCAATATATTCGTCAGTATTGCTCTAGGGTAGGGTCATTTCAGGTTCCCTATCCTCAGCTGCCCAGGGAACTAACTGGGGACCTCAGCTTGGGCACCTGGGAGCCCCTCTAGGGTCAAGTCTCCTGCCCACCCTAAAGTGGGTCCCTTAACTAAGAATTGTGGTTCCGTGCTCCCCTATCCAACCTTCCTTTATCCCGATCCTCCTGTTTCCCCAAGTCCACCCTCCTTCCCTTCTACCTTTTCTCTCCCCATCTCCCCTAACCCCCATCCCACCCCACCCCCAAGATCCCATTTTCCCCCCGGCAATTTTGTCTACTTCCCTTATCCAAGAGGATAGCTATATGTTTTTCCTTGGGTTCACCTTCTTACTTAGCTTCTTTAGATTCGCCTATTGTAGACTCCATGAACCCTATTTATGGCTAGAAACCAATTATGAGTGAGTACATCCCATGTTCGTCTTTTTGGGCCTGGGATACCTCACTCAGGATAGTGTTTTCTATTTCCATCCATTTGCATGCAAAATTCGAGAAGTCATTGTTTTTTACAGCAGCGTAGTACTCTAGTGTGTATATATTCCATACTTTCTTCATCCATTCTTCCATTGAAGGGCATCTAGGTTGTTTCCAGGTTCTGGCTATTACAAATAATACTGCTATGAACATAGTTGAACAAATGCTTTTGACATGTGATAGAGCATCTCTTGGGTAAATTCCCAAGAGTGGTATTGCTGGGTCCAGGGGTAGGTTGATCCCGAATTTCCGGAGAAACCGAAACACTGACTTCCACAGTGGTTGCACAAGATTGCATTCCCACCAGCAATGGATGAGGGTACCCCTTCCTCCACAGCCTCTCCAGCAAAGGCTATCCTTGGTGTTTTTGACTTTAGCCAATCTTACAGGTGTAAGATGATATCTCAAAGTTGTTTTGATTTGCATTTCCCTGATCGCTAAGGAGGTTGAGCATGACCTTAAGTGTCTTTTGGTCATTTGAACTTCTTCTGTTGAGAATTCTCTGTTCAGTTCAGCGCCCCATTTTTTAATTGGGTTAATTAGCATTTTAAAGTCTAGTTTCTTGAGTTCTCTATATATTTTGGAGATCAGACCTTTGTCTGTTGCGGGGTTGGTGAAGATCTTCTCCCAGTCAGTAGGTTGCCTTTGTGTCTTAGTGACAGTGTCCTTTGCTTTACAGAAGCTTCTCAGTTTTAGTAGGTCCCATTTATTCAATGTTGCCCTTAATGTCTGTGCTTCTGGGGTTATACCTAAGAAGCGATCGCCTGTGCCCATCTGTTGTAGGGTATTGCCCACTTTCTCTTCTATCAGGTTCAGTGTTTTCGGGCTGATATTGAGGTCTTTAATCCATTTGGACTTGAGTTTTGTGCACGGTGATAGATATGGGTCTATTTTCATTCTTCTACAGGTTGACATCCAGTTGTGCCAGCACCATTTGTTGAAGATGCTTTCTTTCTTCCAATGTAAACTTTTAGCTCCTTTATCGAAAATGAGGTGTTCATAGGTTTGTGGGATAAAGTCCGGGTCTTCTATACGATTCCATTGGTCGACTTCTCTGTTTTTATGCCAGTACCACCCTGTTTTCATTACTGTAGCTCTGTAATAGAGTTTGAAGTCAGGGATGGTAATGCCTCCAGAAGATCCTTTATTGTATAGGATTGTTTTGGCTATCCTGGGTTTTTTGTTTTTCCATATAAAGTTGATTATTGTCCTCTCCAGATCTGTGAAGAATTTTGATGGGATCTTGATGGGGATTGCATTGAATCTATAGATTGCCTTTGGTAGAATTGCCATTTTTACTATGTTGATCCTCCCAATCCAAGAGCAAGGGATGTCCATCCATTTTTTGGTATCCTCTTCAATTTCTTTCTTCAATGCCTTAAAGTTCTTGTCAAATAGATCTTTCACTTCCTTGGTTAGATTTACCCCAAGATATTTTATGCTGTTTGTGGCTATCGTGAATGGAGAAGCTTCTCTGATTTCCCTCTCTGCTTCCATATCCTTTGAGTATAGGAGGGCGACTGATTTTTTGGAGTTGATCTTGTATCCTGCCACATTACTAAAGCTGTTTATCAGCTGTAAAAGTTCTTTGGTGGAATTTTGGGGGTCGCTTATGTACACTATCATATCATCTGCGAATAACGAAAGTTTAACTTCTTCATTTCCAATTCGAATCCCCTTGATCCCATTATGCTGTCTTATTGCTATTGCTAGAACTTCCAGCACTATATTGAAGAGGTATGGCGAAAGTGGGCAGCCTTGTCGTGTTCTTGAGTTAAGCGGGATGGCTTTGAGTTTCTCTCCATTTAATTTGATTTTAGCTGTCGGCTTGCTGTATATAGCTTTTATTATATTTAGGTATGACCCTTGTATCCCTAATCTCTCCAAGACTTTTAACATAAATGGATGTTGAATTTTGTCAAATGCTTTTTCAGCATCTAATGAAATGATCATATGGTTTTTTTCTTTCAGTTTATTTATATGATGGATTACATTGATAGATTTTTGTATGTTGAACCAGCCCTGCATCTCAGGAATGAAGCCTACTTGATCATAATGGATAATTTTTCGGATGTGTTCTTGGATTCGGTTTGCCAGTATTTTGTTGAGGATTTTTGCGTCGATATTCATGAGTGAGATCGGCCTGTAATTCTCTTTCCTGGTTGAGTCTTTGTGTGGTTTTGGTATCAGAGTAACTGTAGCTTCATAAAAGGAATTTGGTAATGACCCTTCTGTTTCTATATTGTGGAATACATTGAGGAGTATAGGTATTAGGTCTTCTTGGAAGTTCTGGTAGAATTCCGCATTGAAACCATCTGGCCCTGGGCTTTTTTTGGTAGGGAGGTTTTTGATAACAGCTTCTAGTTCTTCGCGACTGACAGGTCTGTTTAGCTTGTTCACCTGGTCCTGATTTAATTTTGGTAAATCGTATTTATCTAAGAAAGTGTCCATTTCTTTTACATTTTCCAGTTTAGTGGCATACAAGCTTTTGTAGTAAGATCTAATGACTCTCTGAATTTCCTCTGTGTTTGTGGTTATGTCCCCCTTTTCATTTCTGATCTTATTAATTTGCAAATTTTCTCTCTGCCGTTTGATTAGTTTGGATAGGGGTTTGTCAATCTTGTTGATTTTTTCCAGGAACCAGCTTCTTGATTCATTGATTCTTTGGATTGTTTTTTGTGTTTCTATTTTGTTGATTTCAGCCCTCAGTTTGATTATTTCCAGTCTTCTACTCCTCCTAGGTGAGTCTGCTTCTTTTTTTTCTAGAGCTTTCAGGTGGGCTGTTAAGTCTCCAATATGTGCTTTCTCTGTTTTCTTTAAGTGGGCACTTAGTGCTATGAACTTTCCTCTCAGGACTGCTTTCATAGTGTCCCATAAGTTCGAGTATGTTGTTTCTTTATTTTCATTGAATTCAAGGAAGACTTTAATTTCTTTCTTTATTTCCTCCTTAATCCAGGTATGGTTCAGTAGTTGACTGTTCAGTTTCCATGAGTTTGTAGGCTTTCTGGGGGTAGCATTGTTGTTGAATTCTAACTTTAATCCATGGTGGTCTGATAAGACACAGGTGGTTAGTAATATTTTTTTGTAGCTGTGTAAGTTAGCTTTGTTACCAAGTATGTGGTCAATTTTCGAGAAGGTTCCATGAGCTGCAGAGAAAAAGGTATATTCTTTCCTATTTGGGTGGAATATTCTATAGATGTCTGTTAAGTCCATTTGCTTCATTACCTCCATTAATTCTCTAATTTCTCTGTTAGGTTTCTGTCTGATTGACCTGTCCATTGGTGAAAGAGGAGTGTTGAAGTCTCCTACTATTAGTGTGTGCGGTTTGATGGCTGCCTTGAATTTTAGCAATGTTTCTTTTACATACGTGGGTGCTTTTATATTAGGGGCATAGATATTCAGGATTGAGATTTCTTCCTGATGAATTTTTCCTGTTATGAGTATAAAATGTCCCTCTCCATCTCTTTTGATTGATTTAAGTTTGAAGTCAACTTTGTTAGAAATTAGTATGGCCACACCTGCTTGTTTCTTAGGTCCATTTGCTTGATAAGCCTTTTCCCAGCCCTTTACTCTGAGTAGGTGCCTGTCTTTGTGGTTGAGGTGTGTTTCTTGTAGACAGCAGAATGTTGGATCCTGTTTTCGTATCCAGTCTCTTAGCCTGTGCCTTTTTATAGGTGAGTTGAGTCCATTGACATTAAGTGATATTAATGACCAGTGGTTGTTAACTCCGGTCACTTTTTAAGTAGTAGGGTTTGTGTGTTTCCCTTCTTTGAGTTGCGCTGGTGAAGGGTCTCTAGATGTCTGAGTTATTGAGGTCTTTGTTGGACTCCTTGGTTAGTGATTTTCCTTCCATTATTTTCTGTAAGGCTGGATTTGTGGCTACGTATTGCTTAAATTTGTTTTTATCCTGGAAAATTTTGTTTTCTCCATTTATGGTGAACGAAAGCTTGGCTGGATATAGTAGTCTGGGCTTGCATCCATGGTCTCTTAGTTTTTGCAGTACATCTATCCAGGACCTTCTGGCTTTCATGGTTTCCATAGAGAAGTCAGGTGTAAGTCTGATAGGTTTACCTTTATAAGTAAGTTGGCCTTTTTCCTTTGCGGCTCTTAATATTCTTTCTTTATTCTGTATATTTTGTGTTTTGATTATTATATGGCGAGGGGATGTTTTTTTTTGATCCAGCCTATTTGGGGTTCTGTATGCCTCTTGAACCTTCATAGGTACATCCTTCTTCAGGTTGGGAAAGTTTTCTTCTATAATTTTGTTAAGTATATTTTCTGGACCGTTGAGCTGCACTTCTTCTCCTTCTTCTACTCCAATTATTCTTAGGTTTGGTCTTTTTATTGTGTCCCATATTTCCTGAATGTTTTGTGATGAGAGTTTGTTGGACTTGCTGTTTTCTTTGATCAGTGCGTTTATTTTCTCTATGTTATCCTCAGACTCTGAGATTCTTTCTTCTATCTCTTGTATTCTGCTGGTTATGCTTGTTTCTGTAGTCTCTATTCGTTTACCTAGATTTTCCATGTCCAGCCGGCCCTCTGTTTGTGTTTTCTTCTTTGCCTCCATTTCATTTTTCAAATCATGAACTGTTTCCATTATCTGCTTGATTGTTTTTCCTTGCTTTCCTAGGGTATCATTCACTGATTTACTCAATTCCTCGAACTTTCTGTTATACTTCTCATCCATTTCTATAAGGGCGTTTTTTATATGCTGTTTAAGGGTGTCAATCACTGTCATGAAGTCAGTTTTTTCTCCTTCTTCATGATTAAGGTGTTCATGTCCTCCTGTTGTGAGGTCGCTGGCTTCTGGTGGTTTCGTGTTGTTCTTCAGATTGTTGGGTGAATTCTTGCATTGGCGTCTCCCCATCTCTTCCTTCCAATATTCTCCTATGGATCTTCTTTTACAGGATCAGGTCTTCTTGCCAACTGATGTACCTTCCAAGTGATGTCACTCCCCCGTGATGTTTCTCCTGGAGTCCAGTTCCGATCTCCTTGCTGCTTGGTTAGCTTCCAAACAAAGGCCCACCCTGCTTGCTGCAGGCAGGTTATGGAGACAAAGGAGCTACCACCTTCCCCTTTGCACTCACCTTCGGGTTCAGTCCCAGCGCCCAGGCAGGCTGAACAGGGCGGCACTCTGCTCCAAGAAGGGAGGGATGGAGGGAGACAGGGGGTAGGGGGATCTGGATGTAAGCTGGATGGGATAGGAAGAGAGAGGAGGTACCGGGCAGTGTAGCCCTGTAGGTTGATCAGGAAGTGTAGGCGGGCTGTTCCCGGGTGCCGCAGCACTCACTCACCACAATGATGTCTCACTAGGTGCCCTGATGAAACTCCGTGCTGCTTGGTTCGCTCGCAGACAAAGGGCCCACCCTGCTTGCTGCAGGCGGGCTATGGGGACAAAGAAGCCCCCGAGCTCCCCTTTACCCTACGCTTGGGGTTGGGACCCAGTGCCCAAGCATGCAGAGCAGGGAGGCTCTCTGCCACCAGGGAAGGGAGGGGGAAGAGAAACAGAGGGTGGGGGGATCTGGATGTAAGCTGGATGGGATAGGAAGAGAGAGGAGGTACCGGGCAGTGTAGCCCTGTAGGTTGATCAGGAAGTGTAGGCGGGCTGTTCCCGGGTGCCGCAGCACTCACTCACCACAATGATGTCTCACTAGGTGCCCTGATCGAAACTCCTTGCTGCTTGGTTCGCTCGCAGACAAAGGGCCCACCCTGCTTGCTGCAGGCGGGCTATGGGGACAAAGAAGCCCCGAGCTCCCCTTTACCCTATGCTTGGGGTTGGGACCCAGCGCCCAAGCAGGCAGAGCAGGGAGGCTCTCTGCCACCAGGGAAGGGAGGGGGAAGAGAAACAGAGGGTGGGGGGATCTGGATGTAAGCTGGATGGGATAGGAAGAGAGAGGAGGTACCGGGCAGTGTAGCCCTGTAGGTTGATCAGGAAGTGTAGGCGGGCTGTTCCCGGGTGCCGCAGCACTCACTCACCACAATGATGTCTCACTAGGTGCCCTGATGAAACTCCGTGCTGCTTGGTTCGCTCGCAGACAAAGGGCCCACCCTGCTTGCTGCAGGCGGGCTATGGGGACAAAGAAGCCCCCGAGCTCCCCTTTACCCTACGCTTGGGGTTGGGACCCAGTGCCCAAGCATGCAGAGCAGGGAGGCTCTCTGCCACCAGGGAAGGGAGGGGGAAGAGAAACAGAGGGTGGGGGGATCTGGATGTAAGCTGGATGGGATAGGAAGAGAGAGGAGGTACCGGGCAGTGTAGCCCTGTAGGTTGATCAGGAAGTGTAGGCGGGCTGTTCCCGGGTGCCGCAGCACTCACTCACCACAATGATGTCTCACTAGGTGCCCTGATCGAAACTCCTTGCTGCTTGGTTCGCTCGCAGACAAAGGGCCCACCCTGCTTGCTGCAGGCGGGCTATGGGGACAAAGAAGCCCCGAGCTCCCCTTTACCCTATGCTTGGGGTTGGGACCCAGCGCCCAAGCAGGCAGAGCAGGGAGGCTCTCTGCCACCAGGGAAGGGAGGGGGAAGAGAAACAGAGGGTGGGGGGATCTGGATGTAAGCTGGATGGGATAGGAAGAGAGAGGAGGTACCGGGCAGTGTAGCCCTGTAGGTTGATCAGGAAGTGTAGGCGGGCTGTTCCCGGGTGCCGCAGCACTCACTCACCACAATGATGTCTCACTAGGTGCCCTGATCGAAACTCCGTGCTGCTTGGTTCGCTCGCAGACAAAGGGCCCACCCTGCTTGCTGCAGGCGGGCTATGGGGACAAAGAAGCCCCGAGCTCCCCTTTACCCTACGCTTGGGTTTGGGACCCAGTGCCCAAGCATGCAGAGCAGGGAGGCTCTCTGCCACCAGGGAAGGGAGGGGGAAGAGAAACAGAGGGTGGGGGGATCTGGATGTAAGCTGGATGGGATAGGAAGAGAGAGGAGGTACCGGGCAGTGTAGCCCTGTAGGTTGATCAGGAAGTGTAGGCGGGCTGTTCCCGGGTGCCGCAGCACTCACTCACCACAATGATGTCTCACTAGGTGCCCTGATCGAAACTCCGTGCTGCTTGGTTCGCTCGCAGACAAAGGGCCCACCCTGCTTGCTGCAGGCGGGCTATGGGGACAAAGAAGCCCCCAAGCTCCCCTTTGGCCTTGTTTTCTTATTGTCTTCCTTTCTAGTTACAATCTTTCTACCTCCTCTTCCATAGAGTTTCCTGAACAGATTGTAGCTGTGACCCTAACAATAACATCAACCTTAAAGTTTAGGACCAGGCAGGATACATCCATTGTAGAGAAGTTGACCTTTATTTCTCTGTGTTCCTAATACATAGCACAACTGTGGCCTCAGTGACCAGAATGTGAATATCACTCATGAGTATGGTTCTTATAACTCCATCATATTTATTACCCAACTCAAATACAGAGTTTGTAATTGAATTTTCTTTCACTCAAAGTCCTTTTATTTTATATTTAAAAGTGTTTCTCAGCTAAAGACTTTAAATATTCTTAGTTATTTATTCACTACTGCCATTCCTCTATCTATTCTAAAGAAAAATCAAACAAACATAATCATTCTTTAAACCACATATCCTGTAAGAATTAGTGTGCTAGTCTGTGGAATGGACTTTCCTACCTCACTCTTAACAACATACATCCCCAAAACACTCAATATGAATTTTAAACTTCAAAGCACATCATTTTACATATTTTTATCAAGGTGCCCAATTACTTACAGTTATACCTTGAAACAGTCAAATATCTAAACTTAAAGCTCACAGGAAAATTCTGAGAGACAATGGCAAACAGGCTCAGTCAATTCACTTGCTGAATAACAAACTTATGCATTGTCTAAGAGCCAGTTTGCATGAATTGTTTCCTTCTAAAGTAGTTCATTTCCTAAAATGCTTAGGACAGGTGAGCGCAAAAGAAATCCAATGGACTGAACCAAAATATAGCCAGGAAGATTGCCAATCATTAGGTGCCTATGTTAGGACATTCTTAGAGGACAAATAGAAACTGCATTCCTTTGTTTTCCAAAACCTAGATTACCTGGCTCACCTTCAGATTCTGTCTATATATTCCTCTGACTCTCAGCTATTTTGATTCCATTGTTTTATGATATCAATCCCACTTTGTCTCAAGATTTCTATCTGTTGTTCCTTTGTGTTTAATGATCTTTCTTTTGATGTTTCAAGTATACACTTATTCTTCATTCAAGTAAAAGGTCAAAGTTATAATATCATATATTCAAAGATGATTTCCAGCTATCTCACCGAAACTAACATTCATAGCTGGTATAAGAGAGAGAAAGAGAGAGCTGTGAACTTCTCTCTGCCTATATCATACTACTAGCTTATTTATTTTATCATCATGCTTACAAGAAGATAAACTCAATTTGAAAACAGAGTTGATTTTGGTTTTCAGTGTGTCTCATAGCTAGAAACCTGTTTGGCACCTTAATATTTTCAATATATTATTGTACCTGTCCTTGTACTTAATGGTAATTTAAAACTAAAGCACTACCTTTTTGTCTTATATATTGAATCAGTCTCTTATTCTTTTTAACATTTGCTTCTTTAAATAAAAGCTTTCAAAATGCTTGGAACTCAGTTTTCTTTTTGGTTAATGACTAAGTATTTCTGATTCTAAAGGTTTCAACCAATCAAAATGTTAAGCCAGTGCACTGAAAACCCATTGAACTAGCTTGCTCCATGGGTGGTAATATAGCATGTTGGAAATATGAGCAACTCTTGTGTGCCTATTTCTTGGTGGAAGAGAAAAAAAGAGCCAAAAGTACATGAGTTTTCCAAAATTGCCATGAAAACCTTGTTGATTTTAAAGAAAACAAGTAGTGTGTGTGTGTGTGTGTGTGTGTGTGTGTGTGTGTGTTGTATGTTTATGCAAACCAGAACAGCTTGGAAGCTAGAGAGGGCCTTTTAGCATGTGTTACATGTATGTGGTAGTAGTGAACTAGATGCCCAATTTGCCAAAGGTAAGGGAAGTGCCTCTTCCTGCCAGGTAGAAACCCATTCCACAGGTTTCTGAGATATTCTTGGTGTAAGCTTCTGTCTATCCAGTAGCAATCCTTCTGTTTTACCCTGTCAATGTTTCAGCCTGAGCTGAGCCCAGACAGACATTTTGGATATTGTTAGTGGAATTCGCATTTGTGTGACTTAGGGATGGAACATAAATATTTGGGGATGACATACTGGAGTACATTGAACACATTATACATAAACATGTTTCTTATACATGACAGTGTTTTCCCTAATTCAATATAAATGTTGTAAATCAGTTCACTAAAAGTAGATATCATCATAATTTAAGTGTTCTTCAATAGATTCAGGTTTTAGAAACCAGTTTCCTAGATTACATTTTTTATTAACACAGAATCTCAAAGAATAGCAAATTACTGATTTCTCTAATGCCAAGGACATGGTTAAATAAAATGGCTTTATAGAATTTTGAAATTATTACTTATGAAGAATTGAAACTAATCATCTCACAGAAAATAAATAAAACATTGTAAATATTATGATGAAGTAGGTTACATTATTCTCTTAGGTATTTTTGACATAACAATAGAAGCATTACTTCTAGAAATAACTGGATAAATACTTACTCATGGGACTCTAAAACCAAGATATATTCAAAGATAAGCCAATGCTTTGAAAGTTATTGTGTATATGTATCTCTGTGTGGTACCTGTGTGTGTGTTAACACGTGTGCATGGATGTGCACACACTTCATCAATTTACTTGAGACAGGGTCTGTCCATGCACCTGAACTTCCTGATTTTCAGCTAGACTAGCAGTGCAACAATCCTCAGGGAGCCGCCTTTTCCTGCTCCTTCTTCCTTTGCTCCAAGCACCAGTGTGCTGGCATATTTGCATATTCTAAGTGGGCATTGAGCTTGTGAACCTAATTCTGCATAGATGCATTACAGGTGCTAGTATATATTGAGCAGTGCCCTTAGCCTCTGGGTTTTAATTTTCAAAGACAAATCTTTATAGCTAGTTAGTCACAGCATATTGAAGGAATACAAATTACAAATGCATGTTTTATAATTCTTGATCGTATCTTCCAGCTACTTAGTAATATTAAAATCATAAAAACATTTGCTACATATGTAATCAGACATAATGAATACCAGATGATTAAACACTGATATAATTAATGCCAAATATGCATGAAAGAAGACATATTCCAAAATAAAATTGGAATGATTTAGATTATTTTGATTTTCATTATGTATCCTAAAAGGTTAGTAATCCAAAAAGCTGAGGTGAGCTGAGAAACTCCAGACAGGAAATATGGCAAAATGCATGATTTCTGGACACGACAAGCAGGATACAAGAAAGAAAAGACTGTCAAATTTTACCAAGACAGGGTAAGATGGTTTTGAGACATTTTCTCCCTGTGAAAATGGTCTGTCAGTTACTTTAGGCCTTAGTTAAAATTGGTGCTCCAATGTGTGCTAGCTAAATCAACATAAAACCTGAGAGAACTTGGGAAGGAATTCTAGGGGGGGGGGGGAACAGCAACAACAAAAACAAAAACAAAAACAGTTAAGGACGGCTTAACACCATGGGTCCTTTTAGAAAAGTTTTCCTGATTTAGCAGGAGCACAAAAAAAGCCACACGGTTTTGAAACTCAGCTTTCTGGGTCATGCAGCCAGCGAGAACTCCACTCTTTGTGGAGATTTAGCCACAGAGTATTTAAATGGTTTCTGTGAGCAGAGTGCTACAACTTGCATAATGGCAACATAGACCCACTGTGTGCCTAATAATGCAGCAATGTATATGGCTCTCAGAGGCAGTGAACAACTCCGCCATGCTGGCCTGAACAGAGCAAGCAGGCAGATCTTTGTTTGTGCTAGCAACAATGTAGCTTAGGTTTTTAAGAAGCACTTGCTTAGTTAGCATTTTAAGAAGTCATCTTGGGGAAGGTTGTTTCCTAATTTTCTGAGAAATTGCCACACTGACATCCAAAGGAGCTGTACCAGCTTGCACTCCCACCAGCAATGCAGAAGTGTTCCCTTTACTCTGAAACCTCTCCAGCATAAGTTGTCATTAGTGTTTTTGATCTTGGCCATTCTTACAGGTGTAAGATGGAATCTCAGAGTTGTTTTGATTTGCATTCTCTGATGACTAAGGATGTTGAACATTTCCTTAGGTGTCTTTCAGTCATTTTAGATTCCTCTGTTTGAGAGTTCTCTGTTTTTGTCTGTACCCTATTTTTTTTCCAGTGTATCAAAGGCATTGCCTTTTATTATTACTGCACTAAGTATCAGTTGCCACAACAATGACAGATATAAAAATATCTGTTAAAGTTCACAGGCATTTTTTTTTAAAGACTGTATTTAAATTTTTGTTTTATGGGGCAAAGTCTCAAGTAAGCCAGACTGGTCTTGACCTGGCTATGTGCCTGAGGGTGGCCTTGAACTCCTGCTTCCCCTGCCTTTTATTCTTCTTCTTCTTTTTAATTTATTTATTTATTAAAGATTTCCTTTATTGGATTATGAGATCTTTTGGTGTCCAATTTTATGAGTTCTTTGTATATTTCAGAGATAAGCCCTCTGTCTGATGTGGGGTTGGTTAAGATCTTTTCCCATTCTGTAGGCTGCTGTTTTGTCTTGTTGGCCATGTCCTTTGCTTTACAGAAGCTTTTCAGTTTCAGGAGGTCCCATTTATTAATTTTTCTCTCAGTGTCTGTGCTGTTGGGGTTATATTTAGGAAGTGGTCTCCTGTGCCAATGCATTCTGTACTTTCCACTTTCTCTTCTATAACATCCAATGGGTGAAGGTTGAAGGGGAGGGGAGAGATAGGAAGTGGAGCAGAGAAAAATGTAGAGCTCAACAAAAATCAATAAAAGATTTTCTTCTTTTATAAAAAGAAGAATTGTATTGATAACCTTATTTTTTTTAAAGAATTCATCTTTGTCACAAAAATTACAGATACACAATATTGACAGATGCAAATGATAAAGACTTCTAAGTGGATCTCAGTGTTGAATAAATGTATGTAAACTTGGTAGAGAAAGAAAAAGAATATTTACAGTTATAAAAAATAAGTAAATGGTTTTTTTTAAACGTAAAATATTCAAAGAGAAAGAGTACAGACTGTCATAGGTAAAAGGAGTAAAGAAAAATAAGCCATGTAAAGATAAAATATACACAGAGTCTGGATTATGCATATTATTGTTTTCTTTGAATTTTTTGACTGTGAAGGAGGTAAGTAATCAACATATATACCTTAAAGGTGTCTTGACTTCAAAATATGGGTCTAAGAATATGTTGCTTTGGAAAAGAGGTTCTTCTTTTGTTTCCAGAGTTTGAAAACTTGTAGAATCCTTTCAGACTGATGTGGTTTGATGGACCAAGACCCACTGAAACATCACCGTGAACACCCCCAAAATACTTTGCCCAACAAAAAACAGGAAGCGGTTTGGAGAGAACTACACCCAACTTCCCAAATATTGTTTATAAGTGTTTGTTTATATTTAAATGGGGATATGATATAGAGATGACTACTTTGCATCAGTATGGATCTTGGTTTATTGATACTAATTTAAGGTCAATGTATATTTCTTCTCTTTATTAAGGTATTGTGATTGTACTGGTCATTTAAAATGTATGTATAATTGAGAAATATAGGTTAATAGAGATTAATCTATAATAGTAAAGCTTGTAGTCATGTTAGTTAGGTTTTCTAGATATACAGAGATATATTTCAGATGGATAGGCATTCTTCAAATCTTTCAAAGACTACAAAATATGGCACTTAAAATGTTTTATAAATTTAGGAATTTTCATGACAGTGAAACACATCTGCTCTTGGCAGCACTAATAACTTTTAGAGAAAGATAGGCATCAAAGAGGGTCCTTATAGAGTTTGTTAGCCATTTGGGGAAGAAACTGCCCTTGTCTGGACTACGTGACGTTATACTGTATGAACTGGACATGCAGGACCCACAGAGAAATGACTACTAAACTTGCCTAAAGGTAAAATGGTCCTTCAGGGTTCCTGCTTTATGAAAGAGTCTACTTGACATTCTGCAGGACACAGAGGAAAGTGACTGACAAACTGCCAATATAGGTGAAACTGTCTGTGAAATTTTCTGCTTCATGGAAAAGTCTGCTGGACACTAAGGGTCTGTAGGCTGAAGATGGATACCCAATGGTACAGAAGACCTTTGGGTGACTGCCAAGGTAGTGAGATATCTCTATCAATTCTAGAGTTTTGGAAGTTGCTTACAATGCACTTCCTCTTTACGTAGGCAATATTATATCATTCTGGCATCTTTGAAGGAACTGAAGAATATATAGTTATAATTTTCCTTAATTATGATAAAAGGTAAAGTAGATATAAATACTGTAACTGTCACTCTTGCTTGATAACTGTTCTGTTATATATAATTTTACCATGTTATAGTTAAAACGTTCTTTTTTATTTAGACAGAAAGGGGGAAGTGATGTGGGATTTCCTCTTGTATGCCGTAAACACTATCAGTTAATAAAGAAGCTGTTTTGGGCCTGTGATAAGGTAGAGCGGAGCTAGGCCGTGCTGTCTCCACTTTCTTGAGATCCTGCTGCCTTTCCCTGATCATATTAAAGAAAATCTGAGCCTGAAGATGTTGGTTAACTTAATGATTCACAATAACAAAAATGTAAAATTAATGTAATTAAGTGAGTTTAACTACAATATGCATAAGCTAACATAACTGTAATGACCACACATACTTATGCATTAATAATCAAGGTTCATTAATACTGTCTAAAGATTACTATTTCAGTTTATTTCTTGGTACAAAGTTGAAATAATTAAATATTAAATATCAATAAGTGAAAAGTAATTATTATGCTGTATTGTGATCATACAGATTATAATTTATGAATAATTAAAGGCACATGTTAGATCAAAACATCTTTTAAATGACTAAGATTGTTTCTTCATATTTTTTATTAATTAAACATAATAAAGGACAGAGTAACTGTAGCTTCATAAAAAGAGTTTGGCAGTGATCCTTCTGTTTCTATTATATGGAACACTTTGAGGTGTTTAGGTATTATCTCTTCTTGAAAGTTCTGATAGTCAGACTGATGAATTATTTTAAATATCACCATAGAACCTTAATCTGATAACAGATGGGAACAGAGGCAATGACCCACATCAGAGTACTGGACTAAGATCCCAAAATCCAGTTGAACAGTGGAAGGAGTGAGAGTATGAGCAAGGAATACAAGACCATGAAGGGTTAATCCACTAAAACAGTTTGCTTGCACTTACCAACTCTAACTGGACTGGGAGTCAACTCTGAATAGGGTTGAAAGTTGGGGCAGACAGAGGGGCCACTGATAGTGACAATGGGATTTGTCTCCATGGCATCTATTGGCTTCTTGGAATCCTATTCTCTTCAGATGTAAGCCTTGCTCAACCTAGATGTAGTAGGGAGGGCTTTGGACTTTCTGCAGGGTGGGGTACATGGCCCTCTCATAAGATTGGAGGGGCATGAGGTGGGAGGGTCTCTGAAGGGAGTGGGAGGGGAATGGGAGGAGGGAAGGGAATGGGAATTTGGATTGGCATTTTTAAGTAATAAAATAATAATAATTTAAAAAATAAAGATCCTTAGTTGATAAAGTCAAAAGAAAGGACAGACCTCCTATGATGCTGAATTATTGCAAATTTGATTGTAATAAGAAGCCTGCAAAAGGTTCTGTTAGTGTATAGTCACAGGAGAGCCATCTGGTTTCACATAATTACAACCATCATTCACGCCGTTCAGAATGCTCACTGTAATAGCAGATCCAGGGATATCAGACAGACTTGGCATACATCCTTGGGGACTGCCAAACTATAAAGGAATAAACAATTTTATTTATACAGAAATTTTTCTATCTCCATTTATGTTATATATCCTAGTTAGAACAGACTTGGGTTCTCTGAATCGATATCAGCTAGTATGACTTTATATCTATCAAGAAGGACACTTAGAAGAAATACGATACTAGCTCGGAATTGAATATAATAGAGGGTTATTTATTTGTGGGTAGATTCACAGATCACAATCCTTTGCTGGAATAGGGAACAGCAACCAAACCCCACAACCAGAAATGAGGCCTGACTGGTGTTTTGCATTGGCATATATAGTATAAGAGGCAACGCCTAAGTGGGTAGGTAACTTAAAGGCTATTGGGAGTAGGAATTCCTACAGCATATCTATTAAAGCATTTCAGAGTGACATCAAATAGACATACAGAAAATACGAATGTACCATTTAGAAGAAGAATTTACTTCACTCTGTTTGCCCATTAATTCTCAGAATAAAACTGATTTGTTTCTTGTCAGCACAGAAAAATACTTGTGGACTTTTATTGAACAAGATCACCGAGTTTTGCACTATGAAACATTGCAATTATTATTGGGATATTGTGGTTAAGTTTGCATTTATTAACCCATATTTTGTCTGGTTATTTTGCTATACAATTGTACATCTAGTATAGAACAGAAATTTTAATGATTATTTACCTCTAAAGGTAACATAATAGCCATAGATATTTTATTGTACAGACTACATATTCTGTCCTGTGAATTTCATAGTTACATTCTTAATCTCTGGATCCAACTGCTAAACTGCATATTCTTTTTTTCATAGGCTTGATTTCACATCATTTATTTAGTTATTTCTTAATATAGTAACTGATTAATAACATATTTTAACAACTTACAAATGACTTATCAAATTACAATGTATTCCATATGTATCACCTATTTTAGATACTTTGTTTAATTTAATGGAAAACTGGGAATATTTTTTGTAACTTGATCCAAGAAAGTATTTTCAGAATCACATTATACTTACTTAAATTATTCACAATACCATAGTGCCATGGTTCAGATTTGCATCAATTTATTTAGTATAAATATATCTTGAAGTAATAAACGGAAATGTAAAAGTTCGTGAATCAACATATTTATATATAATCCTGTGTATAGGAAAATAACACACGAAAGTCAACTGACTACTAGTGGTTGAGGATAGAGTATTTGTCTTGCCATGCTTCTATGAGATCTTGGTCCAATTTTCAATATGCAAAATAAAATAAGCACAGACACAAGAAGGAAAAGTATGAAGATGAGAATAAGAAGAAGATTCCCACAGGACATCAAATATTTAAAAATATAATGGCTATAAATGACTGGGAAAACAGTAGGAAACCCTTGCAAGCAGGCAGTAATATATGAAAAAAAATCAAAGAAAAATTATGTGAGTAAAATCCATACAATAAAAGGTGTGTATGCCATATTATATCTTCTAGTGTATGTTTTTATAAATGTACACATTTACATCATTTTTATATGAAAATATAAACAAATATATTTGAAGAATGATGTATGGGAAATAGAATAAGTAAAACTTTTAATTCATTATAAAAAATAACTTAATTTCTTAAAAACTTCATTATGAATCAATACCTTTATCAAGAATGTCATGAATTTTTTGATAAACATTTTTCAGACTTAAATGATTTTATGCAAAATAGAAGTGGAATTTTATTGTTTCTAAGTAGATGGAGGAACATGCATAGGAGAGAGAATGATGAGTAAGAAACAGGGTTGGAATAAAGGTAGAAGCAGAAACAGTGGCACAAATAAGGAGGAGAAAGAAAAGTACATGTCTACGTTTCCTCCCAAAAATCATATCCTGAAGGAGCAATTCTGTTTCTGTGACTGAAAACTTCCTTCAGTCTTATATTAACTCAAGGAAACTGTAGGAGGCAGCAGAGCCCTTTCTAGGTCAGGGAATGCTCAGAAACCACTTAGAAAATAGAGTCCTTCTAGTCACAACCATTAGAAAAGTCCTTCTAATAACAACCAGAGCGTTCCATCAGTTTAGTGCACACCCACAATGTTCCATGTATACCTGCCTTTCCAACCTCAGTCTATTCAATGTAAGAAAGGTCGCTAACGCCCATGTTTTCTCAGTTTTATTAGTGACCTATCCTCACCAGGAAAACAAATAAACAAACAAAAACATAAACTACCAATGAAAAGGCCACTTGTTTGTGGAATATCTATGTTTCACAAAAAGGAAAAGAAATGAAGGCCAAGAAACGGTCAGAAGATTACACATTGTCAGTGGGTAAAGCAGCAGCTATGAAGGTTGATAATTATAGTAATTCAACACCAGGAAGGCAGAAGTTTAAAAATATTGAATCTTTAATGAATGGTTTGAATACTATCATTATTACATATGAATACAAAAGTTTGAATTGGAATTTAAAGATAGATAATCTCACTCTTGACAGAAAACCCATATCTATTACATCAATGATATCTGGTATTAGAATACAACTAGTCTCTAAAAAGACTATACCTTTGCTTCCCATATTCTCTTATATTTGTCCTAAAATTGAACATTAATAAATATATATTTATGTTCTTATTACCAATACTAATCAAATAAATTAAATATATCCTACTTGGTGGTGACCCAGTCAATGCCCGAATCTACTTACTTGAAAAAATATTTTCAGAACAATATTTAAACCCTTCATTGAACAATCTTAAGTATTTATTTTATTCCATGTACTGACTCCTTGATAGATCATTTATTTTTGCAAGAAAATAGAGACCTTATGGAATAAAAAAGAGGAAAACTTGACCCATGCAGATATCTAATAAGAATATGTATCTTTAAGCACACACGTCAGAGTTATTGTGCTAACAGGTGAAAGAAGTTGAAATTTACATTTTACTAGAAAAGAAAATTAACACATGCCAATCAAACAATCCTTACAACTTTACAGAAAGAGCAGGTGCCTGAATCTGCTAGGATGGTGTTGTTAAGCCTCTGGCAGGTTTCTCAGCTCTCACTGGACCAGGACAATCACCATGATATTTTCAATCCTGTTTCTGTGAGAAGCTGAGACAAACTGGTTAATGAGACCTTGTTCTGTCAGAGAGATACAGATAAAACTACTTAGAGATCTAAGGAAGAAAAAGCAAATACACTTAAGGGCCTACAAAAAGGCAGCCTAATTATTTCTTTAAAGGAAAAGTAAGCAAAATAAATCTACCATATTTATGGTTACTTGTGATATAGCTAAAGCCTTTTAAGTCTTTTCAAACAGTAGGAACTAGTAAGCAGTGTTTAGCATTGCATCTACTTTCCTGAGTCTGTGAGATTCTATAGTTCTCTTTCCAGTTCATCCAGCTTTCTGCCAAGATCTAGCTGCAGAAGTACAAAGACATGTATGAGGATTGCCATCTCTACATCATTTGTCATATTAGTGGTGATATAAGGGCTAAGATCCACTGGTTAGAAACAAATATTAGATTTTATTTTCTATTTTACTTAGGCAGTGGTAGTAAATAGTTGTATAAGTTGTGATCATAATATAATGGGTTATATAAGAATAAAAACAGCATAGTTATCAGTATCTTGTCAGGTCTAATAGGATGATGCACCACATATAGAGATATATGATATTGAAAAAGCACAAAATGCTGGGATATTAACAATCTAGGCTATTGTCAAGGTTATTGGTGACTCTCCACAAACTGATAGTAAGGCCTTATTGCTACAGACTGTACCTATACAACTTATTGACCATTGGGGAATTCAGCTCAACTGTTAACTAGTTAGAGCCTTCACCCCAAGGACTAATGTTCATGGTTCTGGAAGGTACTCAATATGGAACCAAAGGAGAAAGATAAACACCAACCTAACCATATACCCTTTATTTTATAGTAGTAACTTACCCCACACACAAAAAAAAAAATCAATTCAATGGTGGAACAAAACTTGTTGCAGTACCAACCAAAATGTATTTTAGCTAATATCCATTTCATGAGATAGAACTCAAACCCAATGCTGGCCAAGAACATGAGATTTGATAGATCAGGGCCTTTGGGAAAAACAAACAAACAAAAGACTGTTACCATAAAGGAACAGAGAAGTAAATTACTATTAATGACATTCTGCTAAACTCAGAGATCAGTGCCTGGCTCCATTATCATCAGAGTAGGGTCCTCCAGCAGCACACAAAAGCAAGCAGAGAGATCTAGAACCAGACAATGAACAATGAGAGAGAGAGACCCTGAAACATTCAGCCCTAAAAAGGATGTCTCTGTCAAAACTCTCCACTGTGGGCTGAGGGAACTCTCTAGAAGCATAGACAGAAAGAGTTTAGGAACCAGAGGTAATGGAGGACACTAATAAATCAAGGTATTCTAGAAAGAACAGGGCTGGTGGACGTAGAAACTCATAGAGACAGAGGCAACATGCACAGGGCCCATTTAGGTCTGCAGCAGGTGGGGTCTTTGAGTAAAAGAAGCGATTTTATGACCACAACCCTAAGCCACAAGGTACCTTCAGTTGATGTTCACTTGAAAATGAAAAATTAGTTTTCTTCAAGGGAAATATGGTGGAAACACACCACTCTTAGGGTAAATCCATGCCAAGCAGTAGCTGCCCAACACAAAACGGGCTCAACAACCATCTTCACTCACAAAATGTCAGTTCTTTTTCCTTGTTTTGGTTTGCTCATATGTTTGTTTTGAATCTTACAGGTACTGTGCTTTTATGTTTTAGCTTCCAGTTCTGTGTTTATATGGGATTCCTATGTATGCAAACTTGTATTTCTCTATGGCTGTATGTGTTTTCTATGCCTTTTCCTTTGGCTTTTTTTGAATGGTTATTGTGTGCTATTATGATTTGTTTTGTTTTATATTATTTTATTTTATCATTCCACAGATACATGATTTCTAAGGAAAGACAGAAAGAACGTGGATGTTGCAGAGAAGGAGTAGAAGGAGGGGGACCCATAATCAGAATATATTGTGCAAAAAAAATCTACTTTAAATAAAAGAAAAAATCAAAAAGTGAAAGAAAATAGCAAAAATAGAAGCCATCAAGCAACCAAGCAAAGAACTGGACAAACCAAGGCTGCAATCTGTAGAAAAACAATTGTTTTGTTAAGGTTTTGGCTGCATTTAAAAAAAATCAGTAGATTTGCACAAAACAGTAAGAAGATACACCAGAGAAATTTTCTTTGTCCATTGTCAACATATCTGGTAAAGTGGCAGTGCTTGACGACAGTAGGTGTAGGGACTTTCACTTATTTATTTTTATTGATTCGTTTTGGATTTCACATCCTGCCTTCCAATCCATCTTATCTCCCAGTCTCCTTGCCTTTGTTCTCTGTCCTTGTAACCACCCTCCCCACAATGAAAACTAAATTTAAAAGAAAAACTGAAAACCAAACAAAATGAAGAAACAAAACAAAATAAAAAAATAAGAATCTTTTTATGGAAGCTGTAGTGCAGTGTGTTGAGACACACAGTTAAACCATTAACAAAATTTAACAAGGAGAATATGGGTAAGATTTGAGGAGACAGGTGTCTTTGACCTCACCATTTGTAAGAATACAAAGAAGTAAACATTGTTAACTTTTTACACACAAAAAATAATAGAGAGATCAACATTAGATTCAGTAAAATTTGAAAAATTATTTTCCATAGAAAGTATCAGGAAAACATATATTCACCGTTAATGATAAATCCCTTAAAGTGAAAAAAAAGAGTTTTATCATTATTCTCATGAAGAACAAATTCAACTGTTATTTTACTTATTTCTAATTGGAAGTGTGTTGTAACAGCCTGACCTACATCTGAACAATCATGTGCTTAACTCAGAGGAAAGTTAATACTGTCAATCTTACAAGTTTGATGATTAAAACTATTTGACAAGATTGTCATTTAGAAATAGACTTAAAAAGAGAGATAGGAACTAGTCAAAAATAGATGAATATCTTGCATATCACCATAGAACCTTCATCTGGTGGTGGATGGAGATAAAGACAGAGACCCACATTGGAGCACTGGACTGAGCTCCCAAGGTCCAAATGAGAAGCAGAAGGAGGAAGAACATGAGGAAGGAAGTCAGGACTGCAAGTGGTGCACCCACCCACTGAGACAGTGGGGCTGATCTATTGGGAGCTCACCAAGGCCAACTGAACTGGGACTAATGGAGCATGTGATCAAACTGATCTCTCTGAACGTGGCAGACAATGAGGGCTGACTGAGAAGCCAAGGACAATGACACTGGGTTTTGAACCTACGGCATGTACTGGCTTTATGGGAGCCTAGACTGTTTGGATGCTCACTTTCCTAGACCTGGATGGAGAGGGGAGGACCTTGGACTTCCCACAGGGTAGGGAACCCTGATTGCTCTTTGGACTGGAGAGGGAGGGGGAGGAGAAAAAGGGGAGGGGGAAAGGGGGAGTGGAGGGAAATAGGAGGAGGTGGAAATTTTTAATAATAATAATAAAAGAAAAAAGTTTTACTTTGTTAAGTAATTTAAGTATTAATTATGTTATGAATTTATAACATATATAATAAAGAATGCATGATTCTTTGTTACAATAGCAAGTAAAATACAAATTTTGAAAGCCATAATAACTTTTAGATAGAAACAAAATTATAATGCTGCTTAAAAGTTTAATAAAATACAATTGTTAGTGTAGTTTGACTGAGTTCTCTAAGTTTTATTTTCAACTTTTAATTATTGAATCATTGAATCATTGAATCATCAACTACAAAACTGAGTCTGTGCATACTACAATAATCCAGACCAAGTGAGAAGTAATGCTAGTTAAATATTTGTGGCTGGTTTTAAGGCCTGATGGTTTTAACGGGAATTCTAAAATTTAAAGTGAATGTGGATTAGTGTTATTAATGTTATATGGCATTAAACTAGATTAATCGAAGAGAAAATAGACATTTAGAGTAGGAATGTGTGTGTGTGTGTCTTTAATATGAAGAGGGAAAGAAGGAAGGAAAAGAAAGAAATGAGGATATAGAAGAAAAAACATAAGGAGGAGAAAGAACAGGTGAAGATAGATAAAGAATACTGAAGAAATGAAGTCATACATTTAGTATATATTTAAAGTAGTTATCAATATATATGCAGCATTTGAGTTTGTAAATAATTATCAGGGTTTTCATTGCCTGCATAACTGAGTAATGTTTACTAATTCTGATGCTTTTGATTGTTGTGGAAAAGGTTCCTTCAGGAAGCTAGAACACTGCATCTGAATCACTGATTATCTTGTGCCCAGCTGCATTTTATGAAAATCAGACCCGTATGATGTCCAACATAATGGAAACTGTATGTCAAGTGTGTTTGCATCTTGAGGGGTTGACTCCTTCAACGTTCCTATGGATTCATGAGCTAAAGTCCCAGTAAAGCAGGAACTGTTTGAAGTTTTACAATACAGTGCAACTTCCTGCTTACTTGAGAAACAGGAGGTTCCATTGGAGTCAGGACTCAGAGTTGCTAGACCAGATCATTAAAAATACAGTATGAAAATGTCTAGCTGTATACCTAAAAAACCTGACTGACATTTTTGCCTTTCTCATATCTGAGTTTTAAAAGGTTTATTTTTTTAAAACTTGATTTTAGTCTTTCAAACATCTTTTCCTATTTTTATCTGTGTAATATCATTTATTTCTACATTTAATTTGTTTTTATCTAGTACTCTTTATATTTTCCTGAAATTATAACCTTAATATTAGAGTTTGCTTTTTCTATGAAGTGACCAAATTATTCACATTTTACCACTTTAAAAATATATGACTTCATAGTTCTCTAATCACCATTATTGTTATGATATTATACCTCTTTGAGAGGTTCTAGCTTCTCAGGGTTACTATTGGTATCAGATTGTGAAAGAAAACAATTTATTTTGTGTTGCAAGGGGAAAACTACCACCTTAAAAAACACAAGCAGTCTCAGAAAAGACAATGTTACGTTTGGTTATTGAGAAATGGCTAGTATCTTAAAGTGAGGTTTTATTAGAGGACTTGATCAGAATCTGGTAGGGATTCTATTGCTCATAAAAAATTAGTGGACACAGCAATGTGAAACTCTTGAAGCACTAATGTAAATATTTATGATTTAAGTCTTGCTGATTCTCCCCTTAGCTATACATGCAGTTTGAGGACAAACCGTTAAGTCAAGCTTCTTTAAAGAAAACAAAGTTTTTCATATGCATATAAAACTACAGGTCCAGATGCAGCCTAGGGCATGGATAGTCATTTTTGTGTAGTGCTGTCAAGACCCAGCTTTCATGTGGTATCCGTTCACATTTCCTTCTTCTCTGCTGACATCCTATTATCAAAAGTACAGGAAGTGGATTAATATTTTCTTAGTCTATGTTCCACAACCAAAGATATTGTTATTCCCATACATTTGTAAAATAATCTGAAAAGTGTCTTTTGGCCTATATGTCTGAAATGTTCAGAGTCACCAGATTACAGAATGCTTTGGTAAGTCAGATAGAGTCTATGTGGTTGTTTCTACTATTGGAGATCAAGGATGTTGACTTTCAAAGCATATACACTGTGAAGGCTGCAGGAGTAGTTAGTCCAAAAATAAAATCAGTTTTTCTAACCCATGTATATCCCATGTGCCATGTATACCCTATGTGCCAGTGTTACAGTAGAATGAGTTACTTTTTTTCAGATACTGACCAAATGATGTATACTTCTGATGACATATAATATTATCACAAGTTACTATGCAGAATTAGAAGAATCTAAGTTAAGTCTATTCATTATTCTTATTGAAGCATATCAAAACATCTGGAGTATGGAATCTGCATGTTGAAATTAAGTGCTTGTTGAGTGAATAATTAGACTGGGAAAATAATTGGACATCTTTTCCAGTCATAATTTCCTCTTAAATGTTAGCAATAATGAAATACTAATTGGGGAAGCTTTATTAATACTGTAAATCAGTAGAATTATTTATACTAATAAAATAAAATTCCAAACAAATAGTGAATATTGAATGAATGATAAAGCCTCCAGTAGTGTTAATAATGAGCACTTCTCTTAAGACCATTGTCACGATATAATTTCAGAGATATGTAAATGTGTATAGATTTATGTTAAAATATCATAATTGATTACTATATGTTTAGAGATCTATTTTTAATGAAATCAATTTCTATAGTGAGTTTGTTTGCATAGCATTTCTCCAGAGAGAATGACATGATGTTTTGTTCTTTGTCCATGCAGGATGAACGATCTGGAGTCCTTAGAATATGATGGTATGCACAAACAACTGGACAGAAATTCCATTACAGATGATTGGTCAACCGTGAATTCAGCACCGAGCAGATGGACAGCTCCGGCATGCCACATGAATTCTGCGCATTACCGCTGCCACTCTGGTAAAAACTGAAATGATCTTGATGAACAGCTGCCGTTTTCTTAGAGTTCTATGCAAAGCACATCAGTTTAGTCTGTTTATTGCCCATCCCATGGCATAGGAAGGGCTTATTACCTTGAAGAAAAGTTGTGAATAAAAGGGTTTATGGTCTGCTGTGCTAACTTTATGTTGAAGGGTCATCCATATTTACATTTTTGAGCACCAGCACTGTCTTATCTGATGTGCATTTTATGTGCCTATAACTCAAAGGGAACAACAGTAAAATTCTTCAGGCTATTATCTAATAATAGGAAAATGTGTTTTACATGAGTCTATAAAAAGGCAAAAATTAAAATGCTGAGATATTGGGGTTTTAAATGGTCGATTGCTTTTATTCACAGATTGAGTTAAGTCAGTTTGTTTGTGTACTTAGTCAAGATTACAGATATTTCATATTTCAAAGGATATTTCAAGGACCTGGACCTTGCCATTACTAATGCAGTACCCAGGCTTCCAAACCTTCTTACAACATCGTGGTTTTGAAATAAAAGGCAGCTAAAAAGCAACAAAATAAATAAAGTAATTACTCAGAAATTTCATAGAACCTATTTAATAAAAACTATAGGGTAATATGAGAATATGTATGTTATTGTCAGAACACATACTGGTGCTTCAAAAGATGAGGTAAATTCCTCACATCAGGTATTTAAGAACTGCCTGTAATTACAGCTGTAGTATATCTGTTACATTTTTCTAGCTACCACATCCAATGTACTCATGTGCACACACACACACACCACAAACAATTTAAAAAATAAAGTTTGAATTTTAGAGATGACACAATGGTTAACAGCATGTACCAGCATACAAGTGTTTTAGAGGAACTAAGTTTAAGTCCCAGAATCGATGTTAAGCGAGTTATAATTTCCTTATGAGCCTAGTGGACCCAAAGTCACTGTGGGCCCCTGGATTCATGTGCTTATATCACTGTAACTCACACTAATATACAACATTTATAACTTAATGTAAAATAAGTATTTTAAAGATGTCAACTTTGTAAATAGGTTAATGCTTGCATTATTTATAAAGTTATAGTTATTGCACATAAAATTCATTTTATGCTCAAATGTAGTGTTAATTTATGCTATTTTAAATTAATTTGTCTAAGATACATTTAAATGCAAAGTAAATAAGACAATAAAATGTGATTTAAAAAATTTTGGAATGTCTGCAAACTAAAGGATACTTTCTTCTATATAAGTCACAGATGATGCCCTGAAAATGTATTGATTTTTATCAATAAAATTAATCAATAAATTGATTGTCATCAAAAATCAATACATTTTCATCCCTACCCACACTGTCTGTTATAATATATATAAAGTATTTTTTGAATTAAGAAAAATGGCCTATGTTTGGAATTTGTATTGTGATTTCCTTTTTAACCATCTAGTAACTTCCTTATATTTGCATTTCCTTGACTATATAGTGAGGTTCTATTCCAAGAAAGAAGAAAATGTATAAATGGAGGAGGAGGGGAAAAGAAGATGGGGAGGAGAACTTGAGGGAATGGAATAGTTGAGATGGGGAAAGAACAGAGGTAGAGAGCAAGGAAAGGCATATCTTGATTGAGGGAACCCTCATGGGGCTAGCAATAAAACTGGCTCTAGAGAAATTCCCAGGAATCCACAAGGATGACCCTAGTTAAGATTCTAAGCAATAGTAGAGAGGGAGCCTGAACTGGCCTTGCCCTGTACTCAGATAATGACCATCATAAATGTCATTATAGAACCTTCAGCCAGCTACTGATGGAAGCAGAGGCAGAGATCCACAGCAGAGCACTAGCCTTAGCTCCTGAGGACCAGCTGAAGAGTGGGACAAGTGAGGTTATGAGCAAAGAGGTCAAGACCTTGATGGGGATACCCACTGAAACTGCTTGCCTGAGCTAATAGGAGCTCATTCAACTCCAGCCGGAAAGGAACCAGCAGAGGACCAAACGAGACCCTCTGAATATAGTGTCAGTTGTGTGGCTGGGGCAGACTGTGGGGCAACTGGCAGTGGTACCAGGATTTATCCCTACTGCTTGAACTGGCTTTTTGGAAGCCATTCCCTTTGGAGGGATGCCTTGTTCAGTCTAGATATAGTAGGGAGGGCATTGTTCCTTCCTCAAAGCAATGTGCCTTTGAGGAGTGGGCAGGAGTAGGGTAGGGGGAAGATTGAAACTAGATACAACAGGCAGAAATTCAACAGAAAATAAAAAAAAATGGCTGGGGTTAAGTAATACTTCTATAAATTTTACAAATTCAAGTGTGTTCTCTTAATTTATAATTCAGATATGAGTTAAGTCTACTTTGTATTACATTAAAAAAACTACTCTGCATGTCTTTTTAATGGCAAATACTACTTTGCTACTATCTGTGGGTACACCACTCCCAAAGACAGACTCATTTACAAATCATCTCACTTTTCAAATCTACACAGCCGGGGCAATAAACAATCTCACACTACCTTCCATAGAGATGCTCCTATTTTTCATTTTACTGATGATGACATTTTATACTGTCTAGACCAAAAAGAACACTGTAGGTATCTTTGCAACTATCTCATTCAGTGAATGTTAATTGGCTATTTGATTCACCTGCCTTAACCTTTATTTGATTAGATGTCTTCTTTTGTATTTTTATAGCAATTCCTAAGTTTCTTTTCCTGCAAGCTCACTACATAAACATCATTCTTCAACACGAGCATCTGAGGACATTATGAAACATGTCACTTTGACTCTCGAAATCCTTAAGATATTTTAACTCTATTCAGTTAACATCCATTCGCTTACAATGAATCAGTCTTTGTAATACTTAGTTCTGTGGGCTTCGTGACTTCCACTTTAAGCTCTGAAACCACTTTATTCACAGATGCTACATGCAAAACATATTAACCATTTTCACTTACAAAGTAATTTTTCATTAATTGCATACATATCATTAAAATTACAGAAGGGTCCTCAAAACACTGAAAGGTACACTGCTCCCATATTTATCTGATAAAACTTTAACTTTATCATTTTCAGTAAATATGTTTCAGTTAATTTTTTCATGCCATTAAAATGTATGTGTATGTAATATATAATATTGGGACAAAGGACCTAAGAATAACTAGAGTGTCAGGTGCCATGTGAATCATTTGATATAGAATTAATCTATTCTCACATTTGTCTAAGACTGAAATTAGAGCTATGCTTTCCCAGAGCATCCACCCAATCTAGAGTGAGTTATTCCACATCATCTGCACATTCAGTTCACAAAATGCAATTGTCTCAAAGCTGTCTCCACTCATGTGTAATACAAGAAATTAATTTAATCTAAAAATTTGTAAAATGCCTTAGACATGACTTGCAAAGATTAAAAAAGAATTAGGACAGCTATTTTATACATGTGCCTCAAGCCTAAGAATCAGCTCTCTGTTCTCATTGTTTGTCACAACAGGGGTTTGAATGGATGAATGCCTTTGAGATCATTTTCAATGCCTTGCAGCTTTTCCAGATGCCAGCATAAAAATATAGAGAGTGAGTTCCAACCTTAGTAGAAATTACCCCTTTTCAAGTGCTTCTGCAAAAGTTAACCTCATGATATGTATGTTAAGAATTCCAAAGCCACCAAAACAGGCAAAAGTACTTGCTCTCCATAAACACAACCACACTCATTGGAAAAATACAGAATAGGCAAGATTTCAGACAATTTTAAAGGAACATAATTGAATTCACTTGAGCATTGTAATCTTCCAAATGTATATACATAGTATAAAACATTTAACATTATAATTCATATACTTAATACAAATGTATTTGTGGTTCTTATTTGATTAAAGAATGAAACTTCAAAGAAATCAGAATTGATTTATACTCAGAATTGAGTATAATAGAAGGTTATTTATTTAGGGGTTGATTCACAGATCACAATCCTCTGCTCAAAAGGGGAACAGTAACCAAATCCCAAAGCCAGAAAAGAGGCCAGATGCCCGCTTTGAATCAGCAAGAATTATATAAGAGGCCACGCCCAAGTGGACAGGTAACTTAAAGGCTACTGACGATAGGAATTCTTACAGCACTTCCTCCTTTTTGTTTAATAAGAGAGTTCTAACCCTAATACAAAATTATATACAATAAGAACAATTATATCAAGAGAAAAACATGTGATAAATGTTTCAATAATTATCCAATTGTCTTATCCTAAAGAGTTTAAGTCTTGTATAATAAATAACTTGGCCAAGTAATGAGAGAGAAGTACCTACAACTATCTAGTCTACAACCCCATTGAAGATCTGAGAAGGAAAATAATGTTACTTGAGGAAGCAGGAAGTGTAATCAAGCAACCTCCAAAATGTGCAACAAATGACAGAGACAACTGACTACCTGGGAAAGCCCCCTAAATCTCATTTTCAATGTCATTTCAATATGCAAAACAACTCTTTCTGCATATTGTAAATCAGCAACTATATTAAGAGGTTTTTAAAATCTCTTAGCACCTTGAGAATAGCATATAATTCTGCCTTCTGTACAGAATTATAAGGGCTTTGTTCCACCTTCCTTAATTCTTATGATTTGTAAGCTGCCTTCCCTGATTTATTTGTATCAGTATAAAATAAAATGTGCAGACTCCAGTTATTGGTGTATCACATACAATTTGGGGAAGAATCCAAGAAATTCTCTTTATAAGGTTAAGTCTATTGCTTTGGGGCAAATTGCTATTAATTTCTCCCAAAAAAATAGCACAAGCTCTTTGCTATGGTTTATTGTATTCCCATAACTTTTTCATTTCATTAGTAGTCAAAGACACTAAAATCTCTGCTGGATCTATACCTGGTAATTGACAAAGTCTCAATTTATTATTCCTGTCAGCTAGCTGTTCATTATTAGTCTGTAAAGACTGTATCATTTCTAATGTGCCTCATTCTTGGCTCTGTTATCAAACCGTTTTCTTAAGGATATAATATGAAGACAAAATATGAGTCCCAATATCCAATAAATGGATGTATCACCATAACCATGCAGGATACAATCCATAGTGTTAGCAAAAAAAGTAACTAGAAGTTTAAATGTTAATGTAGTCTGCCATTATATAACTTTCAAGTTTATTTATTTATTAATTACCTGTTATGAGATCCAGTAAATTGCTTTAGGTGTAATAATCTTTGTTGTCCAGCAGGTGTTGTGGTTGCAGAGTCAGGACTAGCAGTGATGCAACCGGGGGCAACAGGAACTGTTCTGAGCTGCTTTAGTTTCCTGCCTTGGTAGTGGTTAAATACTGAGAAATATGCATTGCTTGACAAATTAAAAGCAATTAAATCAATTCCATACATGGAGCAGGAAGCCCAGAACTCACAGGTAGAGAGCACAAACTGGAAACTGCACAAGTCACCATGCAGCAAGGAATGTAGCAGTAGGGAAGCGGACATTTTCAAATTTGGGATATTTCCAAGTCACTGCACACACTTAGTTCCTATGGCAGGGATTTTACAAAAAGTTGCTTAGGTAACAGCAAGCCCAGAGGGCAGGGTAGGGAGACTTTCTGGGCTATGGACCAGTTAGGCCTTTAGGCTGTCCACCCTGTATGTATGGAGGCTGAATCCATGTGGGGCGCCAGATGAAGAAGGATGCTTAAAAGAAATCTCACACTAGCTCAGAATTGCCTATAATAGAGTGTTATTTACTTAGGGTAGACTCACAGATCACAATCCTCTGCTGGAAATAGGCAACAGCAACCTAATCCACCAGCCGGAAAAGAGAGGCCAGAGGCATGTTTTACATTGGCATAAATAGCTTAGGCGGGTAACATAAAGGCTACTGACAGTAGGAATTCCTATAGCATTTAATCTTGATTATTAACATGAAAACAAATGACTATTATAATTTTACATATTTTGCATTATAAAATTCTCAATTGACTTGTATATCAGATGCTACATATGTGAAGGATGTAATGCGATATTTTGCTTCATGTGTACAATAACAAATCATGAATCAATTCAACATCTTAGCATATCTGCTTCAATCTATTATATTTACTTTCTCGTAGATATAGCCAAAATACTTTGTTTTAGCTACTGAGAGGTATATACTACATTATCAATTACTATATTTAGTATAGTTAAAAAACAATGACTATATTTTAAGTATTATTTTATAACTGAATCTAGTCTTAAATATTTGTAAAAATATTTTAGTTGAAAATATCTTGCATTTACTTTTTCAAATAATTTTAAGCACATTGTTGTACATTGCTACTCATTATTACATTCAAGCTCTTCCGAATTAATATATTTAATTTAAATATTTACCTCATGAAATCTGACTTTAAGGAATAACTGTATTATCATGCAACAACCAAAACTTGGGTCTGCATGCACATACACACACACAGGAAAATACTGCATCTCCTTTCAGTTGTGTAATTTCTGTTTATCCTGAGAATTTCATTTTCATTTATTACTACTTCAACTTGCTCAGAAGCCACTGATTCAATTAACTCCCACAAAACATTATACATAATAATGATAAATCTAGTTAGAAAGAAAACCATATTAATAACAGTCCATAATAAACACATTGAAGACAATTAACCACCACCCCCCCCAAAAAAAATCCCACTACCACCACCACCACCAAAATGCTGCATCATCCATGGAGATAAGAATGAAAAAAAAAAAAACAGAAAATCTGCATGGCTATGAAATTCTGGAAACAACACTTAGAATTATTTTCCTCCAAGACTTTTATTCTTCAACTTACATTTTCACCTACTATAACCTAATTTTTCTCTGCATTAAGTTTGTCATATGTTTTAGTTAGAATCCAATATAATATACCTCAACCATAGGGACTTACTAGAATTTTACTAAGACTATATCTAGAAAGACATCTACTCTGTAATTTACTCATATTTTAATCTTTTCCACAGAATTATGAAATCATTGACCTCAATGTTGATTTTTTTTTTTTTACTGAAAGGTTAGATACCATACACACGAGCTTTTGACAATCTGATTGCGTTCTGCTTCCATCCTAATAATTATCATGACACTGAATTGAAAAGTAATACTATATCTATCATTATAATCTCTAAATCTCTGTAACTGAAAGCCAATATAAATTTTCCTCCTCTCAGAGCAAATATAAAGTTGCCTCTGGTTATGGTATTTTATCACTGTGACAGATGAGCAACTAATAAAGAAGGTAAATCTTGTCATTAATAGCACAATATTCAAGTAGAAAATTGAGCAAAATACTGGTGTCCTAATAAGGGCTCTAAAAACCATATTAAACAAAATACCCTCTTTTTAGCTTGATTTCAACCATAAAAATGTTGTGAAGTACACAAAGGTAGCAAGAAGAAGAAAAAAGGAGATAAATATGTTCATGTTCTATTATTACATATAAGAAATTATTTAGAACAAAAATATATCTACAGTAAGACTGCTGGAAACTAAATCCCTAACACATGAAAAACATTACAAGTAATACTGGGTGGATCTGAATTATAATGGAAAAGTAATTAAAATATTATAAAAAATTTTGTATAGATGGAAGCACTTGATCATGAACAAGATGAACAGGTGTGTAGAAGTTAACTCGATCTGGGAAATAACCAGGCTAGTTAAAAGATAAATAATTATATTTTCATTTATTATTAGGGGAAAACTCACAAATCCCGAGCAAGAAGTCCAAGCTCAGCTGTGAGGCAAGGTAATCACAGAGAGAGCTAGCACCTGGACCAGGCTCCTGTTTTTCTCCCAGTCCCGGGTCCCAGAATGCCCTAACTTGGTCCTATTTCTTAAAAATAATTAGTTAACAAGGCTTTCCCAGGACCTCCCCTTTTTGTCTAAACAAGAGCGATCCAAATATAATACCAAACTATTATCATTAGGAACAGATATCAAGTATAAAATTACAAACAACATATACAATATTAAGCAAAGAACACATTTACCTGAGCAATCACCCAAAGTCTTATTTGCAACATTGAAACAAACAACTTTGGCTAAGGCCTAGCGTAACTGACAGACCATTTTCAAAGGCATGAAATTTTTCAGAACCATCTTACCTTGTCTGAGCAAGTTTTGGCAGTCCTTTTCCTTGTGTCCTACTTATCAAGTCCAAACACCATGTACTTTGTCAGAGGTTGAGGCATGGGCAGTACCTTGTCCAAAGGTCAATCGTGTCAAGAAGAAAACAAACACTCCGAGTGTAGTGTCTCCTATGCTCAACATTCTCTTGGGAATAGATTGGTGCTGTCAGGAGCAATCATGTCTCATGTCAACAGAACCCTAAATTATTAAAATACCATGTTCTACAGATCCTTGAAGTGGTGAAGATTACCTATCTAGGCAGAATACTATCTCTATATATCTAAAGAACCTAATTAATCTGTATAGCAAACATGAACAACTATTGACCTATGATATTTAATATCTGTATAACTTAAAGACTAAGACTTAATATCAGAATATTAAATAATCTTTAAACAAATGTGTAGTAAATGAGGACAATGACCTCAAAATATAAACGATGTATAAGTATCTTGATCAGAGGTAAGAATAATATATAATGCAATGCTAAAATATATCCTAAATTTCTATCAAAAATACAAAATGTCCTAAACAGAGATAGAAACATGCATGTATACAATCTGACAGAATAATCTTGCATAAGTATAGAATATTGTAAGCAGAAATAACAAATATAGTTTGAACTTGTATCAATATACAAAACTTTACCAATGTAAATTGCCCATAAATAATAGCTCAAAGTTATTCACTCTATTTCCCACTTTTATGTTCCCCTTTTTATTTTAGAATCCACAGTTTCCACTCCAACCCTCTACCTGATACAAGTAATAATCAATAACCCCTAAATGGTGTTCCCATCCCTGAGGACAAACTTTATTGGGAATGCTGACATTGTCCTCTAGAATTGCTTCCCACTGTCATGGGGGCAATGTTTTTCAGTAGTTAGTTCGGGAAATAACCAGGCTAGCTAAAAGATAAACAATTATATTTTTATTTATTATAAGGAGAAAACTCACAAAACTGGAAAGAGAAGCCCAAGCTCAGCTGTGCAACAAGGGAACCACACACACACACACACACACACACACACAGAGAGAGAGAGAGAGAGAGAGAGAGAGAGAGAGAGAGAGAGAGAGAGAACCATGGCTGTGAACCCATCTTTTCTCCAGGTCCCAGAAAGTCACACCCTAACTTGGTCCCACCTCTTAAAAATAATTGGTTACAAAGGTTTCCCCATCACAGGCGTACAAAGATAATGTTTCAAATATGTTTCATATGTATGTATTGATAGATAGACATAGTGTGTGTGTATTTAGTGCACATATAAATCTACCACATTCCATAATAAAGCATTGAAATTCAGAACATAATTTGTAAATCACCTTTGAAATTCTTATAAGTATGTCACACAGATGATGAAACAAATGTGAAGAGTAAAATTCCATTAGAAAACACACTGAGCTCCAGACCAAGATCTTTAAAAAAAATTGATGAATTAAAAAGAAACAGTAAGAGAAAATTCTGATAGCATAGTCACAGGAATTATTAAAAAGGTGCTTACAAATTACCTGGCTACAATGAAAAAAGAGGAATTTGTGCATTAATTATGGATTCAGAAACATATGCCAAAGAGAATGAAATTCAACATGGAATAGAATAATTATTTCTGGTTAGAAATATCAAAAGATAGCAAAAATATTGTTTTATAATCTTTATCAAGAGAATTTTGAAAAACTGAGGGAATATTAAAACTGAAGTTTTGAAAATATGGTCTATGGTCAGTGATATTTTACTTTTTGTCTTATACAAGATAACCTCATATATAAGCTGATGTTACTATAAAGAAATTAGTGAAGGGAACATTATATCCTTGTTTCTTAGAAATTTCATCCTATTGAGAATGTGCTGTGGAAGGTTCCATGGCAGCCTCAGAGTTAAATATGATTTAGATCTCACAGTTTCTATAATCTTCCTTAGCCTCCTCTGTATGTTTTAAAGTTCCAGGAAAAATCCCTGAGATTTCTATTCTCTTTACAAGCTCTCTTATCACCAAAGTTCATTTGTTTGAATGTACTATTTTATTTCCTATAGATACCTTGGAATGATTTATTAAGTATCTATGTAATGTCTTTCAGAAATCTATGCAGACACTATAGAATATACTTCAAATATTTATACATTCTAAATAATTCAAGGAAATATTGTAAGGCGACTATATACTTAAGTGTGTTTGAAAAATTTCACATTTTAAATATATGGGCAGACAAGATCTGATTCAAGCCCCTTTTGATAGCTGGATAAGCCAGGGATATTTCCTTATGTGTTTTATTATTTTACTAAGCAACGTAGATTAGAATCTGTGTCTCACACAATTGGCTTCTTACAGAGCTTCCATGTAGCTTCAGTTTGTCCTTATAAGTATAGAAAAAAAGGAAGCCTCCTACTAGTTTCATTTCCCATTTATTTTTCTTTTGTTTTATAAGTCAAAAGCACATCTGGGGAATGATTGAGACAACAGTTGTGTTCAACACTGTGTGCACATTAGAATCACTAGGGGAGTTTTGGGGAAATACAGATGTCTCACCTGGGACTCTTAGATAATTGGTCTTGGGATGGAAAGACAGCTTGATTTTTGTTTTCCCTACATAATTCTCTTTATGAATCCAGGTTTTTGACCCACTTTGAAGGAGCACTTCAAATTTTATAATTAGATTACCTTTATTTATGTTTAATCTTTTTGTTTGCATTTCACTTTATTATTTGTGTTTGTAAGACATACATAATCAAAACCAAATGCTTGCCAATTCTTGCCTTAAAAACTTATTAAGTCCATATCTACTCAGTTTCCTTCAATTTAGCTCTATGTCCTTCACCAAATCTGATTTACATTACTGTATAGTTCTGCCAGCATGAACCAGAAAGCCAGATCCTAAAGAAGCTGTGCATTTTTTTGCTACTAACACTAAGTCAGGAAGACTTCTCTTAAAGAAGCCATGCCTCTACTCACAGCCAGAAAGAAGAATTTATCTGAAAATATGCAACTACCAAGAAGCTGCACTCTGTTCTTTTGTGTCTAGAATCCTTTCTAAGTCTCTCTCAGGTTTTATGTGGATGCAGTTGGCTCATGTGTGGCAACATTTTTTTTTTTGCAGAGACTACTCTTTCATATCCTGGCAAACCAGACTCAAATAATAACATAGAAACTATATTAATTACATCACTGTTTGGCTAATAAATTAGGCATATTTCTGGCTAACTCTTATATCTTAAATTAACCCATTTCTATTAATCTGTCTATCAGCACAAGGCTGTGGCTTACTGATAAGGGTCTGGTGGGTTTTTTTCTCCTTTATTAGCTACATGCCATCTCTCTGACTTCATCAACTTTCTCTTAATATCTCTGTTCAGATTTCCCTCCTGACTTTACTAAGCCATTGGCTGAAACAGTCTCTTTATTCATGGCATACAGAGAGGAAACCCACATCAGAATAAAGAAGCGCAAATTAAACAGATATTTAAAAATATTTCTATAACCAACTTTGGAAAAAAAACTAGTGCTGAGATTCTTTTTTAACATTATATATTTTATCATGGTCATTTTTTTCTGTGTGTGTTCATGTCTGTGCAAGTGTGTGTGTGTTCATGTCTGTGCAAGTGTGTGTGTGTGTGTGTATGTTGAGAATTCAATTGCCTACAGAGTTTGGAAGAAGGTATCAGATCACCTAGAGCTGGAATTATAGGTTCATGAAACCCCTAAGATGTGAGGAAGGAATCAAACTCATGTCCTTTGCAAATAAGCACTCTCAATCATTTTGTCTTCTCCTAGCCTTCTTACAATATAGCTGAGGTTAGCCTCATCCTCTGAAGTTGCAGAATTATAAATATGTGCTAGGTTTTCAATGGTAAGACAATTTTTCATGATGATTTCTACATATATAACAAATATAAAAATATGTTCTTTAATTTTATGAAAAGATTTTTAACTGTTCTCTATTAATTTCATTTATGACTTGTGGTTTTTGCATACAAGTAATATTATAAAGAAAGATGACCTATGATACATTCTATAATAACATAACTATGCTGTAATCATAGGTTAGAGATTGTTAAAAATTTTAATAATTAGAATCTGTCATGGTAATAGTTATATAAATATCATGATCAATAGTGAAATTTACTCCCATACATTCATTAGTTGCTTACATTCCTACAAATACAAAGACCAAGCACTAATTAAGTGTCATAGAGGATAGGGTTCAGATTGCCACCATTAAGCCTGACAAGGTAGATTCTTATATATACACCATGTTTTGCCATGATTGGATTATTGACAGCACAATCATACAAAACATTTGCATTATAGAAGTATGCTTAATATTGTCTCTAAATATTTAACATTTTATACATGTTTCATAGATTTGAAGTGGGGAATTTATCTTGATATCATAAATAGTGAGCTGTATTTCTTCTAATGTGCACAGGAAAGGTACAATAAATATAACCAGTTATTCATTTAGACAGCATTTTCAGCTTCCATGATGCAGGTTTGAACAGTCAGGCAAGATATGAATCTTTATCAGAGTGTGATAAAGGCTTCTTTTGGGGGAAAATACATAGCATTCTCTATTCTTAAATTCCCACAAAGAAACATGATTGGGAACAACACGTATTATTTTATACTTCATTTTTTCAAGAACACTGCACAATTTAAGAACCAGTTTTCTAGTTCGCAATTTTTTTTTCAATTTTCAAATTCAGTACATGTATGATATTCACTAGATTTTCAGTTAAAATGATTATTAAAAGTTAAACTACAAGTATAAGTATTTGAGACTAAAATATTAAGAAGCGATGTCACTATTTGAAGTCAATATCTTGTCCACTGCTTTATTCAAATAAATTAAATGTAACTGATTTGAATGACAATGATTTGATAACCCTCATCACATAATAGAAAAATAAATCTTGATGGTCCTATGAATAATGGACAAAAAAGTTAGGATGCATACTTAATTTTTTAAAAAACACTTTTATTAAAACATTAACTCTCAATTCTTTTTAGATATTGAAGGAACCATTAATTATTTTTACTTCATATGGGAAACATAAACCCATGATAGCTAAAATAATTCTCAACTAAAATAATTGCTGTTGGTAATAAAAACTGCATGATATTGGCAAAAAGCGAAAACCAAAACAAAACAAACAAGTTGTTCAATAGAATTGAAGAACCAGACATAAATTTCCACACCTATGGAAACAGTTTTGATAAAGAAGCTAAAAATACTCATTGAAAAAAGACAGAATCTTCACCAAATAGTGCTGGTCAAACTAAATATCCAAATGTAGAAGAATGAAGAGAGGCACATATTTATCATGCTGAACAAAACAAAAGTTCAAGTGGATCAAAGACATCATAAATCCAGGAACACTGAACCTGATAGAACAAAAAGTAGAAAATAGTCTTGAACCCACTGGTACAAAAAGCAACTTTCTGAAGAAAATGCTGATAGACATAGGAATTAAAATTAACAATTAGTAAATGGATCCTTTTGAAACTGAAAATCTTCTTTAAGGAAAAGTATACTGTTAATTGGACAAAGCACAGCCTACACATCCAGTGAAGATCTAATATCAAAAATATATAAAGAAACTACATATCAGAAAAACCAAATAGTCAAACTTAAATATGGGATACATATCTAAATAGAGAATTCTCAACCTAGGTATCTTTAAGGGTTGGAAAACATTTAAATGAATGTTCAATATCATTAGCCATAGAGAAATGAAAATTAAAATTACTTTGATATTTTAACTTATACCTATCAGAATGGCTAAGATCAGCCACCCAATCATTCTTGTGAGGATATGGAACAAGAGGAACGCTCCTCCATTGCAGATATATCTGTATTTTTGGACAGCCATTAAGGAACTCAATATGAGAATCCTCAGGACTGAGTTTTTGTTATGGGATAACCAATTAGTGTGCTTTTCCATCAGGACAACTATTTCTCCTACTCTGGGTGCAGCAGTGACAACAGGTCTCTAATTGATCTTAAGCTTCAGTTTCTCAGAGGAGAATCATTCCTGGTACTGGAAGTAACCAACTGCCCAAGGCTAGAGAAGTCATGGACCTTGAAGGAGAACCTAAACTCCCACTTTATTAAGCTATCATATTCTCTGAATGCATTCTAGAAATCTGTCTCTATACCCACAGATAAATACTAACCACTCGATTAAGAAAGCTTCTATTTAAAAAAGACTGATATCATTACAGAAAACCACAGAGAATCATATTGCAGAGTTCAGAGCTCAGTCCCAACAGATACAGCTACAAGATGTTTTTTTAACACTGACCTTTCAAACAGAGTTTTTATTGAAAACACCATCTTGGTGAGACTGGTAATCTTAAGTTATAAATAAAAAGTCCTTTTTCATCACAGTTGGTTCAGTTTAAATATTCAGCATTCTTTCCCACATGGTGAAATGCACTTCTTTATCTGCACATTACTAAATATTATTGTGGAGAGATAGTCTGTTTTTTTCACAACTGCCAAATATGCCTTACTACATATTGCTAAAATATGAGCTTCCTGGAACACAAATAAACACTGTTGCTTTTTAAAAATAACAATAGCTGTCTCTCTAACAAGTAAGTGGCCTGTAATTTACCAGGTTTTCAACAAAGAATGCAAGGACACAGTGCTAAACAAGCCAATACCAAAAGGTTTTTCCAGGTATTCTCCAAGAAATTCTCATAACTTAAATGATGCACAGTTTCAAGAAATATATTTTCATAAATGTGTATACTTTTCAAACTTGGCAGCACATATTTACTCTTTCATACACTGCAATTCCTCTCACATATTATGTACTACAAAAATTACAGACCCTGAGCCCTCCTATACAGTAATGCAAAGGAAGTCAATTTGGGAAGCAAACATATGGCCGCTGAACCCTGAATGACACGTGAACAGCATCAACCATGTGTGTATGTGTGTGTGTGTATGTGTGTGTTCACTGTGTTTATGTGCACTGTGTGTAATACATGTTTTAGGTGTGGGTATTTGTATATATATTTGCAAATATATATGCTTTGTTGGGTAATAAATGTATAGGGAAGCTAATGCTCAGAAGCAGCTAGACTACTTAAAATAAAAATTATTAGAGTACAGAAAAAATAAGGCTTTGTGCCAATAAAATAATATTGTTCTGTTGTTGATGGATAATGCTTGTAAAGAGTAGTTACTAACCTAGATACAGAATAAATGAACAACAAAAAACAAAACCCATGATAAAATACTGGTGGAATATGAACTACTATCTAGTAGAAAATTCAGAAAACAACCACAGTTTAGAAAATTACTCATTTGTAGAATAAGAAGAAAAAACCCAAATATAAGAAACAATTCTTATAATTATAATATTTAAAGAGATACTTTTTCAATCATATCAAAGAATTAGAGGTGAGAATAAGATAAAAGCAAAGATGAAAGATTAAAAAATAATAAAAATATAAAAGCTGTAATTTACTGGTAAAAAAATCAAAGATACAATTAAGTCAATACACAATTGAGCAATGAAATAACAACTTTGAAATGTCTTTATATAATTCCAGAAGATGAAATGAAATAAAGTGTGGTCATTATTTTGGTCAATGAAATTGGAGAATAAATGAAGATGAAAAGTTGAATTATCCATAGCAAGATTCTTCAAAAAGAAGTAAATTATCTTGTGTGTGGAATGGGGAAAATATTACAAGGGTGGAGGTTAATAGATCACAGGTGTTTAAACAAAATAATGGGGAAGGAAGGGTGGGGCAGAGAATAAAGACAGGTATATTTCAGCTCATCAGAAATCTTTGTAGTCAGAGATAGTACAGCAAAGTAGCATATTTGACCCAGCTTTATAGAAATGAAGAGAAATTGGAGGAAGAGAAATTATGCATGTCATGTGAAAGAGCACATGCACTAAAAGTTGTTTTAGTCGTCTATATACAAATTACAAGAGGTTTTATGAGCCTAAAGAGAATAACAGCAACATGGGCCAAGGTCTTCCAATAGATTTCAAAAAGATCTACTACACACTGATGTAACATTGCATTCATATATCTATAATGTAATACTAGACTAATATGGAAAGTTTCATAATAGTACATGCATTTTTATATGTGTTTATTTGCATAATATTAATGGATGGATGGTTAAAACTACTTATTCCTTGGAATAGAGTGATCAAATAGGTCATGTTCTGAGAGTAAAATATAATGATACTATTCTGCTAAAGTAATGTAGCAATATAATGATTCCTATTGACATTCTGCTGTGCCAATAGTTCATTGCGTTTCTGGATAAGAGAAGCTTCATGTAGTAGATGGGAGTTAACACTAAACTGTGAAATAGTTTGGAGCATTCAGACTTAAACATGGTATTTTCCTCAAACCCTTTCTCCAAGTTTAGTGATTTATGTGGAAGTGATCTATGTGAACTTCCAAATGAGTTTCACTGGATATATAAAGCACATTTTAGGTACTCTCCAAACCCAGTGGTAGTTGTGTAATATAAAATTAACCCAGTATTTTTGCAGATTTTTGTTTTATTTTCCTTATTTTAGCTATTGTTTAGCCTTTTAGCCATTTGCATGGTTTTGAATTTTGTGGTTTTTGTGTTTGCTTGCCTTTTTGAAAGAGGCAAGGATGATTTTGGGGAGTTGTAGGAGGGAAAAATCAAAATATCTGAACATATTTGAATTTTTGAATATATGGAAATATATTATTTTTTTCTAGAAATAGATGAACTTATCACAGATAATTAAGAGCTGAACATTACAAAACAAAAACCAGCATTGATATTTTTGTAGGCAGTATATTTAAAGTCTTGTGAATGTGCATTTCTTTCAATTTTTTTGTTTGTGTGAGGTTGTTGGATCCCGTGGAACTGGAGTTATAGACAGTCTTGAGCTGTCATGTGGGTGCTGGGAATTGAACATAAATTGTCCAGTCAAACAATTTTAAATTTGATAAATTTTTTTTAAATTTATTTATTTATTAAGGATTTCTGCCTCCTCGCCGCCACCGCCTCCCATTTCCCTCCCCCTCCCCCGATCAAGTCAAAGTTGATAAATTTAAACATATGAGAAACATATTTCAGCAGTAAATCTAACATTCTGAAATCTTCATTTAATTTTGGAAAACTTTACTTAGTTTGATAATGCAGCATTGAAGGTAATTTATCACATATAAAACTATAAACAAAGCAATAGTTTTCATTTTTATTCTCTGAGAAATGTCATGTACATATATAATGAAACAGGATGAAGTCCATGCTCCCTTCTCCTCTTCAAGTAACCCAAATATTCCCCTACACCTCGCCCTTTGAACTTCTTGTCTGCTTTCCTTTTTATTGATAAGTCTAAAAGTTCAATTGTGGGGCCCTTGACAGGAACATGAGAAATCTATCAGTGGCCACACCCTCAGAAATAATAATTCTTCCTCCTCTAGAGCTATCATCTGCTAATAACTACTCAGTGAGGAAAGCCTAGTGAGCACGTTCCTAAACTACACTGGGATTTGAGGTAGTCTGGCATTGTGTCAATCACCACATCTGTTGTGAATCGTGTGTGTCACAAGTCACATCATGTTCTAAAGACAGCAATTACGGTTCTCTATGGTTGCTCATTACCAAACATGCAACTCTTACCTATGGTGACTGTAGTCCAGCTATAGGTATAAATTTAAATATTTAGAATACAATTTAGGAATACGACAATATAAAAAAAAAAACAGTACATTCCATCAAAGGGCATCTAACTTCTGTAAACACGAACCTTTGACCAGGAAGAAAAGTTAGTAGTATAGACTGAATTAGCAATGCCTAGAGCTAAAGTCATCAGAATGAATCTGCAGTAGATTAGGATATCTCCAAGACAAATTCAATTAGCACATTCTTCTTTCTCCTCCCCAAATACTCCACATAAGCATGATTTTGCATTTTAGTTAAAAGACTGAATGGCAACTCCAATATCCTCTCCATGAGATGTCCATCTTGCCAATTCGAAAAATGAGATTCATTTTAAAGCCTAACCTGAAGTTTAACTCCTGGATCAAAAAGGGAGGGTACTTTGTACCTCTATCCCCAATTCTTGGGAATGCATTGCTGCATTGTGTTCTTTGGGGTACTCCCCAATGGCCCTGTGATATAATCCATGGAGAAATTGCAAGAATGTCATAACCAGGTTTCTTGTATTTCAGTCACTTTTCTATTTATACTCAAAAGTCAGTTTTAAAATCCTCTAGCTGACCAGAGCTCATGGACTCTGGATTCACAGCTGGGGAGCCTGCATGGGACCGAACCAGGCCTTCTGAATGTGACTCACAGTGGTGTGGCTTCGTCTGTGGAACCCATGGCAGTGGACCCAGGATTTAATCCTGGTGCATAAATTTTTTTTTCGTTTTTTTTTTTTTGTTGTTGTTAGTCCATGCCCCGTGGTAATACCTTACTCAATCCTGGTGCAGGGGGCAGGGATGTGGTCCTTTCTCAACTGGATATGACAGGCTTACTTGACTCCCATGGGAAACCCTACCCTCTATGAGGAAAGGAGAGTGGATGGGTAGGGATGTGGGTGGTGAAGCAGAATGAGGGGATGGGGGAATTGTGGATGGTACATAAAATAAATAAAACTTTAAAATTACAAAAGAACTTTTCTCATGCCACTGCTGTTTCTGCATCAAAGATTGTGTATCTAGAAAAGTAGATAAGGAAATCAACCTTTCAAACTTCAAAAATTTTATTTTTAATTTCAAAAAATGCAATTCTCTTAGTGAATGAAATTAGCCTCCCAAAGAAAAATGGATGAAATATTTGTTTCACTTTAAAAATAAATATTGCAGACTCAGAATAAGTGCTAAGTTTTCTGCTATTTGCATAATCTTGATTCTTAAAATAAGATGCAATAAGAAACAGAATATTAGGGAAAAAAGGAACACGGCTAGGGGATGGAGTACAAGACAGTGTGGCATCAGGTGTTTGTGATCTTAGCAACTGACACACATTGTGAAGATGTCATAATTAGTCAAGTTAGTTTATACACTTAGCTCGCCCTGTATTTCAGTCACTTTTCTATGAAAAAGTCTAACGTTTAGGCCTAGTTATTAATTCCATCTGTCATTTCTCTTTTCATTAACAACATATCACGCTTTTTAGGACAGTTAATTCCTAACATTTTGAAGGAAATTTACACTATTGAGGTTGTTAATAGTATGAATAGAACACAAATTATCAGCCATAAAAATGTTACAAAAGGTTTCTTAATCAGAATGGCAATATCCCAAGCTTATGAGTATTGGCCGTTCTAGTTGCTGCTTTCTCTAGAATCATAGTTACGGCTGCATGCTCAAATTTTTAAAAAAAGCAAATAAAAAATAAATAAAAAGCACTTGATATATATTTTTAACAATAACTTTATTCAATTTAAATTTGTTTTTACCTAATATTTATAAAAAACATTAAAATTCACAGAAAGAGTATTGAAGTCATCATTTGTTGCTGGATGTGATAGACCAGAAGAGGGCAGGAGAGATGTGATGTGTGAATTCTCAGGAGCAAAACTCACCAAGAGAATTCCATAAGTTCACAGTGCTGTTTCAGAGAGATAGGAGAAAACTGACTCCCCATGGAGCCTTTCTATTGCAAATTCTTTATATAATATACTCTTATATGAAAGGACATCTCATTTCTTCGCCCTCCCATACACACCTCACATCCATTCCAAGGCTTATCCACAGTTTTTCCTAAATAACTTTGTTATATAATCAAATTTACATATGTGATACTTAGTTGAGGAGAAATATACTACCTAAAAAGAAATAAAATTTCAAATATTCTACCTGCCAACATTGTTTATATTTAAAATAGATTATTATACAATCTATCCTTATTATAGTTTCTCCTCCATCCACTCTTTCTAAGTAACCCCCCCTCCACACACACCTTTTTTCAGATACATTCCCTTTCTGTCTCTCATTACAAAAGACCAGGCTTTAAAGAGATAAAAACCAAGCATGACGAAATAAAATACAACAAGATAAAGCATAACTTTCATATCAAAGTGGACCCAGCAACCCACAAGAAGGGAAAGAGTGCTAAGAGCAGGCAAAAGAGTCATAGACCCGCGTGTGCTCATAGTCAGGAGTTATCTAAAAGTGCTAAACCAATAGCTATAATATATACTCAGAGCACCTGGTGTAGGCTCATGTAGGCTCTGTGCTTGCTGCTTCAGTTTCTGTGAGTTCACTGTATCGTGCTTAGTTGAATGAGAGGGCCTTGATCTCTTGAAGTTTTCCTTCCTTTCTGACCTGTAAAATCTTTCGGTCTTCTCTTCTTAGACATTACCTAAGCACTGATTGGAGGGAGTTGATGGTTGCCTCCAATGTAGACACTTTCTCCACATTATGCCTAGCTGTGTTTCTCTGCATCTGTTCCCAGCTGCTGCTGGAGAAAAGCTCTCTGATGATGACTGGGTAATCCATTGATCGAGTAGTACAAGAAAATACCATTAGGAATAAGTTTATTGAATGTATTTAGACCAGCCATGCTTGATTTACCAGTTAACTATCTGCTGTCTGGTTTTTGGTTGCCCAAGCAGAGATGAATATGGGCTACTTCTTGTGAAGTAGGCCTTAAATATAATCAGATATTTTTGTCTATAGCTAATATCTGGATGTAGGGTCAAGACAAAGTTTCATATATCTGGATCTAAGTCTAAACTTTCATAGCTGGGTTGGTGTCTACATTTCTCTTTTCGTAACCTGCAAAGTACCTACCTAATTCAAAAATACTATAACCTAGATTGAAATTTCCATGTAGGCATCAGCTGGAATTCTTCACATTTAATGAGTTGTTTAGATGTTGTCCTCAGCTGTGTGGTTCACCTTTCAGTTTATAGAGAGCAATTCTTTATCTTAGAATCAATGACGGTTGTTTTGGTATTTCCATGGGACCCCCACACCTTGTCCAGCAACTCCAGTGAATGCAACCCAGACCCTGCCACTGGAGACCTTGCCAGATGAGAATGGCCAGATGAGAATCTGGATGCCGCATTGGCAGGAGTCCTCATTAGGGTCACCTTCGTAGATTCCAGAAAGTTTCCACTACACTTGGTTTCCAAAATTTTACCTGTCCTCCCCACAATCTCTCCATCCATCCATTTCCTCCCCTATCTTTTCTATCCCACTACTCCCTCCCCTATCCAAACACACCCTTGAAGTCTATTCAAGTTCCTTTTCAAGTGACATCCACGTGTCCCCTCTAGAAACCTACTCAACATCTCTGCGTCTATGGATTATAACTAGATTATCATTATAATGGCTAATAGTCACTCATAAGTTAATGCATACCATATTTGTCTTTCTCCATCTGGGTTTCCTGACTCAAGATAATTCTTTTCTAGTTACATACATTTGCCTGCAAATTTCATAATGTCATTTTTCAACAGCTGAGTACTAATCCATTGTACAAATATGCTGCATTTTCTGTACCAATTTTTGTATTGCAGGACATCTAGGTAGTTTCTACTTTCTGCTTATTATAAACACAATAAATATGACTGACCAAGTGTCCTTGTGGTAGGATGCAGCGCCTATTAAACATATGCCCAAGAGTGGTTGGTACAGATGGATGTTGAGATAGATTGATTTCTAATTTCCTGAGGAAACAGCATATTGATCTCCATAGTGCTTACAAGTTCTCATTCCCACAAGCAATGAAAGGGTTGTCCCCTTGCTTGGCATCCTTAACAGCATGAGTAGTCACGTCTGTCATTGATCTCAGCCATTCTGAGTGCTATAAGATGGAATCTCAAAGTAGTTTTGATTTGCTAAAACTCTTGATGGCCAAGGATGGTGAACACTTCTTTAAATGTTTTCCAGCCATTTGAGATTCCTATATTGAGAATTCTGTTTAGATTTGTACTCCACCTTTATTTTCAAGGTTCTTAATTTCACATACTAGTCCAATTTCCTGTCTAATCAAATTAGGAGAGATATGGAGTATTTTCTCTGAATTTGTCAAATGCAAATGGACCAGACATTTTTGATTTATTTATTAATTGTATATATATATATAGTATATATACTACTTATTGTATATAGTTTCTTATTTTAGTTGTAGCTTTCTTAAATTTTAGACAAAAAGGGTAAATGTAGTGATACTTCATTTGTATTTTAATAAATAAAACTTGTCTGAAGATTGGAACACAGAACAGCCACACTAGTCATCCAAACAAGTCAGGCAGTGAAGGCACATACCTTTAATCCTAGTAGAGCAAAATATAATGTGAAACGAGACAGGAACTTGCTCTTTCAGTCTGATGATTTCATAGGGGTAAGAGTTCTCTAGTGGCTTGGCTGATTAACTTTTCCGATCTTCAGACAGGTTTTATTCATTAAAATGCAAATGAAATATCACTACAGACAAGCAGAGGGCAGGAAAGTTAGGAAGGGACAGACTGGGATACAAAGGAGATGTGGGTAGTGGGTGGGGAGGCTGAAGCTGTTGTTTGAGACTGGGGGACTTGGTCTGGAGGAACAGACAGAAAATGACAGTGACATAGAGACAGAGAGAAGGAGAGAGAGAAGAAAAGGTTTGTGGGCAGTCTAACTAGTTTTCTGGCTTCATACTTTCATGATATCAAAGAGTTCATTGGATAATTCTCAACTTTTAAGTACTATTTAAGTAATAACATATTTAGTTTCATTAAGAAGTTATTCTCCAAAAAGCATACTATAGAAGAAATAAAACCACAGATAGAGATCAATATTAACATAAAGTTATGGGAAAAAATTCCAGCAGATCTATCCATAAAAATTCTATCCATAAAAGACAACATCTGGTAGAAAAATGACTGAGATGTATTTTAATGAAGAAAGTAAAATGTTAAAAATGACTAATACCTACAAATATATTCAACTTCACTCAGCTTAGGGTTCTAATATTCCCCCAAAGCCACATTAACACACACACATTTCATAAAATAGAGCTCTAATAATATGTAATGTGGAGGAAGGATTTTTAATGAAGCTCCTACTCTTTTTCGAGCAATAAAACTGAACTGGTATTTTGAAAACTGCATTCCATCATCATGCCCACCTGTATTCTACTTTATTATTTCTCAAGTTATCTACACTATAAAAATCTCCTCCACAGTGTGAATGGATATCCACTTAAAGATATGTATAAAAAACTCTTAGCTACTTAGTACTTGAATGAACAATCAATGTGTAGAGAATTTTAACATTCATGGATAGTTGGATTAATAACTGAATTATTAAAAATTACTATTTAGCAGAAGAAGCAATTGTATATGGTGGAGGTTAACCATTTTCATTGACATTTAATAAAGAACACAAATATGACCAATCATGAAAAAGAATGGTTCTCATACAAGTTATGCTGTGTTTCTTATCTGACATTTAATTTCTCTTCCACCACAACTGAGACACTGCATGAAGTTTTTATTTTTCTTGTTCAATGTAAATGTTTTTTCAATGTAAAAGTTATGATATTGAATGAGTCAATATAGACTACAATTAACTACAGTTCAGTTTTATGTTAAACTAATGTATTATCATATCTATATTGTCAAGTATGGTGATTATGTTGTGCTGATTAACAAAAACGAGCTATAAATGAAATAATGAAATAATAATAAAAATTATCTAGAAGCCTTGGTGTATGATTGTACTGTGTAATCATGAATGAGAGTAGTGTACTGGAGCTTAAAACTTACAGTGCTTAAAACTTTAGTTATTCATGAAATTCTTTGTTGTTCTGAAAATATAAACATAAACTTTCATAACTGTAACTTTTAACACTTTGCCTTCCATTTTAAAGTATCACCCATGAGTATTAACTTGGAAGTGACACATTATAGCATTTCAAATTTCCTACCTTCTATTCAATCTTTCCTGCTTGCTAACAATTCTGGTTAGGGCTAGATGCATGTCAAAAATCATTAGAAGATCTCACCTCTCTAGCAAAAGCATAAGCTATCGTAGTTTTGAGCTAATTGTGTCAGTGTAATTCACATAAGTATACTCTCCATATGCTTCCAAGTATCTGTCTTTATTCTTCTGCCAAAAGTGAACAGAAATAGAGGATGCATTGAAGCAGGGGGATGAATAAGGATGAATGAACTAGAATGATAGAGCTTACCTAGTACCAGCTACCAGTACAGACGAATCCTAAATGCCAAGAGTGAATGAAAGTCCTTTTGGACACTAAATACATATCAAATTTAGAAAAAAATCAATACAAAATTAAAATGTAAACTAATTTTCCAATAATAGAGATAAATGTCCCAATGTACACTAAAAACCATCACAAAAGATAAAACTAGGAAAGTTTGTGATTATGAACATTTAGTGTATAAAAATGATATGGGAATAATAAGAAGAAAAGCACACTTCTTAGGAATTTATGGTCTTAGGTGATGAACGAAAGGAAACCTACAGAAATGCACATGGTTTTTTGCTTCAGAACACTGTACTTACATCCTTGTGGATTGTGGCAAGGGACTTCACATCAGAAAGTCTTAAGTACCTACATTTTTATCTTTGAACTGTTTGTGAACCTGACTAAATCATAAGTAAATGCAGCAATCCACATATGTTTTTAAAGTTGTAGGGTTCAAGCAACACACTAGATATACTATATCTATTTGTAAAAATGTATGTATACATATGTATAAAAACATACCAAACATACATGCTTACACATATTAAATACATATACACATTTACCTATACACGTTGATATATATGTACATATCTTCAAACATGCACAGTATATATATATATGTATTATGCATGTGTAGATATAAATTATGAATATTACATATAACCACTAATTTTAAACAACATATGTACTTTGGGTTCTTAAAAGTAACTCATATTCATAACTTTAAAAGATATAAATAATGTACATCATAAGAAAATTATCATATTATCTGGAAATTTAATAAGGAACATGTTGATAGAAACACTACTTGTGAAACATAAGGAATTCCTTTCCAGAATCCATTGGCTGGGTAGGAGATTAATAGTTGTGGAAGAACTCGTGAGCCTAACTGTGATTCTCAACAGAACAGTTTAGTGACCTAGTCGCTTTCAGAGTCCTAACACCCACAGTGAACTGCAGGCCACCGAAGAATGATCTCTGAGAGAGGTGATTCAGGCATGCTACCAAGGCCTGAAAATTACCATACAGATGACGATCGTCTTCGTTTGGGTGGACTATCATAGCTGGTAATGCAGCACAGCCCACTAGAAATCTGCAGGCTTCCCATGAACAAGCAGGCTTTGGTGGAGAATGGGGTCCTGATCCCACTAAAATTATAGCTCTTTATGGGATGGATACTGCATTAATAATTGAGAAGTAATCCAGTGCATGGCTGTTCCTTCCAGATGTACTATAAATACTTGATGTGTTGATATTTTCTGTGTTTCCAGTCACCAATGCCACAGAGAAATTGAGCGCATTACACATCTCCATTAATGTAAACTGGAAACAACAGATTCTTTAAACCAAAAAGGGAGTAAATACAATTGGTGTGGACTATCCATGTGAGAAGACCTTTATTAAGAGACAGTACATAGATTAGCACAGAAATTTTTTTATTCATTAGTTTATAGCTAGCAGTAATTCTCTACACTATATCTTTATATTTTACATTTTAATATGGAGAAAATGTTTAAAAGGTTCTACTATATTATAATAATTTCTAAACCCTGTTTCCAATGCAAGTACATAAGAAAGTTTATATTTGTTTAATATGGGTGAGGGTACAAAGCAGGAATATTTATCTATGTAATATGTTATATGTGTCTAGAAATTTTTCAGGGACAGAAGCTTATTTTGTAGATTGTATTCAATAACATAAACCTAATTGTGGTGATAAATATTGTTTATACATTGGGATCAGCTGGTGAGCGTTTTAAAGAAGCACTAATAACTTTGACAAGATCCAGAAAATCTGACCTGATAATTTAGGTCCAAGATTTTTTTTAATGAACCAGTCAGTTGTAAAAAGTATCTTAAAATGGCATGTGCAGATGTTTGCTTACCAATAATTTCACTAAAACACACATTTGCCAACATAAAATTGTTCTACTAGTATATATTGGGTCTGATTTTGACCTTGGAAATACAGGTCAAGTATTTCCCTTCAAGTAGTTTGATATCTCTTTTTTTGTCATGATTCCAACCAAATGTTAGCTTGAGCCTTTACTGCAAGACTGACAAGATCAACCCAGCAATGTAGTTATAAGAAACAAGAACTTGAAGGAATTTATAAGAGAGAAAAGCTCTCTCCTATAAAAATTGACCTTGTTCTGAGAGTTATGTGCTGTTCAAATTAGGGGAAAGCCTGGAGAAATAAGTTTCAGTAATAATGAGAAGGAGAGAGAGGGCAAAGTGTGGAGTGTAATTTAGCAGCTTTGGGCTGGGCAGTTTGGGTTTAGCAAGAGTAATAACTAAAGTCCTTATGCCAACAACAAATATTTCATGCAGAACCCTTTTCCTGACATTCTCCTGAAATCCATAGGCTTTAAAATGCTAATACTTTATAATGTTACATCTCTGTCTGTAATAAATATCAACACACAAAAGCAATTGATACTTCATTTGTTTTAAAAGTGTCTTTTTTTGAACATTGTAGAGCATATACTTTTGTTGTATGATAAGGCCTCTCTTGGGTACATTCCCAAGAGTGGTATTGCTGGGTCCAGGGGTAAGTTGATCCCGAATTTCCTGAGAAACCGCCATACTGCCTTCCAAAGTGGTTGCACAAGTTTGCATTCCCACCAGCAATGGATGAGTGTACCCCTTTCTCCACAACCTCTCCAACAAAGGCTATCATTGGTATTTTTGATTTTTAGCCATTCTGACAGGTGTAAGATGGTATCTTAAAGTTGTCTTGATTTGCATTTCCCTGATCGCTAAGGAAGTTGAGCATGACCTTAAGTGTCTTTTGGCCATTTGAAGTTCTTCTGTTGAGAATTCTCTGTTCAGCTCAATGCCCCATTTTATAATTGGGTTGATTAGCCATTTACGGTCTAGTTTCTTGAGTTCTTTATATATTTTGGAGATCAGACCTTTGTCAGTTGCGGGGTTGGTGAAGATCTTCTCCCAGTTGGTGGGTTGCCTTTGTGTCTTAGTGACAGTGTCCTTTGCTTTACAGAAGCTTCTCAATCTCAGGAGGTCCCATTTATTCAATGAGGTCCTTAATGTCTCTGCTGCTGGGGTTATACGTAAGAAGTGGTCTCCTGTGCCCATGTGTTGTAGAGTGCTTCCCACTTTCTCTTCTATCAGGTTCACTGTGTTCAAACTGATATTGAGGTCTTTAATCCATTTGGACTTGAGTTTTGTACATGGTGATAGATATGGATCTATTTTCATTCGTCTACAAGTTGACATCCAGTTTTGCCAGCACAATTTGTTGAAGATGCTCTCTTTTTTCCATTGTATACTTCATAGCAGCATTCTTTGTGATAGCCAGAACCTGGAAACAACCTAGATGCCCTTCAATGGAAGAATGGATGAAGAAAGTATGGAATTTATACATATTAGAGTACTACTCAGCAATAAAAAACAAGGACTTCATGAATTTTGCATACAAATGGATGGAAATAGAAAACACTATCCTGAGTGAGGTAAGCCAGACCCAAAAAGAGGAACATGGGATGTACTCACTCATATTTGGTTTCTAGCCATAAACCAAGGACATTGAGCTTATAATTAGTGATCCTAGAGAAGCTAAATAAGGAGAACCCAAAGAAAAACATATAGGCATCCTCCTGAATATTAACCTTCAGCAAGCGATGAAAGGAGACAGAGACAGAGACCCAAATTGGAGCACAGGACTGAAATCTCAAGGTCCAAATCAGGAGCAGAAAGAGAGAGAGCACGAGCATGGAACTCAGGACCGCGAGGGGTACACCCACACATTGAGACAATGGGGATGTTCTATTGGGAACTCACCAAGGCCAGCTGGCCTGGGTCTGGAAAAGCCTGGGATAAAACCGGACTCTCTGAACATAGCGGACAATGAGGACTACTGACAACTCAAGAACAATGGCAATGGGTTTCTGATCCTACTGCACGCACTGGCTTTGTGGGAGCCTAGGCAGTTTGGATGCTCAACTTACTAGACCTGGATGGAGGTGGGGGTTCCTTGGACTTCCCACAGGCCAGGGAACCCTGATTGCTTTTCGGGCTGGGGGGAGACTTAATTGGGGGAGGGGGAGGGAAATGGGAGGCGGTGGCGGGGAAGAGACAGAAATCTTTAATAAATAAATAAATTAATTAATTAATTAAAAAAAAATAAAAAAAAAGTGTCTTTTTTTTCCTTCAACTAAGGAATTTTTAACATTTATATTATCTGTCTGTGCAGCTTCTTATCTTTCTTATAAAAAAGTTTTATTTTATAAAGAACCAGTGTTATATTCACCTGTCAATACGATTTTTCTACCTTTCTATTATTTCCACATAAGAAACATTTAAATTTTCATTTAGGGAAAAACAACTCATGTCTTGAGATGATGGAGGTGATTAAGATTCACAATTGTATACACACATATACATCAAAATGTGCTGCGGTGTTGGGGAATAGTCAATCGGTAACAATGAAACACTGATTTTTATCTGCTATATAAAGATGAAAAGCTTTCATTATATAAGGCTTTCCTTAAAGCAAAAATCTAATTCATGATACTGCAGCAAGAACCTGTCATATTGCAGCTAGGATATTTATTGGTGTTTCTCTATCATCAGCTCCATTATTCTTGGCATCTCCTTCTCCTTAGTTGGTGCAATCTTTTTATCTAATCATCTTTAAAGTAGTTATAATGGTTGAAGGAAATACAATACCTCATTGAACTAAAATATTAAGGGTTTTCTTTAGTAAGTTTTTTAACCATTTTCTCTTTCTATTACTGCCTCAAATTTCAGTAAAGTCAGTATCACTATTAAAAGAGCATCATTTATCCACCACGTGATACCTGGTGAAGCATTGCATTTAATCCCTTCATGTAGCAAATATTTCCACAGTGATTTTGATGTCTCAGGATAAAACAGAAAAGTTTTATGGTATTTTTTGTATTTGGGGATGCAGTCCACAAGGAGCTTAAAGTGTCTCTGTGTTACCCAATCACGAGTTTATTCTTTTTGAGTCTGAACAATTTCTGCAATTAACCACATAGCCTATTACCTTACAAGAATGTCAGAATATCCCTCCCAAGTGTGGGAAGGCTAAACTGATGATAGGTGTTTGCTACAGTTTCTGACTACTTCACACAGTACAGAGCTCCTAACCTGACCCTGGGAGCCTCCTTCATAAAGAATCCTATTGCATGTGCAGCTGAAATCTGTTCCCATATGTCACTGAAAGGGAATTAGAAGCCAGGGAGCAAATAAAAGCTTGCTGATTTAGGTTACTGCTCTTGTTGAGGATAACAGTGTCTTTTGTCTGGGTTTCAGGACTCGCTTGTCTTCTGTCATCATCTTGACACTGTGGCAGGCTAAACCGGAAGCTTACAAGTCAGCTAACATTTCATACAATTCTCAGTTGGGGATACTCACCAAAACTCTTCTCTTGTGGTATTCTTTTTTTCAAGCTACAAAGAAAAGCAAATCATTTATTTAAAAAACATTTGATACCTGCTGCAGTATATGAAGGAAATTAGTTCATCTTTAAGCAGATAAACAGTATTTCAATTAACGTATATAGCGTGCTACTACTGCCTAGGACTCATGCTATAGGGTTTAATGAAAAATTCTTCATGTTCATGTTACAGTGAGGAGAATAATAATCACGCATTTAAAAATTATATTGGTCTGAGTATAACATCAGTTAATGTGCCGTCTTTTCATTCCAATGGTTTCATTTCAACACCACCATTTACTTTAATTAAACATTTGGGTCAAATTATAATCAAAAGGGTTTGCACAAACCCAATTAAACGATTCAGTTCTTGAGTGTGTTTTCATTTGAGCATAGTATCTTGGTATGTGTGCATAAATTACTGCACAATGTCCTGAACAAAACTAAATGCATTCTATATTTTTCACACTGGCATTTGGCCCATCTGAGTTCTGCATCCAGGTGGCCAGATGTCTCAAGAAATACGCAGATAACTGGATGTTACTTAGGAAAATATTTGAGCCAAATGAAAAGTTGTTTCATCCAAAAGCTAAAGAGCAAAGTCATTGCATCAGGAAAATTCCAGAATTTTGGAATTTCTTTTAAGATCTGGTTTTATAACATTATTAAATAAACTTCAGTGTGTAAAATATGTGGCTTTTAGATTATATAAATAAATAATATTTGAAAAACTAGTTCTAATTTATTTTAAAATTAATTTAAATAAACTATAGAATAAGCAGTTACCTTTTATGTCTTAAATATACCACTACTATGTCATTGTTGATTTAAAGACATTCTTTATTGCATTATATTTTGCACATTGCATGATTCTCATGTTCTGGAGAAATAATTTGGGCATTTTAGAACTCAGCATTTATGTATGCAGTATGGAAGCAAAAATTATATCCATTCTTTTTATCATTTTCTTTTTGATCTTTATATATCAATATTTTATTCATAAATATGTCAAAAATAAATGCATGAACCTTACAAAAGGTTTCTCTAAATGTTCTTTTTAGTAAAAATTTATTGAATTTTATGTATCTCCATGTTCATGAATGTTGCATGGAGTCAAGAAGGGCAGGGGAATCAGATCATCTTTTACAGACGGTTAAAGATATTTGTTAACCAGTTGAAATGGATGCTTGAAAGCAAATTCAGTCCCCAAGAAAAGCTAGAAAAAATAGCTTATGGAAAGATTTTTTTTTAGGTAAAATTAAGGTATTATTATCACTAAAGTTAATCAGTGTTTCACATAATCTTATGTTACAGTGATCACAACTTATTTATGTAACTTACATAATTGCCTCTTCTAACACATAAAGTATCATCCATATAAGCACATTTTTTTACTCTGACAATCCAAGTTTGGTTTTACAGAATATGTACATGTATATGGACTGTTTACAATTCCAGGTAGATGAAAAGATTTTCAAATATGGTTGCTTACTATTTTCATCCAAACATACCAGTGACTGTGTTATTGTTTACTTTTAAATATTTTTATATAATCACAATTTTACTAAGACTTGGCAGTAAAAATAGATCATAATATATTTAATCAATTTTTTCAAAATCTAAGTCTAAGTACTTTCTGAGTCATATTTTTATTATTCAGTTTTTAGGTAAAATATAATAAATATATGAACAATAAATATATGGACAGAAACACTAAAGAGTTTGAAGCAACAAAAATACTTGTCTAAGAAGGTAGTTATCTGTGGCAAATACGGTTTTCTAGGTAAAGGATTAGAGATAACTCTCCTCAATAGAGCAAAGGGCTTGTGAGAAACTTTGACTCCTATTGTTTCCTGTTGTGTGTCAAAAAATCACTGAGAAGACACTGGAACGCATTTGTCAATCATAGTTGACCCCAACAAAAATCTCCATTCTGCTGCCACCATACCTTAAGATGCAACAAGATCCTAAACAACAGCAGATGCCCTCTCAGTACAGCAAGGATGGTATGAGTAAAGCGACAACACTAGGAATAAAACAGAATCAATGAGTTGGACCTGTTGCTGGGAGCATGTGTACTGTGTATAGATGTCAGTTAGGGAATGGTAGAGGAGAAACTTACATTCTATAAAATTAGTAGAAAATTTTAAAGTAATCACACTAATAATAATACTCATTATTGGCATGATTATGTCACAACATTTGAACCTTTAAAAATTATATCTTCTTTGTGTGTGTGTGTGTGTTGTGTGTGTGTGTGTGAGCGTGTTTGTGTGTGCGTTTGCATGCATGCATGATCAAGTGACCTGGATTTTTCAGTTTGTGGAAGAGTGTATGAGTTTATGCCTACTGTCTCAACATAAATTATTTCTCTCTTGCTTGTACCTTTATACTGCTTACATGTAATGCACTTGTATGGGTGATATATAATATGCATTATTATATATAATCTGTCCCAAGTGGCAGACTTTAGTATATCAAAAATATTTTCTATTTATTAACTGACCTTGAAGATGTGCCAACATAGTTGGTTACACTTTCTATTGTGAATTTTCCCAAAGTCACTACCTCTATTAGCTTTGAATTAAACCTATTATTAGACTCATTCACAGGAGGCTTCTAACATAATTACTACAAGGAATAAAGTCATCTCCTGAAGATTAAACAAAGAGTCTTAATCCATTACACACTGACCCACTTGTATTCCCATTGATTTAGTATCTCTCTTGCCTGCAGTATTTTCCTTAGCTGAAGAAGAAAAGAACAAGCTGTTTGCAGTAGATTATATTTTGGCAATGCTGAAACTACATGTGTCCACTCTTCTCCCATAAATCAAGCCCTCTTCCTGGCTATTTCCTGGTGCAGTGAATAGCAATAAACCTTTCCACTCTACAGAAACACTGTATTTCATGGCAATTAGAACAAAATTAATGATGTAATTTAATGTTCTTAAGGTTTTCTTGACACCAGCATTCAGTGTTGCTTCTCCAAATAATTTTTCTCGTTTAATATGAACATCCAAAATTGAAAGCACTACAGAGACAAGATAACTTTCCATATAGGCTGGCTTTTGTGGTCTTGTCATTTGCCAGGACTTTTGCAAGGAAATACAATGGACATTGCCCCATGATGGGACTAAACTGTGCAAATGCCAGTGTTCCCAGTAATTAAAATGATTGGCCACAGGTGAAAATTGGACTACACATGGAAAAATCTAAATCTCATTATTTTAATCATTCAGCAGTTGTGCATAGGCATCACAAGGAAAATCAAGCACACATCTTACTCAGGCTTTACCATGTATGTAATGCTCAAGAAATTGTAATTATAATTTAGGAAGGCAAGCTCAGGAAAGTGCTGTGGTACAATGGTCTTTAACCTGTCACTTATATTTTAAGTAAATGCTGATTGGCCAGTAGCTAGGCAGGTAGTATAGGTTGAGCAACCAGGCAGAAAGTAGAGGCATGGCAATGAGAATTCTGGGAAGAGGAAAGTTTCAGTCTGCAATCGTCATCCATACACAAAGGAAACCAGACGGAGAGCAAACAAGATGTGACTGACTCGCCGAAAAAGGTACCAAGCCATGTGGCTAATATAGACAAAAATGATGAACTAATATAAGGTGTAAGAAAGAGTTAATAAGGAGCCTGAGCTCATAGGCCAATCAGTTTAGAATTAATATAGACCTCTTTGTGATTTCTTTGTGACTTAACAACTTTAAGAACTGAGCAGGACAGAAACCTTAGTCAACAGGAAAGAATGTCTTAACTTTAGTTATCTTTCCAGGAGTTATTTCTATGTTTTGCATAGATATAAACAATCATACATAATAGCTTCTCTAGGATCATGAATTATAGGATCAATGTCATTTATTTATGGCTAGAATCCACTAATGAGTGAGTACATATCATATTCATCTTTTTGGGTCTGGGTTACCTCACTCAGGATAGTGTTTTCTATTTCCATCCATTTGCATGCAAAATTCAAGATGTCATTGTTTTTTACTGCTGAGTAGTACTCTAATGCGTATATATTCCACATTTTCTTTATTCATTCTTCCATTGAGGGGCATCTAGGTTGTTTCCAGTTTCTGGCTATTACAAATAATGATAGCAGCATTATTTGTAATAGCCAGAACCTGGAATCAATTCGAATTAATTAACCTAGGTGGTCTGTTTTTCTGCCAGTATTATGTGGTTTTTATTACTATAGCTCTGTAGAACAACTTGAAATTGGGAATGGTCTAACCTCCAACACTTCTTTTATTTTTCAGGATTGTTTTAGTTATCCTGGGATTTTTGTTTTTCCACATAAAATTGAAAATTGTCCTTCCAAATCTGCAAAGAATTGTATTAGAATTTCAATAGGGATTGCATTGAATCTTGAGAATGTGAGGGGTGCGCCACCCACTGTGACGATGGGGCTGATCTAATGGGAACTCACCAAGGCTAGCTGGACTGGGACTGATGAAGCAAGTGATCAAACCGGACTCTCTGAACATGGCTGACAAGGAGGGCTGACTGAGAAGCTAAGGACAATGGCACTGGGTTTTGATTCTACTGCAAGTATTGGCTGTGTGGGAACCTAGTCTGTTTGGATGCTCACCTTCCTAGACCTGGATGGAGTGGGGAGGACCTTGGACTTCCCACAGGGCAGGGAACCCTGACTGCTCTTTAGACTTGAGAGGGAGGGGGAGGGAGAATAGGAGAAGAGGGAGAGGAATTGGAGGAGGGGAGGAGGTGGAAATTTGTAATAATAATAATAATAATAATAATAATAATAATAATTTCCCTTAAAAATAAATAAGAGGGCTACTGTAGTTTCTCTCTCACTGAAGTCGATGTTGTATTCCAGGATTTTATATTTGGAGGCACAAACCTTCCTGAGGAGGAAAAAACAATAACCTATTGCTCCAGTTTATATTTTAGATCTTCACACAAGGATCCAAGAGAGTGTTTTAGATCATTTTTGTTTCAATGATATATTCAGTGCCTTAAATTCAGTTTTCCTGAAATACTTTTGGATTTGTCAAGATAATCGCGTAATTCAAATAGAGTTGAGTGTGCATGAATGTTATTAGAGTTTGATTTAAATGAGAGACTGAGGGAACATTGACAATTTTTATCAAACCTATGAGTAAATTACTTCTAAATATGAATGAATTATACACAACTTAAGTGTTCAGTCCAACAATTTAAAATTTTTAATTAATTTTATGAAAACATAATATTAAAGCAGAATTTTAATTGTTTTAATGGAATATAAATTGCTTAGTATGAGAACAAATTGAATTTAGGCTTATAATTCTCATAGTGATAATTAAACACCCCATCCCAAAATAGCCTCAAGACTTCTATATCTATATTATAGCTTTCTTTTCTAGATTTAAAATGTATACTTTATCCTTCTGTTTTCTTCCTTCCATGCAACTCAATCAATACAGAGAGAGTTAGTTAATCACTTTGGAATTAGACTTAAAGATTTATTGCTCAGTAACTGTTAGTAATATCAGCATGTAGTCCATTATAATAATAAAAATATATCATTAACAGTTTGTTAATAGTGAATGGATGTCAAGCATCACACATTGTGTGACCTTCTGCATAATTGTGATTCATTCTTACTGCAGACTATAGTGCTAACCCACATTAGTCAGGTAAGAGGTAAGGCAGAGAAGTCAAACAACTTCTTCCACATCATGAGGTTAATAGAGAACAGGCTTAATATCTAAAAGTATTTTCTGATTACTGTTTAATTGATACTATCTCAACGTGCTATTCAGGAATAAAAAGCTGTAAAGTTGAAGCCTATGGGAACTTGGGTATTGTGTGTCTATTTCACCATTTCATGCTTCACTCAGAAAATAGTGTGTGGTCCTTAACAAGGGTTTATAGTATAAAAGAATGTCCACTAAGATTAAAAAACCTCTTGTCACATGAAAGGCAGAGTACTTACCACCTGGGGATGCTAAATCAGACAATATATTTCTGGAGTCAATCTTTGTATTTCTCTCTTAACACTTTCCTCTGTCTCATCCATGTTAACAATAATACCCCAGTGCTCACATATTCCCCTAGAGTTCTGCCTTTGATCTTGGTATCATTTTAGGAAGACTTAGCTGCCTTTTTTTTTTCTACCTAACCACTCTGAGTTTATTCTCAATTTTTTTTTATTCATGGGCAGAAATTCATAATGTTTGCTAGTCAGCACTAAGCTGATACTTTTTAAAATAAAAAATATAAATGACCAGTAAACTCTTGAAAAAGATTCAATATCTTTAGTCATCATAGAAATGAAAATCAAAACCATACTGAGATTTCATTCACCCCAGTTGTTTTAGAAGCATCTCCTAATAAGGAGGAACAATAAAGCAAAGCCAGTGAAATAGAGTGCATAAGCTCTATAATAAAGGCTGGACATTTTATAAAGAAACAAAACTTCATATATGCACAGGTAGCAGATTTCAATTTAAAAATAAATAGAAGAAAATTTTAAAATAGCTTGTGCATATGCAAAGAAAAAGAAGGTTAGACAGATCGAGATCGAAGGAGCCAGATGACGAAAGCCTTGTGTATTTTGGCATTGCTGGCTGAGGGGCATTTTAAGGAGAATTACATTCCTGGGAACTGTTTTTACCATATTAAAAATTTAAATTGAATTACTTCTACAAAAGTTACTAAAGGAGAAGGATATAGAGAAATCAGAAGATTCTGTTACCTAAGAAACAAAACACTGCTTGTTTATATTAAAAGTATCAGAATTTAGAGGCCTTTCTGTGATTCTCCATGCCCCTGCGAGGCACAGAGCAGAAGGATGGTGAGTGTCTCAGTCACTTTCCTGTTGCTGGGAATGTAGTGCATCAAAGAGGGTAAGATGTGAATACAAGATAGATTTTTGGCTCAGGATTCTGTTTAAAGGCAGTTATGTCTGAGGAGAGCTCTATATGACTGCTGTAGTTCCAGAAAAGCATCATGCAGCAAATAGCAGGAGTCTTATGGTGTGTGCGTGTGTGTGTGTGTGTGTGTGTGTGTGTGTGTGTGCAGAATAGGTCTCCTCATCCCACCCATAATGCCACCAGGATTTAATCATAGAGACTTCATCATAATGACCTTATCTAGCCATCATCTCTCAAAGGCCTCACTTTGAAACAGGAAAGTTGAATTAAGGCTCATTCTACTCACTGCCTCACAACAGATACTAAATTTAAACACATGAAGTTTTGCAGAATGGACTCATAGTGTGTCCTAATCAAAACACCCAGTGTACAGAAACAGAAGACAATGCAGGCTGTATGGAGAGCCACTTTCCCTTAAAAAGACCCTGAATCCAACAGCCATCCCAATGGGCCCTAGTAGTTTATACTGTAAGTAAGGAGCATCCAAACATGGGAAACTCCTTTAAGCTCAAACAAATTCAGTTCTTTCAAAGGAAGGATAAATTGCATGAGAGGTCTAACCCTTTCTGAGGACTCATAGGGGTGGGATAGAAAGGAGGTGGGGCATGGGAATGGGAAGGGGGGGGGAGAAAAACAGTAGTTGGTATGGAAAGTAAATAAAAATTTTAAAAATGCAACTGTGACCAATTCCTTTCTTTAATTTTGTATTTTCTTGATTTTTTTCTCAAAATTCAGGATTAGAAATAACTTTTACTATATTCTCATGACTCATGGTATTCACTACTGTGCTTTTGAGATGTTACTCAATATTAGATACAATAAATAAATCTTTCCTTAAAGAAGGAAACACTTTCTCATAGCTGAATGTAAAATGAACATGCTTTAGTTTATTGAAAAGAGAAAATGCATGCTGGGCAGTGGTGGCGCACCCTTTAATCCCAGCACTTGGGAGGCAGAGGCAGGCGGATCTCTGTGAGTTTGAGGCCAGCCTGGTCTACAAGAGCTATTTTCTTGACAAGCTCCAAAGCTACAGAGAAACCCTGCCTTGAAAAACCAAAAAAAAAAAAAAAAAAAAAAAAAAAAGAAAAGAAAGAAGAGAAAAGAGCAAATACTAAAATATCTATCTCAATAAAGTACACTATTTCTCACTATAATGACAAATACTTAGGCAAAAAATTATATTTTTTACATAAAAACCATAAATTATGTATCTCCAAGTTAATGGGAAAGAGGAATTCTTTCTAACATTGAGATAAAAATGTCTTTGAAAGCTTTTGATCCCTCTTTTCCTTTTCATGTCCCCTTTCACATCTTAAGAGTCACTGTAAGTTGATAATACTTTACGTTCTGACCTTCACAGATCTATAATAATGGCTGTCTAGAAGAGATCACAGTGTTACAGACTGCCAATTAATAATGATCGGTTTTAATGAAAAGGGATGGGGAAGCTGAATTGACCCTGCCGTGTCCCGTGTCCTCCAGAGTCCCAGTAGCATCTCAGCACATTGGTTCTGCACAAATTGATGACTTCTGACATTAGCGTCTTTATATATGTGGGAGACCGCCGGGAAATTTTACTGTAGTTATTACAGTTAAGATAAATGGCAAGGCAAAGCAGTAAAAGTCACCCAAAATATGGGAACTGGTTTTACCTATAATTTCAACTACAGGTGAAACTCATTGCATGACAATGTGCTATTCTAACAAATGCAAATTGAAGTACTTCACCACCAATAATTAAATAGTACTATTTCTGTAGAAAATATTTTAGGATATAATTTATCATATAGAAGCTGAAATATCCTGACAAAATTTGTTATTTCTGAGAGAAATGTCTTTGTGTGCCTAAATAATCAATTAAGTTTCATTTAAATTATTAAATTATTAAAGCCTATTACTATAGTATGAGATGATGAGACCATAAGGACTTAATTAACGTCTAGTGTCTGGATGGACATTAAATTTGTAGTGATTTATAATTATACTGTCAAAATAATAATAAGACAATGACTATTTTATTATATTGATAAATCAACAAACTATATTTCTTTCTATATATGTGATATACCTGATTTAACATATGAGCATGGGAACTAGGGAGATCAACATGAATTTCATAATTTTGTTTTTCTTAACATCTTAATAATATTCTACTGTGTAAACGTACTATATTTTTATGTTTCACTTATCAGTTTCTGGACATCTAGGCTGTTTCCATTCCATGACTATTCTGAATAGAACATGAATGAACATAGAGGAATAGAAATACAGTAAGATATAGAATCTTTTGATTCTATACTCAAGACTAATGTATCTGGAACAAGTAGTAGATCTAGTAATTTTAGTTCTCTCAAATTTCTTGATTAGAGACTTGGTGTTATAAATGTTTCCATTAGGACTTTATAGTTTTCTATAGACTTTTTTTTTAGTGTGTTGAGATTTTACTTTAACTGAATTCTTTGATTTTTCAAACTTCCTTATCAATTTCTTCTTTGACCAAATTGTTTTTGAGCAATGCATTGCTTAGTTTCTATGAGCTTGCACATATTCTCTGGTTTTGATTGCTTTTGATACACTTTTTTTCATGTTGGTCATATAGCACATATGAGCAATTTCAGTTTTCTGTGTTTGTTGAGATTTGATTTTATCCTGATAAATGGCCAGTGGTGAGGACAATTATTTGGGTTATTAAGAAGAAAAATATTCTTTATTGTTTAGTTAGAATGTTCTGTAGATATGTTAGGCCGGTTTGATTTATATTACTATTTAACAGCAGAGTTTCTTTGTATAAGTTTTTCCATATGACCTGCCTAATTTTAAAGAGTGGGTATATTCCAGGAAGAGAAAGTATGACCAAGGAAAGTCATATAAAAATAATTTGATTGGGGTTTGCTTATAATTTTGTAGCGTTAGTCTATGTTCATCATGAAAAGTGGAATTTTGGCAAGAAAGCAAGTATGGAGCTAAGAGAACACTACTTGATCTCCAGCCCTGTGGGTAGAGAGTACAACAGTGGCCCTGGCATGTGCTTTTAAAGCCTCAAAGCCAAGGATACACTTCTCTAGAAAGGGCAAATGAAATTTCTTATTGAGAGACGGACATTCTGTAGAGTTAGGAGACTCTTAAATCAAAATGTGGAAGTCTGTGGGAGATGATCAAGACTTTACCTCAGACTTCCAGAAGTGCTAAAATTGATGACTGGAGTCTAGAATTTCTACCAAGAGAGAAGAGGCCATAGGGCAGACAGAACAAGTATATAGGTCTGAGTTGGCAGAACAAGTATATAGGTCTCTGACTAGAGAAGAGTGTCAGCGGGTATGTGGTATGAATTGGTGGAGTCGGCTGCATGAATCTGGGGATTCTACCTGAAGAGATGAAGGAACATCAAGCAGGTACCAGACATGCTTCAGTCAGGCAACTAACAGCGGTGGGTGGAGTTTGCTGTATGGATATAGGGTTTGTGACTAACGACTGTAGAGGCAGGAAATATGCAGAGATAAGGGTCTCAACCAAGACCTTATTCACTTACTCTGATAGTTCAGGCATAAAAGAAATGAAGAGAAAGGTAGAAAATTAAAACTGCTTCATTTTTGTTCACAGAATAGTAAATATTGCTCAGATGACAGATATACAAGGGTAGAAAATATTCCACTGCTGCAGAGCAATTATGACATAATCCTTTTTTTCTGGTTTATAGACCTTGTGAACTGACTGAGGAGATAAAGAGGGGAAGATTTATGCACTGGAATAAGGAAAAGTCTGTTGTAGAGGCCGCAGGAAGAAGGACAGACATAATGAGCTGAAAAGCACCTTTGATCTTACCTACTGATCAAAAGGGTTCTAATGTGAGTCATCTGTTGTAGAAATACATGTGTCTATATGAGCAAGTCCCTCACTGTAGTGGAGAGAGTGGCTGGTTGAGCCCCAGCTGAATGTCAAGAGGACAGTTTTTCTAATGCAGCTGGCAGGTGACGGCTTTGTAATTCCATGTCAGAAAGAAAAGGTCAAGTATGGGATTTTGACTTAGATCCAGAATTCTAAAAGTGAGGGCACCAAAAAGTATGTGATACTCTGGGAGTAAATATTTTCATCCAGGCCTGTAGCATAAAAATATTGAACTTAGATAATAAAACCATTCATACATTCTGGCAAAACAAAATCAGTGGCTCGAGTCAGCTATGAGCATAGTGTCTGTGAGATCATGACTCCTGGGAAGGAAACAAGGCGAAAAACTGTTGGAATAACCAATTATTGTAAAACACCCATGAACAGAAGTAGAAGCAAGTGAGTGAACATATTCAGCATATGTGTGAGTTTTGGAAACACTTTAAAACATCTCTAATGAAAATATCCTAAACCGTTGTAGTGATTCCAGATATGAGCAAAGAGGACCAGATAGCAATACAGAAAAGTATCTCTGTGTAGAACTCAAAAGAACTTTTCCCAACAATAATAGTACTTTATTCCAGATGGCAAGCCATTTTTTGTCATACATTAACCAACTAATAATTGGGAACAGGCAACAGGTGGAGCTAGGTCACTTTTCACTTAATGGAACAAGTGTGGAACAGGCCAATTACCTAATACGTTGCAACTGGTAGGTATGTAGCAACTGACTTCTTGTTATATCTTTGAATTAAAGCTTTGAGGTTTGGGGATAAAAACCATCAATCTTTATTTATTTATTTATTCTTTCTGTCTTTCACATCATGTATCCTGATCCCACTTATTTCCTAGGCTTTCGCATCTGCCCTCTGCCCAAGCAACCTACCCCACCAAAAATAAAATAAAATAAGCCGTCTTGTTATGGAAGCTGCATTGTGACACAGTGAGTCATGCAGTACCTTTATCCATACATTCTTACATGCAGACATTCACAGCAAAGAATAACTGGTGTGGTTTGAGGCCCCTAGTCTCTGCTATATCCTCTACACTGGGCCCTCACTAACACTCTTCATGGACATTCTGTTGCTCCCCTGTGTAGTAGGAGCTGCAGGCCTGCTTTTCGTCCTGCCCAGCTCCCGCATGGCTAGCTTTACACCAGAAACAACAACACACAAATTGTATTCACTTAAACACTGGTTGGCCCATTATATCTAGCCTCTTCTCAGCTAACTCTCGCACCTGGGCTAGCCCATTTCTAATAATGTGCGTAGCACCCCAATGTGCGCTTACCGGGAAGATTCTAGCCTACGTCCATCCTGGGTTGGAGCTTCAGTGATCGCCTCTGCCCCAGAGAGCAGAGCTATTGCGTCTGCCCCGGAGAGGGGAGCATGGCGTCTCTGAGCTCACTTCCTCTTCCTCCCAGCATTCCACCCTATCAAAATGGGCCAAGGCAGTTTGTTTATTACCAATGACCTTCCTCCATCACCCCTGTGTCTTGGACATCCTGCATCTCTGGGTCCACAGGAGTGACACCTCCACCCTGTTCCCCATGGTCCAGCAGATCACAAATGGGGTAGAGGTTGCGGTGAGCCAACACATAACCCTGCTTCTGGGCCTGGCTACTTGCAGGGCTGCTCAGCCCACCAGCCTTCATCACCAGAGTGAGCTCCCCAGCATAAGCTTCAGTATTTTCTAAACAGTAATCAGTCTTAGTTTTCTTACTCCACCTTGTTATGTACCCATTTTATTGACTGACTAAATGATTAGACATTACAGAAGAAGCAAAGTCTGTGCCTGACATCAGAGGTGTTAGGCAAACGCAGATCAAAAGAGTTGAATAAATTAAGAAACTCCTTAAATTTAATAGATAGAGAGGTAAAGTTCGAGCTTTTGTCCTCAAGAATACTCAATGAATGGAGAAAACTTTAAAAGATATTTAAGGATATAGACATGCTTGAAAGTCCCAGAGAAGTTTTGGAGTGCTTATTTGAGATGTGAGACCATTAACCATTTTGTAGGGATAAAATGATAGTTTTGTCAAGAGAGTGAGACATCTCCAAATCTAAAGAATTTAATACCAAAAAGGTGTATTTTTAGTTTGTGCAAATTGGTGGAGGGTGCTAAGCAACTCTCCAAGGAAAGACATCTGTTGGCAGCCATTCAGTGATACAGTATAAGGAATTTACTATCACTCAGTAGTTTTTCTCCCTGATTTTGTAACCTCTGCAGTTAAGGTGAGAGAGACAGTGCCAAGCTATCAATTACTTCCTTTCTGAAAGCCTTTGCCAATTTTTTTCTCATGACTTCTTTCATATGCAAGGAATAAAAGTCATGGGTGGGCTGTGAATTTGGGTAATGCTTAGCATTCAGCTGCTACTGAAAGTGTCATCTTGTAAGAGCTTGAAACGACTATCAAATATTTCCTCTAAGTGAAAATGACAGCAGGGTGGTAGAGCTGGCTGGAAGTTTAACAGAACCTTTGCCAATTTTAGAGGACCAGAGCTCAGTTCCCAGCACTAAACACAGGTGGCTCTTGGGATCTTGCAACTCCAGCACTGCAGGATCTGATACCCTGTTCCAGCCTATCTTGACATGCAGACAAGCACATGGTATATTTTGAAACAGACACATACAAATACATCAAAGCAAAATAAATGTTTAATTAATATAAAAAAGATTATTTCAAGGACTCTTTTGACTTTGAGCTCTTGCTACAAAAACTAGTTTGCTTCTCCTATTCACCTAGATAAATATTTATTGCAATGCAAAACTATGGAGGCGATAATTCCAATTTGATGTGCTCTCAGAATCATGGGAGAAGCACGTTTAAAATGCACATGTTTCTGCAGTTGACTACCTGTGGTGCATTCAGAAAAATCAGTGTTATTTCCTGGATGTTGCCTCTTCCTCCTAACAGCATAAACCTTCCCTCCCTCCTTCCTTTCCTCCTTACCTCCCTCTATCCCTTCTCTCTCCTTTAGGGGTTCTCTCTCTCTCTCTCTCTCTCTCTCTCTCTCTCTCTCTCTCTCTCTCTCTCTCTGTGTGTGTGTGTGTGTGTGTGTGTGTGTGTGTGTGTGTGTGTGTGTTGAGAATGGTTTCAATATAGAATCTACAAATCTAATGATCAGTGTGCATGACAAGATTCAACTGTTATCTGGTGTTTTATTTTCTCATCTTTTCATTGATAAGTAAAAATTGATGGGTCCTAAAAAAAAGTTCCAAAGAGAGTATAGTGTGCTTAAAATATCTGTGGCCAGGTCTTTTAAAGAAGGCATAATAAGTCACATAAATTGTTTCCGATATTTTCTATTCTTCTCTTCTTTGCAGGGGGGGGGGAGGGAGGAGGGAAGGTTCTGATGGAATTTGCTACTGCACAGCTGTTATTTCCTATCAGTAATAATTATCTCTTTGTAAAATTCAATCTGTTGTTACTGTAAGCCTCGCTATTTCACTAAAGCAGCTGCCAAAAGCACTGTGTAACACATTCATATTTATTTTTGAACTGGTGTGAAATAAATTCTTTCTGATATCAGCATAATTTATTTTTATCTCTCGTGATTTTTCACTCACCTGTATATTGCCTCTCTCCTACCCCTACTTTGATTTCATATCATATTTTAAATACATGTGACTTTTATTAGCTTTGCATTTATAAATATTAAATGTTTTGTTCATTGGTTTCAACCTTTACCAACATTGATTGTAGACAAGACTTTCCACAAGGAAGAGGAGGCTGGCCATGATATTGTGCAATGAATACTGTTACCTCAGGAAGAATAAAAACAGGGTTAGGAGGAGACTAGGCCTTAGGATAGACAAAACACTCTATTTCATCTGGAAAATGGAAGGAAAAAAAGAGAGGCAATCTTGTGGAAATCTGCCTGGAGGTTAGTCAGAAAACTAAAAGAAAACCACCATATGATCCAGATATACAACTTCTGAATATATTCCCAAAGGACTCATAGTCTACCACAGAAATATGTGTTTATCTGTGTTCTTGTTTGCTTCACTAGTCTCAGAGCAGAAAATGGAAATAGCACAGATGTCCATCAGATGATGAAAGTTGAATTAAAATATGTTACATCTAAACAATGCATTTTTATTCAGCTGTAAAGAAAATCAAAATTATGAAATATCCAGATAATTGTATAGAAAGTAAAAAACAGAAACAGTGCTAAGTGAAGTTATTCAGTCTCTAAACAACAAACACTGCCGATCCTCTCCCATATGGGAAACCTAGCTGCAAATTTTTATTTTTGTATTTTAACTTGAAGTATCTATAGAGGTCAGAAAGGAAGCTTAATGGTAAGGAAAGTAGAATATATGTCACATGAAATAAGGGGGGTTGGATTACTGGCAATACTGTGGAAATCTATGGGGAAAGCTTCAGTGTGTATTGGATTGGGTAATGATGAATGGTGATGAGTGGGAAATGTTTAAAATTCACAGGTTATAAAAAAACCTATATGGAAAACTATATTTTATAAGCAAATTAAGATACATAATTTAAAAGTAAGAGTTTGAAGGTACTTGCTCTGTGTGAGTGCACAATGCTGCTTATAGAAGCTATGCATCATTAAATAAAAATCCCAATATAGGTGACAGGATTTTCACTTATGATTTCTTGATCAGGAAGGCCTCGGAAGTCACCAAAACAATATAGAATATGGACACTTCAGGTAAATTCCATAAATTCATGTATTTAACAACACAATAGCGACAGAAAATACCTGAAACTGACCTGATTCTCTAGCCATCTCCCTCACCAAACATATAAGAGCAGTAAGGACTACCAAGAGACATTTGCAGACGTGCTGAGCTACCTGAAAGAGGCTCAGGCAAACTGAGTTATTGGGATAGGCACTCTCCAATCTCTTAAGCCCCTTGCAGGTTGTGCAATGTACTCCATGTTTCCTGTTTGGGGAGCTGTCACCCTTCCTGCAGTTAGCTACTAGTGACTGAGCTCTTTGCAAATTATTTCTGCTTCTGTAAGTAATACCTCACAGATATATCTGTAAAAAACACCAATAACTTGCCATTTAACAACTGGACTTTAATGTTGTCTCTACTTTGGACAGTTGTCAGTTCATTTTCTAAGATGAATAGATATTTGTTTTCATCTCACCAGGGATAGTATCAAACAACAAAATCTTATCCAGATGTGAGCACTAAAAATTACAATATCAACCCACCAGAAAAATTATGTGTAATAGACTAATAAATGATAGGAAAAAATTTCTGAATAGATTTTAGGATCAATCTACAGAAAGGATTCATTCGTGGCATTACAGGAGTACATGGATGGAGAGGCCAGAAGCCCTAAAAAGAACCGAAAACCATTGCTGAGGGAAACTGACATTTTAAACCTGTCTTCTAAATATTTGTTTATGTCCAAAGATGTGTTCTTTCTATATTTGATCAGAGATCCATTCTATAGCGGGTATAGTGCATAACTAGTCAATATGTTAAGAATAGTCTGTTGAGAGCTCAGCTAAATGTACCCTCTGCACAAGCCTCAGTGAAAATTATAAATAATGTGGTTGCAAATCATATAAAAGAGGCCTCACTGTTTGGACCTCTCAGAGCTAGCTAGGGCAGTGCTGGAGAGCTCACCCAAGTGACCATGAGAGAAAGTTGGTGAGCTGACCAACTCAGCCACCACCCAGAATGACGAACCACAATATCCACCTCATCTATGAACTGTTGGAGTGTGTGAAGTAGCCACACTGGCAGATATAATGCTATAGAATCTCCATGACACCGGACAATAGCATATCCAAGAAGTATCCCAGTGAGGGTCCAGTATCAATAGTGTAACAGAAGCCAGAGGCCTCAAACCAGACCAATGACTCATTGCAATGGACACTTACAAGTAAGTTATATGGACTAAAGCGATTACTGTGGTGACTAACTGGAATACACTACAAATTCCATGCTGAGATGTATTTATTTTTTTATTTTATTTTTGAATTTTGTTGGGAGTGAATGTAAGGGCACAGGAAAGAAGCGAGGGGATGAGGGGATAAGTGACATAAGAATTCATGATGTGAAATCCACAAAGAATCAATTAAAAAAAAGAATATAAAAGAGAAAGATGGACGAAGTTCTCCTTAGCACTGGGTATGGCATAGCTATTGCATTCATGAGCTCGTAGCACAGGGTCTACCTGCCCCTGGCCATAACATTGGCCCTATCAAGAGAGCTTATATTCACTCTTCACCAAGAGCTCTGGGCATTTAGTGGTTCAGGAAGATGGAGGGGAAGAACTCGTATTTCTCACCAGAGCAACCACTGGTACTTTGTCTTCTCTTAATTAAAATGTCCCCATTCGTGCTTATGCAGGCAACCCTAATTAAATGCATTACAATGCAAAAATGCCTCGAAAGCAGAAAGCAGGGTGGGTATTTGTGTTTGTTTGTGAAATATGTGTATTTCACATATACGAAGTATACACACATATGTATACATATATACTTGAGAAATAATAAAGTTTTAAGAAGAAGAGAGACACTGGTATGCTATTCTGTTCATTTAATCATCAGCTATAATTCAGTTATAGTATTCTATTTCCTTCTGATTGAAATTATTGTCTCTCCCTCCCTATCACAGTCATGAAAAAAAACAGAATAGAATTTTGTCATACACTAGTTATAAAAATTACAATCACCAAAGATATTATGAACATGTGTGTACAGATAACCTGTGTATACATTAATTTATTATACCCAGAAACTCATAATAAACATCATGGCATACACATACAGATGACTCCAACAGCATAAGGCATACACTCACGCTTATGCATACTATTGTTGGTCCATACATATTAGACTTGTACACAACACATAAACCCCTTCACAATTATATCACTCAACCCAACCCTATGCACACCACAGGCACTCAGTGATAGAGATCTGAAATTCTTAACCTTCACAATGCCTGGTATGAGCATGGCTAAGATTTCAGGGACTCTTACGGCTCCCTGTAGCATGTTTATTTAAAGGACAATTTTCTTGTTTTCTAGTAACATAAAATAATTTACATTTACATATTTAAATAATTATCCCTAATGTATATGACTTTTATACTTGTTTTATAATATCCCAAGTATTAAACATATTTAGATATAAAAAGAAAAGCAAAATATCTTCCAATATTTCTAAGAAAAACAACTAATTACTTCTAATGCAAAATTCTTAAAATAAAATTTAAATAAGTCTTTAAGATTATGAAGAACTTTTAACATAATACATAATATGATTAAGACCTTTTATAAAAAAGTCTTTTGAACAATAGAAGGGATTCAATAAAATATTAATTTCAATATTATATTAGTATTAGACTATTTTTTCACATTTTTTGATGGATCACTTTGTACAAATCATCAAAGGTTTTGCCTGTGTGTGTGTATGTGTGTGTGTGCAAATGGGTATGCCTATGTGTATATACAGGTGTCTTGCAAGGGTGTGTAATTGCACCTGAAGGGCAGAGTGTGCATCAAGTGTTTTCTAATTGCTTTTCTTACTCCATCTCTTTTTTTAATTGAAAATAGATTTTTTTTTCTCGTACAGTATATCCTTATAGGTTACCCTCCCTCTGCTTATAGGTTCCTCTCCAGTTCTACTTCAGCTCCCTCTCCCTTCAGATCTGCTCCCCTTCTGTCTCTCCTTTAAAAAGAATAGGCTTCTAAAAGATAACAACCGAACATGACAATATAAAATATAATAAAAGAAGCAAAAACTTTGTGTTGAGATTGGAAAATGCAAACCAACAGGAGGAATATTCAAGAGTAGGAAAAAGATCAGAGTCCAGCTTGTTTTTATAATCTGGAGTCCCATAAAAATGCTAATCTCATAACTATAATATATATGCAGAAGACGTGGCATAGAGCCATGTAGGCCCTGTGCTTATTGCTTAAGTCGCTCTGATCTCATATGTTTCTCTTTTGGTTGCCTTGTTGTTCTCCATTGCCTTGAACTCTTAAAATCTTTTTTATACATCTTCTGTGGGATTTCCTTAGTTCTGAGAGGGAGGATTTGATGGAAAAGTTCATTTTAAAAACTCTCTTGGCATAATGTCTGTCTGTGAGATGTGTTTCCATATTCTACCAGAGGAGGAGTAATTGATGATGATTGGATAGAGCATTGATTGATAAATCATAGGATTTTTTTTATATTTTATGCCAGCAATTCTTTCACTTGCTTAGTTAGAGTTACCCCCAAGATATTATATCATTTGAGGATATTATGAAAGATATTGTTCCCCTGATTTCTTTCATGGTCATTTTGTCATATGTCACAGATATTTGAATTAATTGTTTATCTAGTTACTTTGTTGCAAGTGTTTATCAGCTGTAGGAGTTCCCTGGTAGAATTTTTGGGTCACTTATATATATTATACTATCATATCATCTGCAAATACTTTGACATCTTTCTTTCAATTTGTACCAACTTGACCTTGTTCAATTGCCTTATTGATCTTCCTAAAACTTCAAGTACTATATTGAATAGATATGGATAGAATGAATAATCTTGTCCTATTCCTGGTTTTAGGGAAATTGCTTTGAGTTTCTCTCAATTAAATTTGATGTTAGTGATAGGCTTGTTGTACATCGCTGTTGTTATATTTAGGTATCTCCCTTGTATCCTTAATTCTCCAAGACGTTTATCATGAAGGAGTGTTAGATCTTTCCAAAGACTGTTTCTGCATCTAATGAAGTGATCGTGTATTTTTTTCTTTCAGTTTGTTTCTATGGTGGATTACATTTTGATTTTCATGTGTAAAATCATCCTTTCATTTCTAGGAGTAAGCCTACCTGATGATGGTGGATGATCACTTTGATGTGTTCTGGATTAAGTTTGCAAGAATATTTTAAAGTTTTTACTTTTCTCCTATTCTTCTTTCATGCAATTAGCCCAACCATTCTTTCTTCTTCCTCCTGTCTTTCCTGTCCTCCTTCACATCTCCACTCTTCCACAGATTTCTCCCTCTGTTTCCCTTCAAAAAAATAAAAAAGGATCAGGCTTCCCAGGGATACCAACAGAACATGTTATAATAAGTTTCACTAGCAGCAATAGGTCTTTTTAAATTGTTTATCTGGTCTTGATTTGAACTTTGGTAAATGATATCCAGCCAGAAAATTGTCCATTTCTTTTAGGTTTTAAAATTTTGTGGAGTATAAATTGTTAAATTATGACCTCACGATTCTCTGTGATTCTTAGGTGTCTATTGTTATGTCCCCTTATCATTTCTGATTCTGTTAATTTGGATATTCTCTCTCTGCCTTTTAGTTAGTTGGGATAAGGGTTTGTCTATTGTGCTGATTTTCTTGAAGAACCAACCCTTTGTTTTACTGATTCTTTGTATTGTTCTCTTTGTTTCTATGCTATTGATTTCAGTCCCCTGCTTATTTTTTGCCATCTGCTCTTCTTGTGTGTGTTTGATTCTTTCTGTTCTAGAGCTTTGAGGGGTGCTATTAAATTGCTAATATGAGATCACTTTAATTTTTTCCTCTTAGCACCCTTTACATAATTTTGATACACTGCATATTTATTTGATTAAATTCTAGAAAGTGTTTAATTTTTTATTATTTCTGTCTTGACCCATTTTTCATTCCATAGAGAGTTATTTCTTGCCATCAACTCCTCTTGTGTTTTATTGCTTTATTTTGGATTACAGCACTGCTTCTCAACCTTCCCAATACTGTGACCATTTAATAATAAAGTTCTTCATGTTGTGGTGACCCCAACCACAAAATTTATAATTATAAATCATAATGCAAATATCTTATATGCAGGAAATCTGATATCAGACCCTTGTGAAAGTGTTTTTGAATCCCCATAGTGTTTGCAACACATATGTTAACAAATGATGACATCGAGTTTTCAAGTGTGCTGCTAACGTACTTTTTGAAATCTTCTCTATTTTTTAATGTAGGCACTTATTGTTATAAACTTTCCACTTATCACCACCTTCATTATGTCCCATAATTTTTGATATGCTGTGTATTCACTTTCATGGAATGCTAGAAAGTCTTTAATTTCTTCTTTAGTACTCTCTTGAACCATTTCATTTCAGTAGAGAGTTGTTCAGTCCATGAGTTGATATACTTCTGTGTTTTTTCTTTTCTGTTTTTGTTGATATCCAGATTTAATCTTTGTTACTAGGAGAAGATATAGGGGATTTTTGCAATTTTCTTGTTTTTGGTGAAGCTTGCTTTATGACCAAGTATATGGTCAATTTTGGAGAAAGTTCTGTGAGTTGCTGAGGGGAAAAAAAGTATATTCTATTATGATTGGGAGAAATATTTTTGTAAAAATATGTTAGGTCCATTGGGTTTATGAGACTGTTAACTCTAGAATGTCTGTCTCTGTTTAGATTTTTGTCTGGATGACCTGTACATTGTTTAGAGTGTGGTATTAAAGTCTCCTGCTATCAGTGTGTGAGGGTCAATATGTGATTTAAGTTGCAGTAAGGTATCTTTTACAAACTTGGTTGTCCTTGTATTTGGGGCATGAGTGTTAAAAATTAAAGTGTTCTCTTAATGTATTGTTCCTTTGGTGAGTATGCAAAATGTCCTTCTCAATTTGTTTTGATTAATTTGGGCTTAAAGTCTATTTTTTTTAAAGGCAGGATCTCTCATTGAACCTAGAGCTCATTTTCAAATATTTTTCAACTATTTTCTCTGAATTTCTTAGATTATTGATATCTAAGATGCAGAGTATATTTTATTCTACACTGAGAAAAACTCTCCCTACTGTGTCTTTTTCTACATGCAGTATAAAACCTTATTTTTTTTTATTCTCAAAAATATAATAATTTCTCTGACCTCCTTAAAAAGGGTCTCTGAGAACAGTACAATTAATCTTGATGGGTGACCAATGAGGAGAGAATGTCAATAAAAAAAATAGTTCATTACCTGGAACACACAATTCAAGATACTCTGAATTAAATGACATAGAAAAACTATGTGTGTTGTATAGTCTTAAGCCATTTCTCTGAGAATGTTATGATAACACTGGTGGACCATGATTCTTCCATGTTTATTCTAAACATAACTTTTTTAAAAAGTGTACCTAAAGTGTTTGCTAATGTTATTTCCATTCCTTCTTCAGTCTTCATTTAATTTTCTGGTTCATATGTTATTTGCTTTCCTAAAAGTTGAAGTTTTCTAGTACAAAAATTTACAGATGTTTTTCTTATGAAAGGATTCACTGGTATTGAACAATTTTAATTATGTCTGTCAGAAACAGGAACGAATTTCTATATTCAGATGACAAAAAGCTATGAAAGACATAGGCATGCCATTCTCATAGATATAACCTTAGAATTTAAATCTCTTTAAAGTATGAAGGTAGACGTGTCAAGTAAAGGACAGAACACTGAGAAGAAACTGCTCTATGGGCACAGTTCTCAGCATCTTATTTGAGTACTGTTATCTGTGTCAGGATGGAAAAAACAGTAGACAAGGCAAATTCCATGCCCAGCATGTTTAAATAATTCCAGAAAAAAATCCCTTCATAAAATTCATTCATGTGTTCATAAGAAATATACAGGAATATAGAAACTGTGAAAACTATTACTTCTGTGTAAAACCAATCTCTTTATATTGTCAATCATTCTAATATAGAGGAGGCTTCTATCTCAAAGAACATTGATCTTACAGGACAATTTCTTGAACTTAAATGATTGGTGCATTAGAGAACATGATTTCACTGTTTCATGACTAGGATTTCTTGTTTATAACATTGAAAATATGGGTGGTACAAAAGCCCAACTATAATAAAATTATTTGGAATTTATTTTCATGAGACCAGAAAATAAAGGAAGATACCGAGGTAGATGTGCTTCAGAAATTGTAGGAATAGCAGCAATAACAATAATTACAAAATTACTTACTTTTCCTTGTTGCAATATGGCTTCTTTAAAGTCAAAATATTAAGGCAATCATTCTCCATGTATCACAGATGGAAGATAGTATTTATTTCTTATTCTCTGACAGGTAAGTCTCCACTAAATAGTGCAAGAAAATCTAATTGATATATAAGAAGATTGAAAAATTTTAAAGTTAGATGTGATAAGTGATGAACAAAAAGAATTTACAAATCAAAAATATGTTTGTGTGTCTTTGTTAGGGTTTAATTGCTGTGAAGAGACACCTCGACCTTAGTGACTCTTGTAAAGAAAAATATTTAACTGAGGTGGCTTTTTTACAGTTTCAGATGTCCAGTCCATTATCAACATGACAGGGAGCATGGTTGCATGCAGATGGGATACTGGAGCTGAGAGTGCTGCATCTTATAGATAACAGGAAGTTGTCTGATTAACTGGGCAGTACACTGAGCATAGGAATACTTAAAACCCTCCCCCATGGCCATTCCAATCCAGCAAAACCACATTTCCTAATCGTCCCACTTCCTATGTGATTCTAGGGAACAATTACATTCAAACTACTACAAAGTGTAAGAATCATTAGTAATAATCTAGGCTTTCATCAAGAATCTGGGATGAAGGCTAATATTTACTGTTTATAGGGACCAAAATGAAGGGCAGGTCACCAAAGAGTAATAAGTAATATCTATTTATCCAAAGGCATGATGCTCATTGAAATTCATCCCAAACACCAGGACTACTCTTATTTGCAATTATGTATGGACAAATGGAACTCTTTCAAATGAAATGTAAAAGGTAGTGTTGCAAGTCAATTTCCAGTTAATTAAAACAAAAATAGTTATTCTCATTTCATGGCTTCAACACATACTTATGTATGTCTTTATTAATCTCGTGAGTAAATAAAATGAGTTAATGCTTAGAAGGCAAATGATAAAACATGTACCAACACAAAAATTTAATCAAAATAGTAAGTTAATTAAAAATATTAGTGTACTGTATGTGAAAAAACTATAAAAGTAACTGAAATTTAGACAAAGATAAAAGTTGGAAATAAAAAGAAATGTTATTATAGATAAATCTGGAGATCTTGTATGGAAAAGTCATTCTGTATTCAGTAGGCAAGATAAGTGTGAAAGTCAAAATAAAAAATAAATCAAAAACGAAGAGCATGGCACATTGCAGAAACTGAGAGTAATTAAATAACTTTAGGAACTGTGTATAATAAGGTCACAGAGTGATCAATGGGGTTTACTATGAGAGTCAGGGATAACAACATCACTCAGAATATGGAGTATCTAGGCCGTGGGAGATATTGCTAAATCAACCACCAAAGAGTCAGAGTGTTATTGCTTGGGAAAGATCTCTCTGGTGACCATAAAGAAAATGAATTGAGGGAACAAGACCGATAAGGATGTTCTATTTAGGATGGTTGACAGTAATCCTGATAAGAAAAAATCAGGTTCGGCTGTGGCATGACAATGGAGATGGGAATGAAGCTATTTGGTTAGGTGAGAAGGTGTGTTCTAAAAAGAGACATCAATCAAATCCAAGGCCAGTAGTTTAAATTTATGTCTTAGACTCTATGTTATTTATTTAGCATCAAGTTGATCCTGAGCCATTACTTATGGAACACACTCTCCATCTCTCTCTCTCTCTCTCTCTCTCTCTCTCTCTCTCTCTCTCTCTCTCTCTCTCTCTCTCTCTTTCTGTCTGTCTCTGTGTGTGTATATGTATGTGAGAGAGAGAGTGTGAGTGTGTGTGCCAGTGTTTCAGCTAACTTTTACTCATTTAAATGTTAAATAAAAATAAATATTTTGGCTTGTCACTATTCTGTGTTCATGACCCAGAGAAAGCTGGTATTTAGGAGACACCAGATGCTACCTTCAAAAGCATAACAAATAAATGAAGTGAAGCTTTTATGATTGCACAGATAGTTAAAATATAGTAATATAAATATAAGACACTCACTTTTTAAAGACAAATCCCTCAATATCAGGAGGAATTTATGTTTTTCTCTTCTGGAGATCTGTGGTCAGAGCAGGTTTATGCTTCCATTTTTTTCTTTAATTGCTTAATACTTCTGAGTTCAAATCTACATCTAAACAGAAATTAATTTTATTTTTACAGTTTGAGTATTTTATTTATGGTTACACAAAAGCTTAATGGATAGAGAACTGGTTTTATTATGATCATTTTTCTTAACCATTGGAATTCTCTATTCTACCTTTCACCTAAGGCATAAAACTGCCCTAACTGTGCAAGACTCTGCTAAAGGGCAAACATCATAGACACTAACCACTCACTAGGAGCTTAGTTAGTCAGGTTATAATTTATAGGTACCTATATTGAGTTAGAAATGTTCATTAAATTCAATTAGAACAGCATCCATGAGAGTCTAGACACAAAAGTCACTGTGTCTTTGACTGGTGTGACCTTCTGGTATTGCTGTATTGTAGTTATTGTGATTTCCCCAGGTATTATTTTTTCTGCTTCATTATAAGCAAAGTACTAAGTTTATATTGTTCTTTTATCATATGGATGTCTAAATGGCCAAGGAAAGACTGCATGATACTGAAACACGCATGCACAGGGAGTAGTTTAGAATTTTGGAACTCAAATTGCCTTGGGATATACACTGTCCTGTTAACAATGCAATTGGCAATATGGGAGTTTCACCTGTACTGGGCACACATGCCTCTCTTCTAGCAATTAGAGAACTCTGATCTGTACTGAGCCACATAAAAACTCCTCTCCAAAGAATGGAGAAAATTTGTCTTCCCATTGACCACCATCAAAATTTTCTTGATGTGGTATAGTAGGGAGGACGCTTGTTCTTTTCTCGGCTGCCCAGACTCCCAAAATAACCGCACTGAAACTCTGTTAATTAAATCACTGCTTGGCCAATTACTTAAGGGTATTGCTAGTTAGCTCTTACATCTAGAATTAACCCATCTCCATTATTTTATATTTTACCATGAGGTTTTGGCCTACCAGCATGGTTTTAGCATGTCTTTCTCAGGCGCAGTTCCATGGCTTCTCCCCTGACTCTGCCTTCTTTCTCCCAGCATTTACTTTAGTTTTTCCCACCTAGCTCTGTTCGATCCTATCAGGCCAAGCCAGTTTCTTTATTAACCAATGATATTCACAGCATACAGAGGAGAATCCCACATCATTGTGGACACTTTCTATCCGTTATACTTAAGAACAGATGTGGATATGAAAGGTGGAGAACATATGTGACATAGACCAGTTTGGGGCATATAAAAAGTAAAGTGAACTATGTCCTCTAAGTGAACGTGAAGAGTAAAATAAAAAGAAAGGAGTTATAGGATTACCTAATTTGTTAGCTGAAACTCTTTGCAGGTGCCCAATAAAAAGTGACTAGATATAGCCACATTCCAGTATATTCTGCAAGACTAGAGCTTTTACACTATTGCTTTCAGATAGATGATTTATTTCAAAATGTATTATAAAGAAAATAGGCACAATCCCATAACTTTCACCCTAATTATTTACTATTTAGAACTTGTACAAGGTCATAGCCTTGTTAGTTTCCTAAATGAGGGATGCAGTGTGTTGAAAACTGAAGTTGAAAACCTCTAGGCCTGTCCCAGAAAATTAAATTTTTAATATGCATCCTTCTTAAAGTTTGTAAAAGAGATAAAAATTTTAATAACTTTATAGTTCTATTATTGCTTAGCAACCAAAGTGGCCTTCTTGTTTTTTCCAAACTTGAAATGTTAATTTGCTTAAAATGAAAGTTTATCAATTGATATTTTATTGCACATTAGATAAATTTGAAGCTATCCCAACTAGTTTTTGTTTTTAAAACATTTTTTGAAGATATATGTGTATCACAAATTCTAGTTGGTCAAAATAATAAAAACCTAGAGTCAGATAGATATAGGGTTATGCTGAAAGACAAGACGAGTAGAGCAGCCAGACATTAGCTCTTATCTCTACTGAATCCTCAGACCAAAAGTGTGATCCTATTCCTACAAATCCTCAGACGGAATGCTCTGAGTTCCTGTCTTCTTCCACCTTATATTCTTCTCTCCACCCAGCCATATTTCTTCCTGTCTCCACCTCTCTAGTGCTCGGATTAAAGGTGTGATCCTCCTCTGCCTGGGTGTCTCAAAGATAGGACAGGGCAGACCTGGGGGTACTGGGAAGTGAGTGTGATGGCGTTCAAAATGTAATGTTCCCAAATAATCAATAAAAATATTATGATGAAAGATAGGTTTCTAAGTGATAATAATATGGTATGATTTAATATTATATGAGGAAATATAATATGATAAAAATTAATACATCTGATTTGAATGAAACAATCAGAAGGAAAAGATCCCAAGAGAAGGTACAAATCAGAGGCCCACTCCTTCTCACATTCAGGAATCCCATAAAGAGACTAACCTGGAAATTATAATATATACATAGGCAGAGGACCTGGCGCACCACCATGAAGGTCATGTGCATATTGCCTCAGTGTCTTGAATTCATACAAAGATTGATGCTGTTGATTTAGAAGGTCTTGCTTTCTTGGTGTCTTCCTTGTGCTTTATCTCTTAACACTTTTTTCTGCAAGGTTCTGAGTGCTGAGTGGAAGGTTCTGATTGAAATATCCCTTTGAGAATTTCTTGCTCCAAGGTCTCTCACTCTCTACATAATATTTTGGTCTCTGTATTTGCTTCAATCAGCTACAGGAGGAAGATTCTCTGATGGTGCCCGAGAAAGACACTAATCTATTAATATAGTGGAATGTCATTAGAAAACATTTTATTACTACCTTTCATTAAAAAAAAAAAAAAACAGTAGTATTTGGTTTTACCCTAGCCGTCTGTGATATGTTGTCTCTGGTTCTTGCTCACCCAAGTCATGCGTGGCTCTTTCTCATGGAGTGAGCGTGAAATCAATTCATGTTGCTTAGTACTCCCACAAGCACTGAGCTACCACTGTTCTAGCATATCTTTCAGAACAATGGGTTTGTGACTGGTTTGTTGTTTATGTTTTCCTTTTAGTAATCTGTAGAATACCTTTCGTACCAAATGGCATTAGAATATGTGGGTGATGTTCTACCATTGTATGTCAAAGTATTTGTTCTAGACCAAGGGGAAGAAATAAAACCTGGAACTGAAATAAATTTCCCTTATAAACATAGATGAAAACTACTTAATAAAATATTTGCAAAGTAAATCCAAGAACAATTTAAAAAGGTATCCATTGTAATCAAGTAGGCTTCATTCCAGAGATGGAGGGGTGGTTAAATATATGTAAATCAATAAATTTAATGTATCATAAACAGAGGGAAATATTTTAATTGAAGAAAGGGAATATGAATTAATTACATTTTACTGAATGAACTAACTATAGTATTTATTTAATTTGAAATTTTATGAAGATATTTTACTATTTTATTTCCTAGATATTTTAAGAAAGTCCTGTTTCATTTTATGTTCCAATTCATAAAGTTTAAGTCATGTACTCTGTAATGGAATACTACACCTGCCAAAAAAAAAAAAAAGAACTTAAGACAATTTTTGGTTGTTGTTGTTGTTTTGAGACTAGGTTTTTCTGTGTAGCTCTGGATGTCCTGGTTCTCCATGTGTAAACAAGGTTGATCTTTATTTCACAGAGCTCTGTATGCCTCTACCTCCCAAATGCTGAGATAAAAGGCATGCACGGCGATGTCTGGAAAACTTATGCCTTTTTAATGTGTATATGCAGGTGCAATTACATGTGAGTTCACATTTATAAAGAGCAACGAAAACAACCTCCGATATCGATATCATCTTCAGGAATGATAGCTTTTGCAGACGTGACATCGCATTTTCCTGGAACACACAGCTTCTGCTAGTCTAATAAATGCAAGGAATCTCCTCTCAGTTTCCCAGCACTGGGATTACAAATCTATGCTACCACACCCAGTTTTATTACATCAGTTCTTGGACTCAGACTCAGGTCCTCATGTACAGCACAGTAATTTGTGTTGGGGGAATCTGTTGTTGGTTTTGTTTCTCATTATAATTAAACCACTTGAAGGACTTCACCTTCTTCAAGAACAGTCCTCCTATAGTAAAGTTCAATCAACTCTTTTCATGATTTTTTTTTTATTTTACTTTACATGTATGATATTTTCCCTGCATGTTTGTGCACGCATATGCACTCTGTGTATGTCTGGTGCCTGAGAAAGCTACAAGAGCACACTGGGTACCCTGGACATAGAAACAGATGAAAGCTGGCTTCTGTGCTGGAAACCAACCCTGCCAGGCTGCAGTAGCAGCCAGTGCTCCTAACTGCCGAGCCATCTGTTCTGGCCTGACTAACCAATTTTAAACTTATCTGGGTGATTTTCCTTAAAAATTCCAAAAGCGTCCAAATCCGGTAATGTAAAGGCAAGTGACATAAAATGGGGAACGTCAAGTTAGTTTCCTAGCTTCAGGATGTTAAATAATAGTCTTCCGCAGGCTATCTGGGGTGCTTTATGAAAAAGCTTCCAGACAGAACTCAAGATAGGATAATTAGTGAATCTCTAATATTGGAGAACTCTAGACTTTACAAAGCAAACTGCAGAGGTCTTAATGAAAACACAAATTTCTTGCTATACCAGATTCAACCCATCAAGCCAGATCTAATGGAATCCATCTTGTTCTTTTATGTAGAGTTCTGTTTCTTTAGATTATGATAGTCACAAGTTAAGGATGAAAGTTCGTGGCTGCTGGGGACATGCAAAATAAAGAGCAGTGGGTCTACAATTTTGTTAACTTTTATTATATTTGTGTCTCACTATCACAAACTTCAATAACTACACATTTTAGAAAACAGTTAATTTAATACAGTCTTGTATGAGGTATATGCTCTGGAGTGCAAATAATAATTGTCCCATGAATATCCTAAATCAATCAATTCATAATTTTATTTTCTTGTTCTTAGCATTTTTCTTTGGTTTATAACCTTTGGGATGCCTGTACAAAAAACATATAACCGCATTAAAATAAGTTAAATAAACTTTGACAAGTAAACTATAAATATATATTTCCTTATATTTATATAGTTATGTAATACTATATAATTATTGTTCTCATGTTTATAAGAACAATAATTATATTTCAAAGAAACAATTATTTTTAAGATAATAAATATTGTGTTAAACTAAAATAAAAATCAAAGTTATATTTAAAATATGAGTCCATGATGATTATTTGTTCTGCTGAAATTACACTTTGTTCAAGCTCATGGGAACCAACTCTTAAAAAATCAGATACATCAAATCTAACATATAATCAACAGTATGACAAAAGCAACCATGCTTACAATAGAGAACCACCATCTTTAAGATATGTTGGGAATGAATGTTGGATGATAAATCCCTTATTATCATAAGACTTCACTCTTAAACTATAAAAAATAAAATCTTGCCACTAATGCAAATATGTTGAGGAGAACCCAGATACTTTTTCTATTACTGTTTTTTTTTTTATGTATTTTTCCAGTTTCTACAACAAGAACCAGATCAGGGTAGAAAGTCTGAAAGGATAATCAGATCATTGCACTGACTACGAAGCAGGACTTTCCCCAGAATTGCTGCAAAGATCCTTAGAGCATTCCAGAGCTAATTAAAAATGCTAAGAAGCAAATTAACACTTTCTCTCTAATAAACTGCAAACAGATAGTTAAATCCCTTTAATAATTCTCCAAAGCCCACCAAACAGCTGGAGCAAGCCCAAACAGATTGAAGTCAACAAAGCAGTCAGTGGGAAATCAAGGCAAAATGCCCAGGGTATGTGCATGGCCAAAGAGTCAGTGAAGAAAAGTGAAAGCCCATTCTAAATAACATCGTGGAAGAGCTTTCTGGGAATACACAGGAGTCAATTGATATAATATACTTTTGCACTTTCTTTTCAGCAATTGCTCACTATTTTGTTTTGTGTTGATATGGTAATTTTTACTGTTAATGTAATGTTTGTCATTTCCCCCCATGTGAATCATATCTCTTGCTTTCTGTTAATCTTCTAGTAGCCAACAAAGTATAGCAGAATAGAGATTCAATCATTTTTGAAAATTGGGTAAATAAAAGAATAAATGATTTAATGACATCAAATATACTCCGTAAACTTAGAAGCATTCAGAAGATATTTATTCAAATAAAATATCTTTCATAGAATGCTTATAATCCATCAATGAAAATAATTTGCATGTTTTCTTTTTTGTCTTTTCACTTCCACCAAGGATCCACAGTTCCTATTGCGTTAAAGAATGCACAGAACACATTTTCCTGCATTTTCTAAAGTGGTGGGCAGATGCCCATGTTCGGTTTTACACAAAGATTACCAGCACTTTTCCTCTCCAGGCTCAACCCCACTCTCCTTCCTCTGCTTACCCCTCCAACATTGTAAAGCCTTCAAGGTGTTTTTGAGTCAGGACACAGGAGACTTTCTTGCCTGAACATTTTTGATTTAATGCCATTTTTACAGTTGGAATTACATGTCTTTCCAAATTCTAAGCAAATACCATCGTCCTGGAAAAATATTAATTGAGGACATTTACACTAAAAAGCTCATTTTCCTTATCGATTACTAGCCATTCACCTTGCTTTGAAATTTCTTCATAGCACCAATACAAATCTCAGTTTCTGTATTCATGTTTACTTGGTTACTGTCTGATTCTGGTAAAAGATAAGCTTTTCGTGTGTGTGTGTATGTGTGTGTGTGTGTGTGTGTGTGTGTGTGTGTGTGAGAGAGAGAGAGAGAGAGAGAGAGAGAGAGAGAGAGAGAGAGAGAGAGAGAGAGAGAGAACAGGAAATACAAACAGATAAGGCAATTTAAAAACAAACACCCTGTATGTGATCATCATAATTCTTGTCTTTGGTCATCTGATAGAGATGGCCTTGGTTTTGGCCAAAAAAGTTTCAAAGTGTTAAAAGGGTTGTCTTGTTCCTGCTATGGTTTCTCTTTAAATGAATATCCCTCCCTGGAAACTGTATGTGAAGATGAGAAGAAACCGAAGGTCCCTGGACACTTCATGGTCAGGTCAACTACACCAACTAGATTTGTATATCAACTCCCACTTTCTTATAGACCAACTCAGATTTTTTTGTCTTACGTCTTACAAAATAAATGGATGGATAGATAGATGATAGTTGATAGGAGGATAGGAGAGAGAGAGAGAGAGAGAGAGAGAGAGAGAGAGAGAGAGAGAGAGAGAACTTGTAGGCTCACAGGTTGTAGCTTCATTTCTGAGTTTTGTTCTGCCCTATACGGATTCTACCTTCTTTCCCTTAAGCAGTCATCTATACTCCTATAGTAAATTTCCTTTCCAAACTAATCTTTCATGATTTTTTTTCTTTGAGTTTATGGAGTAAAGGAACCAGAAAACTCAAATTGACTCTCGTTTAATTGTTTGAGAAGTAAGCTCTCTGAACCATGTATTCCAGAGCCAACCAAGGCTATGTTACTCTTTAAGGTACCTCACTTTTCCATATTATTTTGTTTACCCATGACTTCTGCATAGACTGTAATTAAAATGCATGATGCGTATTTTACATCTGTTGAAGTAATATTTATATATGCATGCAGAAGTAAATTTTGTGTTTGTCAGTTATCAAAATACCTGAGGCAAACAACTTAAGGAGGGAAGTACTTAAGCTCATAATTTTGGAGGTTTCAGTTCATTAAGTCAGGAAATCAGGGTGGGGCAACATAGTTCACATCGGGAGACACGAATAGAGAATGCCAATACTAAAGATTTCTTTGGATAAAAATGAGTCACACTCCTCTAAACTCTTTTATTGATTAGGTCCAACGGATGAGTTTGTTCTTGACCCAAATACCTTTAGCTTTAAAATTCTACAAATCAGCTTAAGTAAAACCCTTTATTGTTAATAACTGATCGAATTCTAACATAGGGCCTTGCTTATGTTAGAATGTAACATCTGTACTTGCTCTAATTTGTGATAAAACATATATTTGTATTGTGTGTGTGTGTGTGCTCGCGTGTGTATCAACTAGAATTCCTAATGCACACTGCACAAGTACTTTGCAACCAAATTACTTTTTCAGTCTGTAGCATCTTTTAAAGATTTGGTTTTCCTTAAACAATAAAAAATTGTTTCTATTTTTTAATGGCTGTATGTATTAGAAATGGGGTCTCTATTGATTCAAACACTTAATGAACAAAATGAAATACTGGAGTCACTATAAGAGAGAAAAAGTTTATGCTCTTGAGTCTGAAAAATTCTTCCTAATGAAGAGCAGGAACCGTCATGCCATAATAAAACCAATAGATGAATTCACCTATAACAAAATGTGAAACCTTTGTAAAGAGAAGACTATAAAAATAGTTAATAGACAACCAACAGTCTGGGAGAATATATTTGCAATTATACAAGATAGATCAATTTCTAGGAACCCTAAACATCATTTTTTTAAAAAAGCTAATATAGAAAGAACTACTTGTAAAGGACTTGCAGAGAAACTTAGAAGAGAAAATAAAATTGTAATCCAAAACATAACATTTTTAAATAAATATGTTAGTAGGAAGAATAATATTTATCAAGTATCCTTCAGCTTGGTTAACTGCGTGTTTATGAAACCAAAATTAGTAGATCCTACACCTACAACTAGCTAAAGGGCTGACTGTAACAGAAGCCTTTTTTGCCTTTCAGCCTATGTTCACTCCCTTCTTCTTGGGTCTAAGGCTCAGGCACATAAGCAATTAGTTGACAGCTGAAGTTCAATATTGTGAGTTAATTAGCAAGTAGTTGGAACTACTTTTACCTCAACTAAAATTATCACAGTTGTATGTATGTATGTATGTATGTATGTATGTGTGTATAAGCACTTATAGTATAAAGCAATGTCCTAAGAAAGATTTCAATGTAAGTAAAAAGACACCCATCATCCATTTCCTATTTTTAGAAGTGAATTTCTCAGTTTATTTTTTTCTTTTTTTTTTTTTGGTTTTTTCGAGACAGGGTTTCTCTGTGGCTTTGGAGCCTGTCCTGGAACTAGCTCTTGTAGACCAGGCTGGTCTCGAACTCACAGAGATCCGCCTGCCTCTGCCTCCCGAGTGCTGGGATTAAAGGCGTGCGCCACCATCGCCCGGCATGAATTTCTCAGTTTAATGACAATTTGTGCAAAAGTGTTAATCTCCTTCCCCCTAATTGTTCCACTGGGATCCCAGATGAAGATACAAACAGGAAAACATCTTCATCTGATTGAGAAAATAGAGATGGGTAGCAACGCTGCAGGTTGAGCCAAAACACTTAAGCTGTACATATTTTAAAAATGGCTTCTAATCATCGAAGGGGTTTAATCGTATTTTCAGCCCACAAAAGTTTATCTTGCTTTGCCTATGTGAAACAAACGAGGACCTAGTAGAATTTCAGGAATTCTTACTATCCTGAAAAAACAAGGCAGAATGTAGGAGAGTTAAGAGGCACTTAGAGTTAGAAGCAGTTTCAATGGGAAGTGGACAGCAGGTTAAAGTCACTACAGATTTTGCCCCTTTCATAATCCACTTCAGATGATGAGTAGGCAAAGGGCAAAACATTATTACTGATGACTTAGAATGAGGAATTCATCAGAGAAGGAGAGAGAAGCTTCCTACTCTGCCTCTGGCTGCTGGTTACACAAGCAGTCTCAAAGATTACTGGCCTGGTTGTCTCTGTTCTGTCTACACCTCTTCTAGGCTAGGGCTGTTATTAATACGTAACCAGGAAATTCAAAAAGCAGCAAATATATTTTCTTCTTCCCTGAAGCCTAAAACAACTTGCCAGCTTGTTCAGCTCGTGTTCCAGTGCTGCATAGAACAAACCTTCTCCTGTAAAGATGATCAACTTCCTGAAGCTTCTCAAGTGTAAAGTGCCCATATAAGTAGACAGAAAAATATTTCTTACTCAAAAAATTATTGTAAAGTCAGAGAAAACATGTTTAAATCATGCAGGCTTTTAAAAAATTATTTAAAAGCTTTTCTTTTACTTTACATACCTACCACAGTTCCCCCTCCCTCCCCTCTTTCAGCTTTTCCCCTACCTTCCTCCCCATCCAACCCCCCATTTACTCCTCAGAAACGTTAAGATCACATGTTGCTTTCTATCCACACAAGATAAGAAAACATGTCTCTACTTTCATGTAGACTGCAATAACGGATTCAGAGAGGAATCATTAAAGTAAGAAAATTATTTTCATATTAAATATAATCATTGGTGCACACACAGGAGCATAAAAGTGATTAATTGTTCAGTATACCATAATTTGAATTCTGAGGTCCAAATTTTAAAAAGAAAATGATACAAAGAGGCTAGAAAATAAAAAGCAACATGAAAGCGTTTTGTCCTTATTCTTCTCCACAATTACAAAGGTCAAATGTCAAACTAGAAGAATTTAATAATATAAGCAGGACTCGCAAAACCCTCCACATCTGCCATAGCCCATGAATGCCTGGGGCTTAAAAGTAGGAACTATCCCCAAAGCTGTACTTTTCAAATGGCTATGCAAACAGCATGTAATCTTCCTATCTTCACATTCTATACCACCATTGATTAGAACTGCTACAGAGATTTTCAAGGAAAAGGGCATAGAATAAAATTTTAGTCTTCAGTATACGATTTCTACCTGTAAAACCTAAATAAGTCTACTTATACATTGACATATCTCAAATATAAGTACAGATTTCTAAGTGGGAGAAGATATCCAAATAAGTTGAGGTGAGCAAAGAGTTAGCTTTAGGGAATCAGCATGTAAGAGGGTAGATTCCCAATCATGTCCCTTTTTCTTAAAGAAGCACAAATTCCAAGACAGGTCACTAACCTCAAAGCTTAAGAGAAAACCAGCAGTGCCAGCATATGGTTACCTATTTCTGCTTAGCTCATGTATACATCATGGCTCTTGGGCTACCTATGCCTCCACTGACCCATTTTGTGCAAATCGCCCCCTCTGACCTTCCACAGCCTAAGCCTGTAGACATACTGATGCATCTGTGTAAACCTGTTTTCTCCTTCCACACCCGACAGGCTTAGGACCACCCTCTTCAGATTCCCACAGCAGGAGAAATAAAACTGCAGAACTCCAAGCTCTTTCCAATGTGACTTCATTGAATAAATCTCCTTTTCTGCATTTTTTTATGTTTTAATTGCCTTCTTAAGGAAAAGTACATGAATTTTACCTTTTGGAATGTACACTGTGACCTCCAATTCAGCATAGGGAGTGTCATAACCTTGACTAACTCAGGCAAGGACTGTGTCTAGTTTTCCGGTAGCGAAGGTAAAGTGGTTTTCATAGAGCAGAGACAGAATTTATGGCAGCAGAGTGAGGCACCCAAAACACACCTTGACTGTAATACTTAGACCTGCACACATGTTTCCCTCACCTCCCCAGTTTCTCCTGCATTTAAATCTAAAGGGGATGTCAGTTCCATTGCACGAAGATGGTCCCTTCATCTGTTCATCTTCTCGTTGAGAAATAGTATGAGACATAAACCACAAACAAGTAGTTCTCAGAATTTCCTTGCAAGACACCAAGAACTCCAGGAGGAAACTTTGCTTCCTTTGTCCTTTTTGTCTCCTACATGGACATGTCTGTCTAATATCTCAATATAAGTCTATGGCTGAAACTAAGAGGCAACACATGGTACTCCATTGGATGTGTTGACTATTTGGACCTGCTCACTCTCTTCCTATATTTCACCCAATTTCTGCAACTGCACATTCACACTTTTGTGGTGCCCTATTTGTCCAAACCACCCCCCTGCTGGATAGGAGCTCTGCTGTCTCTTCTCTCCCTCAGTTCCCACCTACAAGCCTTTAATGAGTTTCCGTCTATAACTCATCCCCTATAGCCGGCGAGTTTATTCTTTGAATTCACAAGACAAGAACTGGAAAGATTACGACTTTTTTGGTTACTAACAAGTTTCCTGGAACCTAGGTTCCTGAGACTGTCACTTCAGAGACATGGCAATAGCTCACCACTGTGCACATTTGTTAACCTCTGATTTTAACCGTTCTCATTCATCATATTTATTGATCTGCATATTAGGGGCAAAGGTTGTATAGTCTAGACCCTTAGGACATTGGAGCCCAGTATTGTTCTAACTCTGTCTTTATAAGCTGCATAGTCTTATGATGACAAATCAGATAGAAACAAAATTTAAAGGCTTAATTCTGTGCTGAAAATAAGAGAAGAAAGCCTGTCTTCCTCCTTTTTAGAGCTTTTAAGTTAAAAAAGCCAGGGAGAACTTTCTACTTTCTGAAATGCATATAAATCCTTTTCAAAAGAAGATGGATCTTTTGTCGGCTTTCTGACCTAAGAATTCTATCTGAAAAAAAAAACACAGAAGCCATTTCTTTGAAATGTAAAAACCTGGACGCTAACAACTCCATCTTCAAGTTTGTGTGGGAGGCTGGAAACTTGAGGTCACTGATGCTTCCCAGAGCTTCACAGTGCTTCCTGTTAGGAAGACATAAGTAGTTTGGTGTTTTGTGGGAGAAAATGGATCCAATTAGCAAAATGAGTGGGCACCAGAGTTTCCAGGTAAAATGAGGATAAACTGTGGCCAAAGGCACGGTTCCATCCTGTAACTGATAAATGCTTATTGTTCATCTTGGAAAAATACAGCAGCAGGTCATGGAGATTGTAGCTGATGCCTTGACCTCCCTGTCCTCACAATCTTGTACCAGAATGCCTTCACTGAGCATTGCATTTTGATTTCCTTCAAAATGAAAGGACTTCCTTCTCACCTTCATCGGGTGGGATAAAATTAGATTCAGGTGTGCTAGCACCTAGATGTAAGTTCTTAGTATCTTTAGGAAGACAATTTCTGAGCAACAAAATTATTTTAATTTCAGTTTTATCCAGTATCCACCAGCAATAAATCTGGATCATGAATGACAAGATGCTATCCCCTCGTCCTTTCTTTTTTGTATAAACATAATTACTTCCTTGAATGTTATTCAATTACAAAGAAGGAATTAGGGCTTTTACAAGCTCAAAGCATCAAAGAGCTATCAAACCAGCATGTGTTACTAAGAGTCTACAAATGGTGCCTCAGAAAAACAAGATGATTGTTTCCCAAACGTCAGAAGGCAAACTTTAGCTATGCCAAAGTCCCTCAATCACAGACATTCCTAAGATGTTAATCAGGATTTGCTTGCAAATTAAATGAATAAACAATCAAATCAGGAATTTCAGAGGTTTATTTTCCATTTTCAGATTTTGGAGCACAACTTCCTGGCAGTTAAGGGAAATATCGCCAGAGTTCAATTTTTATTGACATCCCTTATCTCCTGAAACCTGCTCTTCTCCCCAGACAAGGATCATTTTCTTCTGATGCTGATGTAGAGACCCTGAAATGTTGATTTAGCTCTGATTTTCAGTACATTCTCTACTATAAAATGTATTTGTTTTCATTAGACATACACAGGGGCTCGCTTTCAAAAATTTAAAATTAAGTCCAGATTGGATATCTAAAACAGTTCTGGTCATTTCTTTGGAGCCAGCTTCAGTTACTGGTGATGAGATGTTGTCTTGGCCCTTACAGAGAAACGCATTTATTGAAAACACAAATTCCAAAGAAGAATGCTCAAAAATGGAATTGATGGCCTGATAAACCATTATTTTCATAAGCATAGGAAAAATTGAATTTGTATGCATTACTATGAGAAATGACAGGGTTCAGGGTATGCTGGCATGTGTGTGGGAGCTTATCATTGCTCAGGCAACATTGTTTGTCACCTTCAACAGACCAACTTTTCTCTAACCTTTTAAGGACCTCAACTTAAACCAAACTGAGGTTTAAAGTTTCAACATGAAAATGATTTCAGATTTAGCCAGTATGATGAAACATAGAACTTTTTTTTTGTTTTTTTGTTTTTTTGTTTTTTGAGACAGGGTTTCTCTGTGGTTTTGGAGCCTGTCCTGGAACTAGCTCTTGTAGACCAGGCTGGTCTCGAACTCACAGAGATCCGTCTGCCTCTAACATAGAACTTTTATTACAGATGTCTCAATACTATTGAAACAAGAGGGCTCAGAGAAAGTCAGTCATCATAAAGTAATGTTACTTTGGGATTCCGTTTTTAGCCACTACAAGAAAAATTAGTGTCCTCTACTATAGTTCTTAGTATCATTAATAAAATAATATTTTATCGATTTTTATTGAGCTCTACATTTTTCTCTGCTCCCCTCCCTGCCTCTCCCTTCCCACTTCAACCCTCCTCCAAAGTCCCCATGATCCCAATAGGAAATCTTGTCTTTTTCTACTTCTCATGTAGATTAGATCTATGTAAGTCTCTCTTACTGTCCCCATTGTTGTCTAAATTCTCTGAGATGGATGTTTGTAGGCTGATTTTCTTTGCTTTATGTAAAAAACCACCTATGAGTGAGCACATGTGATCATTGTCTTTCTGTGTCTGGGTTATAATTTAAGGATGGGTTCAAACGGAGCTTAGGGACAATTTTGTAGAAGGTTAAAAATATATCTATATACCAGGCTAACTACAAATCCCAGCAGTTCCCCAAGTGGGAGAATGGAAGACAAAGAAACAAACCATGCTGACTGAATTAAGCCAGCACAGAGATGTTAGTTACATTTGGGGCAAGCAGATGCAATGCAGAGCGGAGAGTTGAGAAAGGGAAAGGGTTTACTATGTACTGGCACAAGCATGATTAGGACAGATACAGAAAGAAAAAAAGAAAATTTTAGATTTTACTGAGTAATCCAGAAAAGCTGGCAGATGTAAGAGCTCATTCCACTCTCTGTGTTTGCTATGGCACTGGGAGCAAGAAGACTGGGAGGAAAAGCACACTGTCTGACCAAAGGATTAATTATTGTGCCTATGTCTTCCACATAGCTTATGGTGAGCCTGCCTTCTTAGGTAGGGTCCCTCCTTCCTGAGGAGTCATCCCTTGGTCAGATAATTGACACAGCCCAGTAGAATGTTGTCTGCATCTATGCAAGAGATTCTATGCATAATAGTAGAATTTTTCCTTAACTGGCTGGTTATTAGTGCAAAATCCCTAAGAATTCATAATGGGTTTCCAAGTGATAATAGGGGAATGTGAGCCTTATCTAGAATGATTATGGGCTTTTTCAAAGGAGAATTGTAATTAATTGTTTTAATATTAGTTTCTTATGCCATTTTGGTTCCTCCTAAGAAATCCTTCCTTCCTTCCTTCCTTCCTTCCTTCCTTCCTTCCTTCCTTCCTTCCTTCTTTCCCTCCTTTTTTCCTTCCTTCCTTCTTTTCTTTCTTTCTTTCTTTCTTTCTTTCTTTCTTTCTTTCTTTCTTTCTTTCTTTCTTTCTTTCTTTCTTTCTTTTTCCCCTCTCTTTTGATAAGTGAGGTGGATCTGGAATGTCTTGAATGTAATTATAATCTGCTAAATAAATCTAGGAACCACTGGAGGTAATGGGTTCTCAGACATGTCCTGTCCCTGGCTTTCCCATGAGACTACTAGAAAAGTGCAGATTTCTACCTGGAGAGGAGAAAAGGCCGTGAGTGGTTGCTAACTGTGCAGAACCTTGCATTTTTGCTGGTAAGAGGATGACAGCCTCATTTTTCTTCTGGTTTCCCTAAGATTTTCCCTACCAGTCTATCTAGCCTCAGACTCAGTTTTTTTTTGGGGGGTGGGGTGGGGCTAAATTGCTACCTTCACTTGAGTAGAAAGACACCACTATCTAAACTTATAGACTTAACTATTATTTACCAAAAATTCACTCTCCCCTTCTATGCTAAATTTTATGGAAGGAAGATATTTGTCAAATCTTTGGCATAGTCATGAGCTACAGTTTATTTTAGTCAGTAGTTGACAGCAAATGAGTAGAAATTTCAAATGTACTGTCTAGAGTTTTTTACTCATAAGAACACACATTAGAGGTATCTGTTTATTTTAAGGAAATAAAAGACACAGTGTTTTAGAAGAGATTTAGCTTTCAGCTTAAGGTAAAGCAAATGCAGTCAAGAGGACATAAGCTATCTTGAAGACAAGTACATGGAAAATTAACACTACAAGCTAGATTTCATTGAGTTCTGTGATGGTTTGTTTCATGGCACTGCTTTAATGAATGGCTAATGTAACGTCTTCGTGAAAGTTGTTCATATCATAAGATACAAGTATTATATTGTGTTTATCTTACACATACTTTCTTACATGTGAATAGGAGATAAATCAAATATAATTTATGTTGAAGAATTTGCCTTATTTGTGGCTTAATATTTTTATGTCCTATCTCTTTTTTACCTGGGTATGTGAACCAGTACTAGTTTAAAAGGATTTAAGATGCTATTAATGTGATCACAAGCTTCTTTGGCTTTGTGCCTCATAACATGGCTACCAACTCTATTTTTATCACTGATTATTTTCCCATGAATGCATACTTAGATTTCCAATTTTCCTATAATCTCATAACATACTAGATATTATTTAGCCATTTCAACAGTAAATTCCATACATAGTCCAAAGTTTTTCTTTTCTTTTTCTAGTTAGAGCATAGTTTTGATTCCTTAGTAATAAAATCCGTGACAACTTTATGCTGCTTTCCAGAGCCAAGCTTACCTAACAAAATATATTTCTCCATCAGAGTTACCATAGCCTCCATATTGTTAGAGATATCACATAATTCCTCTCATATTCTTTTCTTCCTTTCCACTTTTATGAGATAACCCTTCTTCTGTTTTCATGTCTGATCAATATTTTTAAATGCAGACTTTTGTATATGAGAGAAATTATGATAGATATCTTTCTGATTCTGGTTTTTCTGAGGAACTTTGTCAGCCTGGGAAAGTACTGACACAGAGGGACTGCAGGTATGCATGGCTGTTTTTGAAGGCTAGACTGTGAAATTTATACCATTAAATACTTACGTTGTGTGTTGTTTGTACCCTGGGAGGGGGAAATAGTTTTTATTAGTTGTTCTTTAACCAAACAACATTTACCTACAGTTGCAGATTCTTGTAGGAAACGATATAATGAGACAGTTTAACTCAATCTTTGATAAAGACACTGTTATTTTTATATCATATCTAATGTATTTTCATGTCTCCCAAGATGAATTGCTTTGGCATATTGTGACACAAGTCCTACCAAAAGTTTATTCCTGTTTATCTCGGAGATATAAAAAGGTAGACAAATGATAGAGTAGCACATAATTTTGAAAGATTAAATGTTCAATATTTGTGTCATTTGGAGGATTTAGAACTTGAACCCTTGATGAAGCATGTAGTGAATTTAATATTTTCTAAATTCTTAAAATAAGTCATTCAGCTGAGATAGAATACTAAAAAGACTACTGTTAGCAGAGAAGTCTATTCTATCTTCCTGCTTTCCATATAATTTTCTCTTCTTTTTTTTTTTTGATGTTTGAGATAGGTATTCTCTTTGTAACAGCCCTAGCTATCCTGGAACTAACTCTTGTAGGCCAGGAGGTCCTCAAACTAACAGAGATCTACCTGTGTCTGCCTCCTGAGTGCTGGAATTAAAGTAGTGTGCCACCACCGCATGGCTACATAATTTTCTTATTTTCTTCTTGTACTTATGTAGTCAGCAAGTCAAGAAAAGTGTTCTATTTTTTTTAAGCTGAAACAATGCTTCAAATACAAAGTCAATTGGGCTAAAATTGTTCAAAAATAAATAAAAACACTAGAAACAATCTAAGCTATGTTCAATTTTATGCTTATATAGTATTTTTAATTATGTATATTGTGTAGGGCTAGGGATATATACATTTGAGTGCAGTCACCCAAGGAGCCCAGAGGTAGTGGATGTCCTGGAGTCACAGGCAGTTGCAAGAAACCTCCTGGTACTGGAAACGGGACTCAGGTTCTCTGGAAGGACAGCAAGTATACTTTACCAGCCCTGATGTATAATTCTTTTATTTATTTATTTTTTTCTGATGTATAATTCTTATGTGTCAATTTAAAATTATGAATATTCTAAGAACAATAAACTTTCAAAGGTCCAAGATGTATAGCATCCAAATAACAGTTTTTCAGTAAAAGCAGTGTAAGGAGACAATGGCCATTTGATAAAATTTGAGAGCACAGAGAACTTGACTTTCAAGTTACCCCCAGGAATCTGGAGGTATTTCATTGTTATCAATTCTTTAAAAAGCACAAGAGAAAACAGGCAGCACTGCTTTTACATCTTTAGGCAGAATTATTCATAACCACAGAGGCACAAGAAAGAACAGCATCAGTGAAAGAGGTCAACAGCCTCTATACAATGTGGCAAAGGAGAAGAGAAGTTCATGGCTAAATTAAGTCGAGTATGTGTTGATTATCACATTGTGGGAATGTAATTGTCCAAGCTCTACCCTTTTACAGTCTAGCTTGCTACTTATAGCTCATGCAGAGATATAAAAAAAGAAAGAAAGAAATTTCTCCCTCTTCTTTCAGTCTAAACTATGCGCATCCTGTCCCAGGTGATTTCAACATGATTTAATAGCTTTGGATTGCTATAATGGTAACACACAAATATCAGATGTTTGAAAAGATTGTAATGTCATGTAACTATCAGGCTCTTGCTCACCTGGCTTTTGCCAAAAACTGCCTAAATTGAAATAATCTCCATTGGCTGGCACCACCTCATATGCCTTCTTCAAGCAGTCTCGCTTCACCAGTCGGCCTGAAACCCAGCTGGCTCGTGTTCATCTATATTACAGATCCTAAGTGTGGCTAATTCACTAGAGAGCAGGATGTGGAATTCTGGCAAGAAGCATTTCATCACCCATGGTAGAGGGAATCGGAGCACAGATGGCCAAAGCAACACACATTCTTGGGTTGTTCAGATTTATGTACTCAGGATTTGTACACGGAAAGTGTTTTAATTAAAAAATTACAGCGCATCTTTAATCTCTGGCTTAAAATGTCCAGTGTTAACTCTTGTCATTTAAGATTTTCACAGAGTCATTAACTATGTCTGTAGATTTAGATTACTAAATGTACTTTCTATTTTAGAACAAGTAGATGTTTCTGGGGCAATTATAAATTTTCCAGAGGACAAGAACATGGAGATAACAATACAATAAGATTTCTTGTACTGGATTGATATTGATCAAATTTCAGGGTTTTGCCTTTAGCCTTGAGGCATGTCTTGATAGAACTTAGCAATTTCAGAAATTTTATCATGCTCAACAACATACTACTTCAACAACTATTGCCAGCAAGCTATCCATAGTATTGATCCTAAAATTAAAATGGCCAATATGCTGCATTAGAATACTCATGAAAAAAAGCGATGAAATAGAAATTGTCCAAAGCTTTTATCAGCACATCAGAACATTTTTGAAGAAATTGACAAAATTTAGTATGTTTATTCTTGTAATTATTAACCAAAATATATTTTAGGCCACAGATTTACTCAGTTTTGGCTTCTTCAACAAACTAGTTCTAAGTTTTCTAAGACCTTTTTGTAAACTATTCAGCCTGAAAGTTCTATGTCTTTACCATCATGTGCTTGGGAAGATCCAAAACCATAAACCAGAAACACTTTATTTCTGGCTCACTCTTCTACCTTGATATGCATGTGTCTAAAAGTTATGACACATTAAAAATCACTGAAGAAGTATGGTAATTTCTAAAGAGACATTAGCTCTTCCTTTTATTCCCTTTCATACCCCTTTCTCTGTCTCCCTCACCATTCTTTCACTTCTTTCACAATTTAACAAGAGAAATGAGGCCTGTCACCATAGTCACCACTGGTATATATCTCTCAGTTAACCATAAATAAAAGAAGATTTTAATTAAGAAAAAAAAGGACATTAAATAGAAAGGCAGAAATAACTACAACAAGATGACTGGCCAAATTTCAGAATCATTGGTCTGTGGACAGTTATCTACTTTTGTTTGCTTTCTAACGAACTGGTCCCACCTCAAAGGGTGACTCTTAAATAATATCTTGAGAAATTACAAGAAAATTGTGCTGGTATAGTTCTGAGAAAGTTGAATTAGAACAGTCATTCAAATTTTGGAAATTTTTAAATATTGTCCATCTTCCCTAATTCCTTCATAATTGTTAAATTCATCCCTCCAGATCCATTGACTTTCTAATCATATTTGCCACCATCCCCCATCAACATTATGAGGAGATTCTTTATGCTGTTCTTTTTGTACACTTACAAATTTTATATTTATCCAAAGGTAACCTGTCCATTAGTCCATATATTTTACTCTTGCTTTCTGTAAAATAAGTTTTAAGTTTTGTTTTTCTTTGCAATTTTCTAACAATGTAGATGAACATAGAGTTATTGATTAGTGTCTCCAGATGTGTGCTTCTAGAATACTCATTCTATAATACATATTTGATAATTTCATTCTCTTAAAGTGTTGTAGGTAACAAATCTGTGTGGTTTTGACATTTTGCTTAATTCTATGCTGATTCTATTCATCTTCACTCACAGCTGATTATTTTGTTATTATTATAGTCATGCTCAAATGTTTGTCAAAAGATTGGTGAGCACTAAAATAGACAGAGGCTGATTGGCCAACAAGAGGCAATCAAAGATAAATACCACCTTCAGAGTATTTTTAGTCCAGTGCATACAGGACCTAGGAAAAGCACATTAACTGCTGTTGTTGGAGATGACTAAAGGAACCAGAATAGTCTGCAGGGACTATATAGGATTCTTCAACATAGAAAAATTAAGTGAACATTTTAAGACAAATTGAATGTTTAGTAAAAGAACTGGACACATATTACGCCTCTAGGGATATACAAGAAGCATTTGCCAGAAAGAACAGCAGATCAGGGAGTGATGTGATCCATAACTGAGGATCTTTAAAGCCAAAAGAGAGTAAGTGTATACAAGGAATGCCTAAAGTCCTGTAACTTTTGCTGAGCCTGAAGAAAACAGGCAAATGGCATATGATTTGATTTTCTTGGTTACTACTTGTTTAAAAATATTAAAAACTTGCTGGATGGTGAGGCACATGCCTTTAATCCCAGCACTCTGAAGACAAGTGGATCTCTGTGAGTTAGAGACTACTCTTGTCTAAATATTGAACTCCTGGATCACCAGAGAGTCACAGGGAAACTCCTGAAAGAAAAAAAATAAACTTGTCCTTTTTTGACACATACTCATAAGGAGAAGAATGTCCAAAGAAAATACATGGTTTAAAATAAAGACTGGATTTTCTAGCAGTATTTCCTAATTCTACTAAGAACAAACTTAAACTCTCAACTATGTAGACATATGTATTAGTATGTATGTATGTGCGACATATGAGTTTATGGGTTAATGAGTGAATCATTGTGTGTGTGAGTGTATGGTACATGAATATGTGGGTGCAGGTACCTGCTTGCATACATACACAGGCCAGAGAAGGATGTTAGGTGTTTAATAAAGTAAGCCTAAGCAATTGTCTTACTTTATTGTTGTCTATGGTGTTTTGTTTGTTTGTTTTGTGATGTGGGTGTCCCCTCTGTGTGCTGTGATTATCATTAATGAAGATACCGCCTTGGCCTGTTTATAGGGTAGAGCTTAGGTAGGTGGGAGGACTGGACTGAATGCTGGGAGAAAGAAAGGTGGAGTCAGGAGTCGCTATGGAGCAGCTGCCAGAGTCGAAAATGCCAGAACTTTGCTGGTAGGCCCCAACCTCATGGTGATATACAGATTAATAGAAATGGGTGGAATTAAGATCTAAGAAGCTAGAGCTAGTGGTCCAAGTGATTTAATTAATATAGTTTCTGTGTGGTTATTTCCGGGCTAAGCTAACTGGGTGGCCAGGATGAACAAGCAGGCCCTCCTCCTACAGTTTTGTTTAGTTTTTGTGATGGGAAGCAGTGTTTATTTTCATTCTTTTAAAGTAGTGTCTCATGGCATACCTCTGACTGTCCTGTAATTCACTATATAGACCAGGCTGGCCTCAAACTCACAGACATTAATATGCCTTTGCCTTCTAGGTAATGGAATTAAAGACTTGAACCTCCTCTCCTAGCAACTTAAGTTTCCAGTGTACACACAGTTCCATCACAAATTCTTGATGATCCAATTTTAGGAAAGCCTCACTTAAAATACTGTGTACTGATGCATATGTATATTTTCAAGTTGATTTTATGTCAATATAGATGACTACCTATCATTGGATACCTTTACAGACAAATATTACATCCCATAGCTAGTTTATAGTGCCATCTTCTCATGTGTCATACACTTCTAAATACTTATTTTTAGGAACACAAAAGTTATGTTCGTGTTTTCTTTCCATAGAGGAAAGATAGCACACTTTTATATGGACTGCAAGAAGAACCTTACCTTAGCACTAACCACAGTGAAATAAAAATCTTTGACTTTTCTCCATATCATCTGACCTAGGTTTTCTAGGAACTTTTAGATGATTATACATCTAACTTGAAAATTATACATCTAATCATATATGGTCCTCAACTGAAGAATGGATAAAGAAAATATGGCACATTTACATAACTCAGTGGTTAAAAACAATGATATCTTGAAATTTGCAGACAAATGTGGGGAACTAGAAAAATTACCTGAGTGAGATAACCCAGACCCAGAAAGACAAACATGGTATATAGAGACTGAAAAGTGGATATTAGACATAAAGCAAAGGATAACCATCCTACAGTCCACAACCCCAGTGAAACCAGGAAACAAGGAGGAACCTAAGAGGAACATGTATAGATCTGTCCAGAATGGGAAATAGACAATATCCTAGTAAATTGGGAGTATGGGGGGAAGGGGAGGGTATTAGGGGAAAAGGGAGGAGAATATGAGGGATCAGGCATATCGATTTGGGGGAAGAAGAGAGGGAGAACAAAGAGGGAGATGTCTTGGTGGAGTCATGGGGTTAGTGAGAAACCTGGCTGCTGTGGGATAATGATCCTGTACAGTATAAAGATTTGTCATTCATATTTTAATAAAACATTGTTTGGTCAGTAGTCAGGCAGGAAATATAGGCAGGACAATAAGACTAAGAGAATTCTGGGAAGAAAAAAAGGCAGAAAGTCAGTTCCCAGTCAGATACAGAGGAAGCAAGATGAGAAAGCCTTGCTGAGAAAAGGTACCAGTCATGTGGCTAAACTTAGACAAGAATTATGGTTAATTTAAGTCATAAGAGCAAGTTAGTAATAAGCCTGAGCTAATAGGCCAAAGAGTTGATGGTTAATATAAGCCTCTGTGTGTTTCTTTGGGATTAAATGCCTATGGAACTGGGTAGGACAGAAACTTCCATCTATACCTGGCACTGTGGAAATTCCCAGATTTCCACAAGAATGACCCCAGGTAAGAATCTAAGCAATGCTGAAGAGGGTGCCTAAATGGCCATTCACATGTAGGTAGGTTGATGACTACCTTAGTTGTCATCATAGAATCTTCATCCAGCAACTGATAGAAGCAGATGCAGAGATCCACAGCTAAGCATTGGTCTGAGTTTCTGGAGTCCATTTGAAAAGAGGGATGAACAATAATATGAGCAAAGGGATCAAGATCATGATGGGGAAACCCACAGAAACAGCTGACTTGAGATTGTGGGAACTCACTGACTCAAAACTGACATCTGGGGAACCTACACAGGACAGACAGAACTAGGACCTTTGAATGTGGGTGACAATTGTGTGGCTTGGGCAGTTTTGGGGGCCACTGGCTATGGAACCAATGTTTATTTCTAGTTCACGAACTGTCTTTTTGGAAATCATTCCCTATCAACCTAGATACAAGGAGGAAGGACTTGGTTCTGCCTCGAATAATGTGATAGACTTTGTTGACTTCCCATGGAAAGCCTACCCTCTCTGAGGAGTGGAGGGAGAAGTGGGGTGGGAGAAAGGTAAGGAGAGCAAAAGGAGGGGAGGAAACTGGGATTGGTATGTAAAATTTAAAAAATGTTTAAAAATTAAAATTAAAAATGTAAAAAAAGAATTCTTGAACTGGCAAATCATTTTATCTCGCGCTGTTGTTGGGACCAGGACACAGCTCATTGCTTACTATGTATGAGACCCTGAGTCAATAATATCCAGCACATATAAATAAAGCAAAAATTATATTGACACTAAATCAAAGCAACAAAAAAAATTGTCACTTTGAAATTTAAGGCTGAAATCATCAATAAAATTTTTAAAATATAGTTATGAAATATTCAAGAGAACAGTAAGGAACAATCAGAAAAGCTAGATTTAGTGTTCATTATATTAGAATAATTATATAACATAGACATATTTTCAAATATAACAAAATTTATATGGGCAACACAATGGCTTATACTGAAATAATCAAGTATTCTCAAGTTTTACCATCAATACACATGTATTTTAGAAGTGCACTTAAGGGTAATAATTTTAATATTTACATGTTTTTTCTTTTTATTACATTTTCCTCAACTTATAAAGGAAAGCTTCAACTAAATGTTTTGGATATTTATTTATTGATCTCTGCTAAAATTTGATTTTTATGATTTAGAGTCTTTTTAAAAAAATCATATACAACTGCATAAATGCTTCTAATTTCTAATCACTTCTCATTTCACTAAAAACCAATATGAAACTCTTCAGTGATTTACTTTGAAAGCTGATGAAATTACATTCTCAACATTATACAGAAAAGGTCTCCATGACCATGTCCTGTTCTGATGCATCCTATTTTAGGCCCGTTCAATATGCCATTCTTGATATCTTCAGGTTTGGTTTTCATGATTTATTCCATTAGATTATGGTGAAAATACCTGGAGCAAGTGAGAAGGAATCACTGATATGCAGCAAACAGGCTTAGGTTTTTATTAGAACGGTTGTTCAGGCTTGGTGAGGATGGTACGCAGAGATAGAAAAAGAGAGAGCTGAAGATGGCGTGGTCTAGCTTTTAAAGGCCGCCTAGCGCATGCGCACAGGGGAATGACATGGCTGCGTCATACACAGATGGCAGAGCTCACGCATGCTCGCAAGGGCTCACGCAGCTGTGTCATATATAGATGATGCAACCATGTTGCACATGGGTCATGTCTGAGGACTTGTCCGCACATACGTGGCCCTAGAACCCAGAAATGTAAGCCATATTGTGGCTGAAATCATAACATATGGGACTGCTAAAAATATCACTAACAAAATTAATAGGCAGTTTTGAAGATTAAATAGTAATGCTGATGTGTGTCAGGGACAAGTCATGACAAAAATACCTCTTGCCAGAGTAAAGACATGGGGATTTAGAAATATAGTAAAGAACATGAAAATGCAAATGAAAAAAAAATAAAACAGAGAAACATATAGGATCCTTAGACTCTTGTTTGAGGTAAGAACAATCTACTTCTCTATTCCTCAAGCACAAGGGCTGGCTATTAGGCACACCTGTTGACAATAGCCTTAATAGAGCAGAACTCACTAATCAAGGTCTAGGTGGGACTTTTGCTTGGGTAGAAGTACAGTAACCTTGAAGGAACCAGAGGAAAGTTTCAACTCTCTGATCTTTGGTCAATAAGGAAATAGGCTCACATTTTCGGGCATCCACAGATGTAGAGTCACTCACTAGAATTTATATTATGGGACTTGTTTGCTATCAATCTGGAAAAAAAAAACAATTCTGAACTTGTTAAAATCTTGCGCAGCAGTTTGAAAGGATTTTAAGATCAGTGTGTAAAAGAGCACTTGGACCATCACCGCTGATTTTTCTTCAGAAGTTTCACCACAAGTGTTCACTTCTCTGAAGGGAAAAAAAGGTTCAAATTTTTGTACTTTTCAAAGATAATTTGGAAACCATGTATTTCTCTATATTCCAAATATTGTGTTATTTAATATGTAATTAGACTACATTATCTCCTATATCTCTGAAGTTAGCGTTAGAATATCTAAAACGACAGACCTATCATGTTGTTCATAACGTTAAGTTTACTGTTATCACTTTAAAAGATAAACTTTTTCATCAGTTTGTGTACTTTCATTTAATAAATTATTTTATCCTCTATAATTAATCCTGAGATTAAAACCTCTTGCTAGTTTGCTTTGCTATAAAAAATTCTATTTGAACAAGTCACAGATTTTTTAAGCTAGTTTTATAAATGCAGTATTTTTTTTTTCTTAAGTGTCAACACTAGGGCACAGTGAAATATTTTGGCTACTTCCTATTTGTTGCAATGCATATACTGGTTTCAAATTTTTGGAGAAACTTTCCCCTGGTGACCATACATGAAGCTGAGGCTATGTTCAAAAGGAAAATAACATCTGTGAACAGGAATTTGTTTGCAAGAACAATGACAAACTGAGACCCAGCAACTCAACAGCAAGGAACAACTTTGAAAGTAGAGTGTATGAATGTAAAGGGCATCAGAGGCACAGTAGGGATTTAAAAAAAAAAAAAAAACTGTTAGCAAAGTACTTTCCCATGTCAATGTAGCCTTCGACTCAAAATAGATTTGGAGATGACCTTAACTGTGTTGGGGACATTAAGGAAATAGGTGTCCATTTATAAGTAGGACAATGTGACACTGAGTGGAGCAGCTTCACCCCAAGGGAAGCAGCCTCAGAGCTTGCCTTAAGTGTTTTCTTACTGGGAAGCAGCCAACCAAGAATGAACTGGATGCAGAATACAGCAGTCAGCTGACTGGTTAAGGTTGTGATCAAAATACTAAGTGTGTGATGACATTTCTAGGCAATCTTTAATGTCATTGTGTTTAAAATGCCCTGGAGAAGATCATCCGATTTAACTTGTAACACACACAAAAAAATGCCACTTTTGAAAATAACAGATTTAAAGAAATATTTTACATCACAGTAAAGTAGTGAATAAATGGTAATGAATTCATGTACTATCTAAAACTATAAAAATCAGTCAAAGATTTTGGATATCCATAGTGATGGATTTCGTCAAGAGTGGCAGACTTACATTACATTGGAGTATTTAGATTATAAACAAGTTGTCTTCGTAATTTGTGTGCAATTAATTTTATATTGTCGAGAACATTTAAAATGTCAAACTTTTTTAATTTTGGAAAGATTCTGCCATAACAACTTTATTATAGGACAAAGGATAAAAACTGATAAAAACAAAAACACACTGAATCCATTACAAAGGGTTGTCTTTGCAGTTTTTTAAAAGTCTTTTCTTTGTATGAGCTTTTAGCTGCATGTACGTATGTGCATCATATACATCACTGATACCCGTAGAGCTCAAAACTGGGCAATAGATATCCTTAAACTGAAGTTACAGGCAGTTAAGAGCTGCCATATGTGTTGGGAACTGAACCTGGAATCTCTTGTATAGCAATCAATGCTCTAACCACTGAGAAATCCCACTATCCTTGCTTTTCCACTTCCTAACAGCATTTACTATCTAGTAGATTTACTATGCCAATCTTTTCAAAACAGGAAAGATTCTATCTATACTTGAAACAGTATATGTTACCTCTCAAAGACAAATTTCAGGCACTGCACATTACACAGTAACAAATGTGATTTGAAGTATGATAACTTTGTAGTGCTGAGCACAATTCAACTGGTGGTTAAGGAAAGTAGCATATCAATATATCTAGAAATCAAAGGCAACTTGGATCTGCATACAAGGGTCTGAGCATCACTATTTATTCAAATTTAGGCAGAAAAAACCATCTACCATGGCATAAAGCCACATCAAATGGCTTCAGGTCTCAGCTGAGCATAAGAAAAGATGAGAATGAGCTCCACTGGACAGTTAGCCTGGGGAATGGGTTCACAGGTAGTCTGCTATGGACTAAAGGAAGAAACTAGATAGGGATGCTAACCTTACTGAGTTCGGCTGCTCTTTGAGAACATCACAAGTCAAACAGTAAAAGGCTTACAGACCTTTGCTGGTTCCCTGGTGGTCTGTGAGTATTGTATAATAAAAGCATACTGAGGGCCACTCTTCATGTCCTTGGCCTCATTATTCTCAGATCCCTTCTTGGATTTGTTTTCACACATTTCTTTGCTCTGTCAATAGATTTCTCTTTTACATTAGAAGCAATCTTGTCAGAAATTTCACAGAGCCTAGGTCCATATTTTTGTGCATAACCTTCACCTCTTTTTATTTGGGATTTGTAAAACATCTTCCCTAGATTATACATCATGCTTTTCCACCCATAACACTAGTAAAACCCTCACTGCACCTCTGTAATACATCCCTGTGATAGAACAAAAATCTCTTGCCTCTTCCATTATCTGGAATTTTATGTTTTCCTTCCATTCTTTTCATTTAAGCACCAAATTCAGAACCCGTATTTTTGCCAATACCAGAGTCAAAAATGATGAACTTGAAAAGATAGGCTGCCTGACAACCTGGACTCTTGGCACCAGGGCAAACAGCTCCTCCTTCTTTTTTCAGACACAAATTATGAAGCAAGATAGGAAGCTGCAGGCATACCTATCAGGCATGATAAGATTCAGTCATGTAAAACTACCTGTAAGTATTCCTCCTGGTTAAAAAGCCTTAACATGTGTTTTTGCAAGATCTAGATTGTCCTATTGAGACAAGAATTGGCTCCCCTTGGGTGTAAGGCTAAGAGTCCATGTCAAATCTCACACTAGTCATGTAGCCCAAAAATAAGAGAGGGAAGCAATCTTATCAATAGCCTATAAAACTAGTAAATATGTTGGACCACAGTGATAACAATTTATGATTGATCACTCCCTTGCTGGGAAAACAATTTAGTTGCTTTTCATCTTGGGTCACCGGAACACAGGAAATGTTTGTGACCCCTTCACTGTCATGACATGTGATGACATCAATATAAATTGCCACAGCATATTCCATTTTCACCATAACTTCCATAAAAGGTCACTAAATTTGGAAACATGGTACGATGGCAGCCCTTTCTTGCAACTGTTGGTTGTAGCGGGCTGCTTGTTCATTACCAGCCAACCAGACTCCTGAAATAACCACACAGACACTGTATTAGTTAAATCACTGTTTGGCCAATCACTATAGCATATTCTTAGCAAGTGCTTACATATTAAATTGACCCATTTCTATTATTTTATATTTCACCATGAGGCTCGTAGCCTACCAGCAAGGTTCCAGCTGGCAGCATTCTTCTTTCCCCTCTGGAAGATACATGATATCTCCCTAACTCCACCTTCTTTTCCCCAGCATTCAATTTAGTTTTCCCCACCTACCTCTATTCTGCTCTGTGCAGGCCCAAGAGAGTTTCTTTATTAACCAATGGTATTCATAGTATACAGAGGAGAATCCCACATCCTGTGACAAATCTTCAAACTTGAGATTTCCCCTACTTTTCCTTAATAAATTTATTCCTTGTCTGCCCTCCTTATTTTTCTTGATTATCCTACATGCTAACTCCTAAGAGAGACTGGATTTGACTTAAAGAAGCACCTTACTATTGTATATTTTGAGTAATAACTAAATTTAGAATTAAATGCCTAGCCAATGAGGAAAGCAGCAGACATTTTATAAAGAGATCTAAGTGTGGACAAAGAAAAAGAAAGTAGATGTGGGTATCTTATTCCACTGTTGCTGGAAACACAGTAAACAACTGAGTATCCTGGTTGTAAAATCAAGTGTATGGAGCTACAGTAGCTAAATATCAATCTTTGAAGTATTGGTAGTGTCAGATTATATCTACTTTTGTTTCAGCTGGCTCAAATTTCTCTGCTCTTTAGTTGGCTTCAGTTGTTTTAATATCTGACATGTTTCAACCTGCAGTTGGCAACATGAAGTCTCTTGGACTTTGCATTTTCATTTAGAGGTAAACTGTTTCTCTGAAGTGTCATTCCTTAATTTAGCTTTATTTTCTTTCTTGAAAATTTGTTCTCTTTTGAATTTATTGAGGACGGAAGATAAAGAATTTTTGTAGTATCTCCCATAAACAGAAATTTTTGCTCTTTTTCCAAACTTTCTGCTTTGGGCAATCTATCCCTTTCTGATTTCTCTTGAACACAAAGTTCAGGTTCCTTTTCCCCCAGTGTTTCTTCTCTGTCTTTGAAGATTTGCTTTCTGCCTACAACTCTAGTTCCTTAATTTTAAGCTCACTCAGGATAGGGCAAGAATTCTAGAACTTTGCAGACTCTTCTACTGTTGACTTTCTCTCTAGATCTAATTCCTGCTCTTCTACACCTAAGTATAATGTCAGAGGGTACTTAAGAATATTTTCCATTAAAATTAACACCTCTATAACAGCAACATTCAATTGATAAGAGTGGATATACATTTCTCTGGAATATTTCTTTTCTGATATTCCCCTTCTCTGATATTCTCTGGTATTATTTCAAATTGAAACTGATAAAGAAGGCATTAATGCACACAATCATATAGCAGTTAGGTATTTGAGTTATCAGAATAAAGTTTTGGTTCATGTTTTAAAAAAACATATAATAAGATGTTCCAGAATATGTTTTTCTATAAGACCTGTAATATAGCTTAATAGTCTATTAACAGTCTGGGCCCTCTACCTCCCTAGTGTCCTAATATATAGCCTTGATCCTATCTCAGGTCAACAGTATCAGGCTACCAAACCTCAGCTCTGATTCCTGCAACCATTTCATTTAAACACTTCCCTGCCTCAGTCAATCACTGCTGCTTCAACACTACAACCAAGCCTTTGGCTCCATCAGCTGTAACTTATCTCCAGCATTTGTCACATGGTAAACTGGTGCCCCCTTGATATCCTCACTCCCTTTGTGAACTTTTGTAGCCTGCAGGATAAGTTCTCAATATTTATAAGTTCCTCCCCTCAGTCTGTCAGTGGTGACAGTTCTAACACCTACCCTGCACATTCTCAAGGTCAATCTAGGAGCAAGTTCTCTATCCTGTCAAAGATAATGGGCTCTAGAAATAAAAACTTTCAAGTACCAACACAAACTTTCTATATTGAAAGTCTGAAGGAGGACTTCAGGTATTGGATAGGGCAAATGAAGCTAAATTATCAAAAGCATTGTCTAAGGAAGTCCAAAATCCTCCCCTCAATATTAATATGGAGAAAGACTGGGTGTTAGGGAAGTAAAAGATCAAGACATAGCTGAAGAAAAAAGACAGGAAAATCTTATTTTGAAGTACAGAACAGTAAGATTTCTGTAATTTAGTTATATGTACTAACTGTATTTCATTTAATTCTTCCTGATTAGTAATGGTAACGTTACTAATTTTAACCTTTAATGATAAAATTACTGAATTTTAACCTTAAGAAATTGTCTAAAATTAATCTTAAAATGCAAATATATAATCTGATATAAATCATGTTGAAAAAAATAATCGAACATAAATGAGTTTGAAAACAAAGACCCAACAGTCTAATTTTTAAACCCAACAGACTAATTTTACAATCTTACATACAAAATCAAATATCCTCAAATATTTTAGTTAAATAATCATTCAATAAAAATAAGTACCAAAAAATTAGAATAGCTTGGCCATTAACTACTATCCCACCCAATTCAACATCTGTTCAGTGCCAAGGTAATACTTCCAATAATTATGTTATTTTAGGCAGTCCTTCCAGTTAGGATCTCATCAGCATTCTTCCATTGTCGAGCCTCTCTTAAGAAGAGACATTAGAAATTAATTACATCAGTGAGAACCTCTTAAAATAATGTGTGCTCCCACATGGTTAGAATATGAAATCTGATGCTAATGCAACAAAAGTCAGTTACAAAATTTTATTGCATTTTCCACATTATCTGTACACATTTCATGATACAAAACCTCATTCAGATAAAATAGTGGTAACATTTTTCTGTATGTTAATCAAGAGATTACAGTTAGAAATGTGGGTTTCCTCCTCCTATTCCATTTTTGCTGAAATTTTGTTTAAGCAATAGATAAATAATAAAAAAGTCTTTCCTTTATTGCTGTCATATGGCATCTTTACAGAACATGGGCACTATACAATGTATTTTAGTCAATAAAACTAATATAAAATCTTTCTTTCAACTAAGTATTCCTATAGTTGAGTTTTCGGGTAATTTAGAGGAGAATACAATCTTTATGCAAGTATTAATATTTCAACAAAGATTTTGACTTTATAAAGGTCTCTTTAGTGAGATTAAATTATCTTTGATTCTATCTCCAATGCAACTTTAGATAAATCAACCAAATTTTATTTTTGGCTCAGATCTTTTATAGCAATCATACTTAATTTTCTATTATGGTCCCAAATCTTACAAGTGGTGTAGGAGGTCTTTCTTTCTATGTGTTGCTTGTAGTGGTTAATGAATAAAGGCAGAACTTAGGTAGGCAGAGAAGACAGAACTGAATTCTGCAAGGAAGAAAGCAGAGTGAGAGAAACACCATGGAGCAGCCAGAATCAGACATGACGAATCTTTCCTGGTAAGCCACTGCCACATGGAGATATAAAGATTAATAGAAATGGGTTAAATCAAGATGTGAGAGTTAAGCCAATATGAAGCCAGAGCAAGTGGGCCAAGCAGTGTTTTAATTAATACAATCTGTGTGGTTATTTGGAGGCTAAACTAGCTGGGTGGCCAGGACGAACAATCAGCCCCTCTCCTACAACATACAAGTATATTCTTGACATCATCAAAAAAAATCATTTAAAATTTAATACAATCAAGCATGAGAAAAACATACTTATCTGCATACATTTCTTTAATACCTTTGAATTTTATTTGTGGTATAATTTTAATTAGTCATGCAGTAATAGTTTACATTGTCATCAATACAGAAAGGAATATGAGAAAGAAAAACATGGCAGAGCAGTGGATTGTCTTAGATTTTCTTTTCATCAGATTTCATTATTCAATTTCAAAATGTATAAAGAACTTGTTTTGATGATATACTGGACAAGTGAGAATGAGAACAATCCATGACAGAAATGGTCGAAATTCAGAGAAAAGTGACTGTGAGACTACATGACAAAGTTTTTCAATTTGAAATGCAAACCGCTACTCACAAAAAGGAAGAAGAAAGGGGTAGAAAGATGGGAAGAGCCAATGGATCAGAATTGTGGTTTCAAGATAATGTCTTTTATATATGACAGAGAAGTTGTGCCGATGAAATCTCACCAATGTGGTTACATAAACATTATCTGCAAATTGACACCAACAATCGACATGTGATCATAAACAAGAGAAAATTTACAAGGTCTCATCCCTTGATAGGGATGGAGGGAGAAGGAGGTTTTTTTCGAGGAATATGTTCTTTAATAGGTTACCCAATCCCAAGTGGTCAACCCTAAGCACATGTACATATGAATATTGATAAATGGATATGTTGAAGTTTTATTTTCCATGAATGAGGGTGTGTGAATGGATATGGGGTGGATGGGTATGCTGATATTATTAAATAAGAGGTCATAATAAGAAAAATGTAATACACAGGATGAGTTGGAAGGGAAAGAGAGATGGGTAGAAATTATGTACATAAAATACCATATGTGAAACTCTCAAAACAAAATTATAAATTAAAAAATATATCAAAGATGGAACAGTGATACAAGGGACTCATGAAAATTAGTTTAGCAACACACCAGAAGTATCCCTAAGGACAAAGCAAGGGCAGGGCAGGAACCTCCTCAACCTTTTGAAACCCATTGCTCATTTGCAGGCTGGTAATTTTAGAAAAAGAGTTTGGAACATATCTTTAGTTTATCTGATATAAACCAAAGCAGAAAACATATTTTATAACTCTTCTTAAAGCAAGGTACCTGAGAGTACCTTCTATCATGTTCAGAATGCGTACCATCTATCATGTTCAGAATGCATATTGCCTGATGTGCACATATCAGACCATCTTGGGATATCTGATGTAGCTAAATAAGAAAACACCATTCAAAAATCACACACTGAAAAAGACTTTTCTCCATGGTGTCTAGAGCCTGACACAGGAGAGTTCTATTCAGTAAGCTTTTATTGTGTGTAAGAGATAGTAAACAATGTCCTGACTGTGGAATTTATATTATCATCCCACTGGGGAGCCATCAACCTCACAGATTAAATAAAAATAAATACGAGTAAGAATCTATGCCTTTAGTTGCCAAATTAAAATAAATTAAAATCTGCTTTCTCTTTTACTCTGTTCAATTGTCCTTGTCTACAGGGACCATGCTTTGGAAACTGCAAAGGGATATATTTAGTAACTGATGAAAGAATAATAATTTGGTAATTTCTCCTAGAAAATAAAAGGCTTTGTGATGAGCTGGCCTGGGTCTGAAAAAGCATGGGATAAAACCGGACTCGCTGAACATAGCAGACAATGAGGACTACTGAGAACTCAAGAACAATGGCAATGAGTTTTTGATCCTACAGCTGACGAGGGAGGAGGACTTGATTGGAGGAGGGGGAGGGAAATGGGAGGCAGTGGCGGGGAAGAGACAGAAATTTTAATAAATAAATAAATAAATAAATAAAAAGATTAAAAAAAAGGCTTAAAGCTGAGACTGTATAAAACCATTTTCCTGTCCATGAAATCTCCAGATTAAGGACTCTGAAATGCTTTGGGAAGCATTATATCAACGTGTCCATGGCATAATGTTTTAAATTCTTCATTTAGAAGAAGGAAGTAACTTAGAACACACATGCCAATTGTTTTTTTGTGATCTCTAAGAAGTCAACAGTGGAACAGAAGCAAAGAATTTGATACCCAGGCAATCTTTCCATCAGATGACTGTTTTCTCAAGCAGAAAAGTATAATAGACTCCAACAAAGAATTGAAATAAAGTTTGTGACTTCAGAATTAAGACAATGTTTCATAATTAAAATTTTGAAAATGAATAATTTTTGTTCATGTTAAAATGTTATGAACTGTTCTGGATTGTGATTATAATCACTATCATTATTACTATTATTTCCATTGTTGTCATTCATTGAATAATACTGTTATGGCAGTCATCATTTGTTTAAAAATCAATATGTACATGATTGAGTAATGATTTACCCAAAAAGAGCTCTGATAGTATTCTAATCTGCTTCTATTACTAGACAATCCTATGACCAAAAGCAACTTGGGCATAAAAAAAAATCAATATTATACTTGCATGTCATAGTTCATTCCTGAGAGAAGGCAGAGCAGAAACTCAAGCAGAATCCATGGAGGAAGGCTGCTTCCTGACTTGCTGTTTTGAGTCATGTTGAACTACTTTTCTTACACTTCCTTTTGTTTCTTGATGCCACACACTTAGAGGTTGCACCACCAAAATTAGGATGGGCATTCTCACATTAAAAATTATGGACACATTCCATAGACTTGCCTGTAGGCTGTTCTGAGGAAGGTATTTCCTCAGTTGAGTCTTCCTTTTCCTTGATGACATTAACTTTTGTCATGCTGACAGAAAGCTAGGCTGTACAGTGGAAAGAAAAAAAGAGTAGATGGAGTAATTTTTAAAGGAGCATTCTAGTAAATATCATTATATCTATATATAATCTATATGTTAGCTGTGAACATCAATATAATCATTCATAGAATTTTTTAAATAGCAGACTCATTACGAAGTACACTTATCAAAATGTTCTCTTTATCTAAGACTGAGTTCAACCACTGTATTCTTGAATGGTTTATGTGTCTTGAGTAGATAAAACTTTTTTTTTACAAATTTTAATTTAAAACTGTTTAAAGTTTGCCACTTAATTCAATGCTTATATATTTTCATATGCACTTATAATTCAGAGTATGTATGCATATAATTGTTATAGTACAAAGTTCATATTTTTATGGAATTTCTGTATGTTAAACACCAAAAGTGACTCAGAATGAATGGAACTTATGACTCTCTATTTCCAAGTATCATTACTGAATCCACTCTTGAAAATTCATGCCAAGGATTACCTCCCACCCCTTGCCAAGCAATGTGGAATATATCTATAAAATTCTATACTAAAAAGTTACCATTTTCTATTTCACTCCATGAAATTCTACAAGGTTTGTGTAAAGGGTGGTTCTGTTTCAGCACCTTTAACTAGAATGATCTTTATAACTGACAATGTTGACAAAGAAGCAGAACACTTGTGCCCTGTGGTGTGAATAACCTACTCTCAGCAGTTTCAAATTAGAAAAAAGAAAATAGTCTGATCTCGGAGTTAAACTAGGTCACACAGCCTCTACATGACAGTTTGTTAACCTAATACAATCTGAAAAATAATTGCTCATTATTGTGAACTGATACTCTGTGTTATGATTTGGATCTATTATCATCATTAGAGTCTCTTATATTTGAACTTTTCATCCCTAGCCAGTCCTGATTTGCGCAGTGCAGGAACCTTCTGATAATGATGTAGGCCAATAGTCAAAAGTCCAGAGAGGCCCGGCGGGTGGTGGCGCACGCCTTTAATCCCAGCACTTGGGTGGCAGAGGCAGGCGGATCTCTGTGAGTTCAAGGCCAGCCTGGTCTACAAGAGCTAGTTCCAGGACAGGCTCCAAAACCACAGAGAAACCCTGTCTCGGAAAACCAAAAAAAAAAAAAAAAAAAAGCCCAGAGAGTTAAAGGCTATACTTGTTTCTATTTCTAGTGGTCTGGTGTGGGAGGTGCTTCTTTCTGTCTATGGGTTACTTTTATTGGTTAATGAATAAAGAAACTATCTTGGCCTGTTGATAGGGCAGAACTTAGGTAGGTAGGGAAAACTGGGAAAAGGAAGGCAGAGGGAGAGAAGCCATGGAGCCACCAGAGACAGATGCTGGGAATTTTACCCAGTAAGTCACAGCCTCATGGTGATACATAGATTAATAGAAATGAATAAAATTAATGCATAAGAGTTAGCTAATAGGAAGCTAGAACTAATGGGTCAAGTAGAGATTTAATTAATACAGTTTCTGTGTGATTATTTTAGTTCTGGGCAGCCAGGACTAACAAGTGGACCTCCCTGCAACAGTGGTATACCTCTTTGCCTAATTGCCAACTAAAATTGGAAGAAGTATTGTCACATCATCCACCTTGTCCATGTTTTCTTTGGCCTATTCCATCAAACCTGTGAGCTGAAATTAAAAATCGTCTTCCATAAGTTCCTCCTCTCATATATTCTTGCCACCATGATAAACAGAAGCGCTGCAGAACCTGACTTTTCAAAAGCCAATTGTCTGTCATGCTGATAAACCATGACTTCTACTTTGTCTAAATTGCAGTCATCTCAGGATCACCAACAAATATGTGATTATCTTAGATTTGAGCATTTCCGACAAGAATATATAAAAGCTATTTGCTAAATAAAACTGTTTCATTGTTTTCCAGCACATATGACACTTTAAGGAAATGTTATCAACTTTAAGATTATTTCATTCAGAACTGTATTATGCTTCAGAAGTTATTTTCATAGCGAGTTACTAAATGTGTATGCATGTATTTCTACAAAAAGATTTGTGTAAGAACATTTTCATCAGCTTTCCTTGTAATACTCCAAAACTAAAACCAATCTATGTAAAGTATTCAAAATAAATAAAATATTTATTCTCCTATAATAGATTATCCCACAAAATAAAACTGCTGATTGAATATCAGTATAGATCAACCCAAACTACTGCGCTTTTTAAATACTTCTCCTATATTAAAAAAACATATTTTGAAGTTCAAATAACATGCATTTTTATTTTAATGATTTTTTACTGTTATTGTTATTATTTTTGACATCTAGAAAGAAGTTTCCCTCCCTCACCAAACCTCTCCTCTGTTCCTCTCCCATCCTCTCCTCCTATGTTTTTATTCAGAGAAGAGCAGACTTCCCATGGATATCAACCAAGTTGCAGTAAGACTATGGACCTCTCTGTGTATTAAGTTAGCTACACCCACAAAATCACAGGAAATAATATTCTCACACTAGAAAATCCCAAAGAAGAGAAACCCAAACATATTACCACCACCACAAACAAAACTAGAAAATAACAGGATTTAACAATTACTGTTAATTAATATCTCTTAATATCAAGATACTTAGCTCACATATAAAAAGACACAGGCTAACAATGGATATGAAAAGAGGACCTATCCTTCTCCTGCATGCAAGAAATATACCTCAACTTCAAAGGCAGACATTACCTCAGAATAAAGGGTTGGGAAAAGATTTTTGAATAAAATGGACCTAAGAAACAAGAAGATATTTCTATGCTAATATCTAACAAAAGAAACTTCAAACCAAAATTAATCAAAAGAGATAGAGAAGGATATTTCATATTCATTACAGAAAAGAATCCATCAAAAAGAAGTCTCAGTCCTAAACATTTATGCCTCCAAAACAAGGGCACCCACATTTTTAAAAGAAAAATTACTAAAGCTTAAAACATTCATAAAACCCCAAAGATTAATAGTGGGGTACTTCAACACACACTTTCACCAAAGAACAGGTCTGCCAGAAAGAAACTTAACAAAGCAATAAGGGAACAAACATGTTATAACTCAAATGGACTTAACAGGCATATAAAGAATATTTCACACAAACACAAAAGGATATACTTTCTTCTCAGCGATTTATGCATGGATGCCCCTTAGAATGGGAAATAGAAAAGTTTTCCTGAGTAAATTAGGAATGTGGGGGTAGGGAGTTGGGGGAGGTGGTGGTGCAGGGGAAAGGGGGAGAGAAAATAAGGAAAAGGGTGGTTGAGTAGGGGAAGGGAGAGAGGAAGATCAAGGAAAGAGATATCTTTATAGAGGGAGCAATTATGGGGTTAAGGAGAAACCTGGTGCTAGGAAAATTCCCAGAAATCCACAAGCATGACCTAGCTAAGACTCCAAGTAATAGTGGAGAGGGTGTGTGAATTGGCCTTCCCCAGCAATAAGATTGATGACCACTCTAGTTGTCATCATAGAACCTTATTCCAGTAACTGATGGAGTAAATGCAGAGATCTACAGCTAAGCACTGGGCCAAGCTCCTGGGATCCATTCGGAGAGAGAGAGAGGAGGGATCATATGAGTAAAGAGGTCAAGACCATGATGGGAAACCCACAGATGCAGCTGATCTAAGCTAGTGGGAGCTCCCTGGCTGTGAAGTAACAATCAAGGAACCTGAATAGGACAGACCTAGGCCATCTGAATGTGTATGACAATTGTGTGGCTTGGGCAGTCTGTTGGGCCACTGTTAATGGGACCAAGATTTTTTCCTAGTGCATGAACTGGCTTTTTGGAGACCATTCCTTATGGATGGATACCTTGCTCAGACTTGGTACAGCAGGGAGTGGTTTGGTTGTACCTCAATTTGATATGCCAGACTCTGTTGACTCCCCACGGGAAATCTTTTCCTTTCTGAGAAGTGGATATGAGTTTGGGTTAGGAGAATGTGGAGGGAAGAAGAAGAAGGGAAGGGAGGGAAACAGTGGTTAGTATGTAAAACAAACAAACAAAAAACCCATGTGAATCTTTATAGGTGTGTTGATTCTGTGAATATTTTCAAAATATTCATTATGAATGTATATGCACAGAGAGATTACACCTGTAGAAGTATTAAAAGCTCATGTTATATTTTAGTTTTCACAATAGGATGAAGAGACTCTCTAAGGATGTTACTTTCTGTTGAGTAGAGAAGATGGAATTTTATACACAGCTCACAAATGAATGAAAGAGTTTTTTAAATAAAAATCAATGCAAACTCTGAGTCTTGTTAAAACAATCTATAATCCTTATCTGTAATGCTTTCTCAGACACACTAAGCTATCCATCATAGAGGCCAAGGCTTCACATCAAAGGACTCTTAGTCCACAAATTGCCACATTGAAAAACAAAAGAAAACATATTACCAAAGTTGTCTGCCTACCATATAAAATGAAATCAAAATCTATTACTTTTAACTACTAACATCGCTATGTCAATTATTGTAATATATGCATTATCAAACAAAACAATATTGTATAAACTCAGGAGAATTTGAATTTTAATAAAGAAACTTGATAACTATGTTATTGTGGAAAACTGTATTTGATCACTGGATTAAAATATTTATTAAAGAAAATTGAATTTGTTTAATTAAGCTGTTAATAAATCCAACATTCTGTGATAATTAAAATAGAAATATTATGGGAAGATTTGCTGATACTTGTGGTTAAGAACATTTACCAATTATCTACTACACTAAAATTAAAAACATTATAATAGACCAATTGGTAAAATAAAACTTTCCAACAAGTAGCAAGGCCTCTTAAAATATTTCTATCATAAAATATGTCATATGCGTTTTACTTAATTTTAAGGTCTATAATTGTTTCTTTAAATTTTTGAGATGTTTTTAAAGTTTTGAAAAATACCAGTCAAATATACCTTTATACATATATTATTATATGTATATATATATGCATATATTACACACATATACATACATATATCCTATGCTCTATGTTATTTTAGTATTGTTTGTATATATGTTTGTGTTGTTTGTGTAATAACATTTTCTAACTATATATGTACATAATTATGTATGTATACAAATACATGCATATGACCTTGAACAAGATAGTCTATTTTCAGCTTAAAGGTGTTTGGATTTTGTTGTCTTTGAGACAGAAACCTAATAATTACATAATTTTTAATATATAGTGACATTAAGTTTTTTATTATTGACATTTGCTTTCTGTTGAGGCACTTTGGGGTCATGACAATTCTCTGACTAATAAGGTTTGAGTCTGTCCTGTAATGCTAGCTATCACACAAGGATGATGACGTATGGAGTTATTTTATGACAGGCAATAAGAAATATAGCATCTGTCCAGAAGACGGTAACAAGTTCGATTTTCACAAATATATGTAGCTTAACAACTGGCAGACTTCAGTATGGATGCCATTTCACATATTTCCTAAGAGGTGAAAATCCCCAGAGTAGTCTGTGTTGTATTTAGTTACCTATTCAATAATCCAGATATATGCCATAAAAATCTAAGATTAGCATCCAACATAAACGGTTCTCCAATAATTACTGGTTGTATGTAAGTTATTGAAAATTAAAGAAAACTGGGCCACCCCCTTTTATCTTTCTATGGGTTGGGATATAAGTATGGCATTAACCGAGCTCCAAACACTCAGTAACAGACAGCAATGGAAGAAAAGAGGTGTGGTTTGGAAGGGAAGGAATTCTCTGGTGAATGAAGAGGATCTGTCCTGTAATGAGAGATATCACACAATGACAATGAATCAGGAGTTGTTTTCCAGCAGACAGTGTAAACACAGTGTATGCCCAGAAGACAGTAACCAAAAGAGAACAAAACTTTAAAAATCTGCTAATAGATCAAAGAAAAGATTCTCAGAAGGATATCAAACAAATTTTAAGTATTTGGGGTGTACATTTGAAATATATTTTTATTTTGGATAATTACATATGTATGTGTTAATATTTAATTATTTGTGCCATTTAATATTTACATTGTATTCTAATATATATCTATATACATATGTGTGTGAGAAAGATTGTGTAATTGTATATGTGTGATATAGTTTAGTTATATATATTATATATGTAATATATAATATAAGCACTATAAGGCACATTCATTTCATGCTCAGGATTGATGACTTTAAATTTTTAAATACCAAACACTGAGAAAAATAACATAGAATATAACTATACATATTTAGAAATTAGTAAAGACAGAGATATTTCTGCAGTTACAACTAAAAAGAAAAGGTGACTCTGATATGGATGTTCAAAACTATCATGTGTGGCCACCAAGATGGTTCAGGGGTGCAGGCACCTGCTCTAGAGGGTAATGCCTTGATTTCCATCTCCAGAATCCACCTTGTACACGAAGGGGATCAGCTCCTACAAATTGTCTTCTTACTTCACCATAGTACACATATATTAGCCTGCAATTATTAATAACATTCAAACAGCAAATAATTAAATGTAAATTTTTAAGCTTTAATTATTATGTAATAACAACTATAGTAACATTTTCTATCGTAAATTTCTTACTTTTCCTCATCACCTTTCTGTAAATTCATGCTATTTTTTAACAGAATAATTAATTATTTGAGAATTAATAGTTAAGGCTTACAGGAGGTACATATTCACCCCCTTACCTAGCTCCTCCCAGACCCAAGCCACACCTCCTTACCCTTTCATACTTCTGGTACTCTTTTGGTTTTATATCTACAGATCACAAATTCTATTTGTGCTGCTTATATTCTCATGGATATAGGGGCCACTCACTGCATGTTAGACCCATTGGCTGCACCTTTTAAAAGACACTCTTTTTTCCCCCAGAAGCATTAACTGTCCAGGGCACCACAGTTAGGGAGGCTCCCTCTCTCCCAGCAGAATTGTTAACTGGATTGATTTTCTGAAAGTCTTGTGTATCCAGTCACATGTGCATGCATGCTGTGGTCCTCTCATATCCAGAAGACATAATTCCCCTTTGATTTTTCTCCCGAACTCTGACTTTTATTATATTACTTCCTATTCCTTTGTAACTGTCCCTGAACCTTTGGGGATGAGATGGGAATCATCCAACAAAGTACAGTCTCCTATAGGACCCATTCCATCAATTCCTTTTTGTCAGTAACCCTATTTTCTATGTCTAGAATGTATGCTTGGTTTCTTTTGTTTACGTCTGCCATATTACTTTTAATGAATTCCAGTTCTCTAATAAACGTTTCAGATTACTTTTCACCAAATTGAACTCAAGAAAGCGATTATTCTTTTTTATGTTAACTCTGGTATCTGGTAAGCTACTGGGTGTGTTTCTGTTGTCTACTATACCTTTTATGCTACTTTCTTTTGCATGTTGATTATTTAGCTGCTGTACTCTAGAATAAATGAACTAATTACCTTTCACACTCCAAAAAGCATACTCAGTCCCATTAACAAAATTACTTTGAGGGCTATGATAAAGTCCAAAGACAGTCTTTAAACTTATTTGTTATATAAAAGCACAAAGAAACTTGGGATATCAAAAATCTAACATGTCTTATGCTTCTGGATTATTAATATGTGTTACACCCTCTGTCTTTCTTGAATACATCCTATTGTGTTCCTCGTTTTTTTTTTTTTGTGTGTGTGTTAGCCTTTATGTCTATGTACAAATAGCATGACAAGGTATTATTCCTACTCATGAAAATATTGTCCACTCCTGTCCTCATAAGGTTACCAAAGCTGTAGTATGACCACAGGATACCAAAGTAATACAAACTCCAAATCACTTCCAATGCCATGTTCACAGTTCTAGAAATCCACTTCATTCTCAATAGAATAATGTTTTTTTTTTGTTTTTTAGCTGCTTAATATTTTTATCATTTTTTTCTTCCATGGTTTAATATTTTCTTTAGTAAAATATTGATTTCTTCACTACTATTAACTTGTAGAGATATTTATATATCTGATATTGTTAAGACATATGATCACAGATGGCAAGAATTATTATCTACTTTGTCAAGGTACTCTATCAGTATTAATCACCAAGAATAATAAAGGGGAAGGGATGTGTATTAAATACAAAGGAAGACACTGTAAATCTTCAAATTAAGCAATTTAAAAGTAAGTAAAGACTTCACTTCAACTTTCAATAAGTGGCTCTTTTTTCAACTCCTGTATTATTTATGAACCAAATAAAGGTGTTGAAAACTAAAATGGGCTTTCATTGGTACAAAGTAGATAACTAATATTTTGACAATGAATTGATCTAGAAAGTCCCTACATAAAGCATATGCTTTGGGGGGATTTTTTCAAATTGGAGATGGTAGCAGCTGAGATGCTTTCCTTCACCTTTCAAAGTTGTCCTCATCATATCCCTTTTAAGACTTTCATTAGCTGAGAAGACAAACTTAACAGCACAGCAAAGGAAACTAGATACTGATGCCATGTACCGCTAGATGCTTCTAAAAGCTTAAGGTTCTCAATGTTTCTAAAAACTTTTCTAAGTATAATCTATTCTTCTGAGGTCATACCCATCTTTCCTCAAATCATTTACTCCCGACTAAGATTCTAACACCATCTCCTTCTCTCTGAACATGAAGAGAATATATAAGCTTCTAGATTTTGAAGATTATTTGCACTTATAATTGTTTTCTGTTATTTCATTTACATAATTCATTTGAATAATTTCTCTCCTATTACTACGTCTGTGAGTTAACTGTACAGATTCAGCTTCAAGTCCTTGAAGAGTAAAATCATCCCTCTTCTGTAGTAATAATATTCTTAAAAGTCAAGGATCTGTTTAATAGTAATTTGAAAAATTACATTTGTTTCAATTTTGCACAAAGTATGAGGATTCTACCTTTCATATATAAATAAATATTCGTTTTTGCTCAAAAACTTAGCAAAGATTTCAGGGGGTTAGTGGATATAAAATCCGCTCCTTCTACTACAATAAAGCTTAAATATATGGAGGCAATCCATACACAAAGAGGAAAAGAGAAAATGTTCAGAAGGAGATTAAAAGTCAAATATTCATGCCAATATGAACATCATCATTGAGAAGGAAATAGGCAATTTTTCTTGTTTTTCAATGTATTTGTTTTGATTTTGTTAAGATATTGTTAAGATATTCGGCCAGAGAAGTAGAACAAAAAATAGAAATTCTTGTCCTAAGATTTATTTATTATGACTGTAGATGAGCTGGTCGTTGCTGAAGGCATAATCATTCCTGATCTTCCACCATAAATCTTTTGTACCCATAAGAGTTTAAGGAGAGATGTAATCTACTCCGTTAAAGCTCATTTTCATCTTATTTAATTCAATGAACCTGTCTCTGGTTTAAGCCTTGAAGATAAAGCAAAGAACATGGAAAAATCACTATTGCTCTCATGAGCAAGGATTTAAAACATACTGAGCAAATAAACAACACATACACTATGTTCCAACCAAAAAGTGTGAGGAAGGAAAAAGATCAGAAGGAAGTAAGCAATGGAAGAGGCAGGAAAGAGCTTTCTGTTTGGTAGTCTATACAACTACCTTTCTGGGAGAGGTTCTCTGAAAAGGGCCGAAGGGTGAGAGTGTAAGCTTTACAAAGAGGCTCTCAGGCAAAAGTGACATCAGACTCCAGAATAGAAACGGGTTCTGTTGGGGAAAGCATATGGGGTGGTAGGAAAGGATGATCTAAAGAAGATGAAATTTAAAAAAAAAAGCTTTTATATGGCATAAAATAGCCATACTTACGATATCAAATTTTATTTAAACTGGAGTGAGACGTAACTAGTAGATATGTGGAATTGTTATAATACAATTGAGCATTTTTTAAAAAGTATCTCTGGCTACTTTATAAAAAATAGTCTTTAGCAGAAGTTAGACTAAAGAAGAAAGTAGATTATTTTGAAGTTACCTAAACAATCATTATCAATTAAAACAATGACTACTAATATATATGTGTTCTTTGCTATATTAAAATATATTACATTTAAGTATTGTATTATTATGCTATCTATAGTTTCTTCCTATTTTTGTGAACTTCAGCATACCTCTAGCACAAAAATATTTATTATGGTAAACATAACATAAGTCTTTCCAATATTAGTTCAGCATCAATATATACAATATATTGCATGTATTATATAATATATATAATATTATGGTATATATGTACATGCTTATTCTTTAGAAGTACCTAATGTTCTATTGTGCTCTGTAGATCAACAACTAAGAGAACAGTGTTATCAGGACGTTTATGTAATTATAGATGCTTTCTTCAGTAAAAGTATACATTCATGTGGTTAAATAATGCTGCACAAATTGCCTAAAGCATGACGAATGTTCCACCAACTAAAAAGCTTGACTTCATTTGGACATTTCTCATTCTCTTCTCTTACATGCATCTCACTTCCATTAAAACGGTTAAGCAGCAGTTTGTAATATGAGATGATAAATATAATATATTAAGTACTTTTAAAATAGTCTGCTATAAAATTATATGATGCAAACAACAATTCTAAGGACAGTAGCCATAGTAGGGAATCAGGTGATTACCCAATAGACCATATATGTACCTACATATGATATATTTCAATAGAGTGACAAACTGAATTGGCAAAATGTATGAGTTTCAATTATAACACAAAACAATTTCTCTATTATTCAGAGCAGTGTTAGACTGGAAACTGAATTTTCAGTAGCCATATACTACTATAAAATGATTCTAAAGACATGATATAAAATGAGATTGAAGCACTTTCTGATATTAGTGACTCTAAAATTGAAATATGTGTATTAATAAACAGCTTTTAAGACAAGACCATATATATGAAGACCATGGATGAGAACCATCTATAATTTAATACATACCATATTTTTTGGTTTTGGTGAATATTTTATCATCAAGTTGAATTGCTTTGAGAGTTAAACCAGCAAAAAAGGAAGAGGATCCATTCAAGCATATTGGAATGTGTTTTTCTTTCATTTATAAGAGTGATCTATTAAGAATTCTCTTTTAAAATATACAAATGGATCATCTTACACCTATATTTATATCTGATAAATCCTAACCAAAAGTCTTCTTTTTTTTTTTTTTCATAGCAGTATTATTTGTAATAGCCAGAACCTGGAAACAACCTAGATGCCCTTCAATGGAAGAATGGATGAAGAAAGTATGGAATATATACACACTAGAGTACTATGCTGCGGTAAAAAACAATGACTTCTCGAATTTTGCATGCAAATGGATGGAAATAGAAAACACTATCCTGAGTGAGGTATCCCAGGCCCAAAAAGACGAACATGGGATGTACTCACTCATAATTGGTTTCTAGCCATAAATAGGGTTCACGGAGTCTACAATAGGCGAATCTAAAGAAGCTAAGTAAGAAGGTGAACCCAAGGAAAAACATATAGTTATCCTCTTGGATAAGGGAAGTAGACAAAATTGCCGGGGGGAAAAGTGGGATCTTGGGGGTGGGGTGGGATGGGGGTTAGGGGAGATGGGGAGAGAAAAGGTAGAAGGGAAGGAGGGTGGACTTGGGGAAACAGGAGGATCGGGATAAAGGAAGGTTGGATAGGGGAGCACGGAACCACAATTCTTAGTTAAGGGACCCACTTTAGGGTGGGCAGGAGACTTGACCCTAGAGGGGCTCCCAGGTGCCCAAGCTGAGGTCCCCAGTTAGTTCCCTGGGCAGCTGAGGATAGGGAACCTGAAATGACCCTACCCTAGAGCAATACTGACGAATATATTGCATACCATCCTAGAACTTGCATCTGGCGATGGATGGAGATAGAGACAGAGACCCACACTGGAGCACTGGACTGAGCTCCCAAGGTCCCAATGAGGAGCAGAAGGAGTGAGAACATGAGCAAAGATGTCGGGACCAAAAGTCTTCTTTTAAAAACAAAGATTAGATATCCTTGACCGAAGACACAGAAACAATTCGATTCAATACAAACCATTGATAAAACCTCTCTCAAAAGAATCTGATACTTTAAAGTGCATGAACCATAGTTACTGGGTGAACCTAGTAAGAGCCATTATTGAGCAAGATAGATGGTTTGAGTAATATTTCAAATATTGTAATTCAAAGTGAAAAACAGCTAGCCCTACTCATTCCCTTAGTATAAGATGAAAGAATAGTCTATTTTTCATTTACATATGGATTCCATCAAATATTATTAATTATGGGGATATCAAAATAAAGTGATATATTAAAGTGATTTGCAAATCTATGAAAGTATTAAAAAAACAGACCAAAAACACTTGGGTTTGTTTCGAATACACATTTTTAATAAAACTGTATAGATTGGATTAAAAAAAATCAAGCACATATTTTCAATCCATTATAGGAGAAAGCTTTTGTACAACAATATCACTCTGAAAACTAGTAGAAAATTAATGTCTTTTACAAGTAAATGTTTTGATCCCCTGACCCCACCCACCATTTACATTCCTTTTAAGTATAAGATAGTTTTAGAAAAGGAAAGCTATCAAGAACAATGATAGTGTTTTTAAGTAAATGCTTCTGTATATCCCTGCATAAAGAAGTTAGTTGTAAAGTTCTTATTCTAAAAATTAATTATACCTATTTTATTGAGAAATATAACCTGAAGGTACTCCAATATGAAGCTTTCTGAAAAGAAAACTTTACTTTCTCACTATGAAATTTAGGAAATTTCTGCTATATGTACTCCATTTTGACACACACACACACACACACACACACAAATGAGATGAATTCATTTTACAGAGGAAATTACTACCATGGAGTTCAAATACATGTATTTGATTTATAGATTGGCCCATTGCCTGTCTTTTGTTTGTTTTTATTTTTTTCTGATTCAATATCAAATGGTCATAATTATAGTACTTTATCTAATTACATTTAATTTCATACAATGCTATCAAAAACCTTAGAAAGTATTTTACTTGAGTCTGATATTTAAAAGATAATAGTCACATTTTTCCTGATGTAAGTCCTACGAATCAACTTAAATCATTAGACCTCTATGTACAGGTTAAGTCATGTTTTCAACATTGTAAGAAATTTTTAATATTATCTTTCATTCAATTAATATAGTTAATCTGTTTTTTTCATATTATTAAAATATTTTATGCTCATAGATTGCTGTCATATTCAGTCATCATCAGAGAGACTTCTTCTGGCAGCAGACGGAAGAAGGTACATAGAGCCACAGCCAGACAGAACGCAAGTAGAGATTCTAAATTGGAAGTCTTCATTGAGTCCCTCCTCTCTGAGCTTGGAGAACCCTGTGGAAGGAGGAAATATTGTAGGAATCAGAGGTGATGGAGGATACCGAAAGAACATGGGCCACTGAATAAACTATGCAGGGCTCAAGGCTCATATGGACTCATGGAGACTGAAATGGCAAGCATGGGGCCTGCATGTGTCTGCACAAGGTCCTCTGTGCTTGTGTTATGGCTACTAGTTTGGTGTTTTTCTGGGACTCTTAAGAGAGGGAGTGACTGTATTTCTAACTCTTTTGCCTGCTCTTGAGAATCCTTTCATCTTATTGGTTGCCTTGTTGAGCTTTAATATGAGGGCTTACACCTTATCTTATTGCATTTTGTTTTGTCCTATTTGTCTGTTGTGTCATGGAGACTTGTTCATTTCTGAAGAAGGAATGGAAAGGGAAAATATGAGGAAGAGGGGAGGTGGGGGTAAACTAGAAGAAGTAAAGGGAAGGGCAATTCTAATTAGGATGTACTAATAAGAGAGAAGCCTACTTTGAATTTAAACATAAAATAATAATAACCAATTTATAACATGGGTTTACTAACAATCCAAAAGTATATGATGAAGCAATAACTATTAAAATTCTTTGGATAGAAGAAAGTTTGTACAAAGTTGTTATATGATGAAGGTGTATAGAGGAGTTAGGACAGATGACAATGACACTTCAATATCGATCTCAAGAAACCAATACATGCATGGACCATTTTCTGAAGGTTTACAGTGGTCTTTCATTTGATTTCCCAAGATAATCCACAGCTTTCCTGTGTTCATGTTGGAACACATTTTTTTAGCTACAGCAGCATCTTGATATCTCTTACAGTTATGTATACCATAGATACAGACACTCTTACCTCATGATGTCTTGATGAAGTCTTACCTCATGATGTATTGTCAGTCACAAGACAAATGCCAAAAGGAAATCTTCACACAGCTTTCACTATGCTCTAGCAATGAATTGCCTCTTACTTATAACCCCCATTAATTAAACCAATTTTATAATCTCGAAGTGAAATCTTCTTCAGCCTACAATGGCCATATTCAGCAAGGGTTTTACCTTCACTGGTCCTTATCTGGAAAGTGACTCAAAGACAGATCCTTGAGTTTCCTTTAATTTGTTCCTTTTCTTTCAAACCCATCAGAATTTAACACTGCCTGTTATGTCTTCAAGTATGTGTTTTATATTATTGCCAGTTCTATAGCTTTAATAATACAAATACAATTATGATTCCAGTCCATGGTTAATAACAACAAATAAAAGTTACTACATCATGGCTAGAACTTAAAAATCATCTATAAATTGTTAGTTAACCATTAAATTAATATTACTACATTGGCAGACTTTCAACATTTTAACAAACAAACCATGACTTCCATGAATCTATCCTAACTAGTTGTCTAAATAGAAGAGTCAATGTGTAAGTTGGTGACTATATGCTGTTTGGAGGCAGTACAAATTGTAAAATGCTTTGGAAATATAAATACTTGATCTTACCATGGTCATCACTTGGTATGCCTAATAAAGAATTTTCAGGTATTCTGGTACTTCCTAAGGAAATAATTAGTGTATATCATGAAAGATATGCAGGGAAAACATTGTAATGATGTTAATGGAGATGGCCCGCATCAGAAAGATGGGCAGATAACTACTGCTAGCATCCTTTTCCCACTACATCTAGAAAGTCCAAAATGGGGGGTAATTTCAAAGAAGCTAAATGGGACAGCGATAGAGATTTAGATTGAAATCAATAGTTTTATGAAATGTCTGATTGCTAATTATATGGTGATACTCTCTGGTATTTCAGAATAACTGTTGAGTGACACTAGCAAGGCTCAAATTAAATCTAAACTTTTAAATAAACTTGTCTACAATGTAGGTACAAACCATGATAAAAAGTACAACTGAGGAAACTACAACCATTGCTAACTAGTTCTCTGGTTATAGTGGTTGGAAAGAGAAATGGTCCCCAGACATTTATGTACTTGAAAGTTTGGTGCCCAGTTAGTATCTTTGCTGGATGTGGAAGGAAATATCACGGTCAACATTTGGCTTGCTGCCTTGCTGTGTCTTTGCTCTCATGACAGATGCTCTCCTCTGGGACACTCAAATTGATTTTAGTCATTGTATCTTACCATATCAGTAGAGAAGTAACTAATAAAGAAACTGGTACCAGGAATATGGTGCTGTGTGCTGTAAAGAACCCTGCTGTATTTTTTTTTTTTCTGAGAAAAACCGAAGACTTTGGAACCTTGAATAGAAAAAGTGGGATGGGATATATAGCTCAGGGGACCATTCTGGTAGGAACCTGAAAAGACAGTAGTGCTAAGAGTAATGCAGACTGTGGAGACCCAGCCCATGAAGTTCCACAAGGGGGCAAGGACTACATGACCCATGGGGCTAGAGACCACTCATATTTTATTTTGGCATATTATTTGACTGTTATTATACCTGTGTCCTGTGAATTTATCTGAGGCTCAATTTTAGCGCGAGGAACTAATTTCTCAGTAGGGAAAGTATCAAGAACAAATAATGATTCTGATTGCTATTATGTTGGTCAATAGTCAAAAAGGGCAAAATGTGGGGCAGAAGTTTTGAAAGAAAATGTGTAGTGTGGCAAGGAAAAGAACGCTAGGAAGCTTAATATTGCAGCCAAGTCCTGTGCAGAAAAGAGACAGTAGCTGTTACCAAGATCGTTGCCATTAAATGCAAACTTGTTTATCTCAGCGAAGGATAACAAAAGTGCCAAAAAGGCAGACACTATCCAGCTAAATCTCCAATTTAAAGAGCATCAGGGGTTTCCTATTTCTAGAAGTAAGTGCATACAAAAGCTGATTCAGCTGTGGTTCAAGCAAGCAGGCATACTCTGTGTTGGCAGCAGAAATTGGCAAAGTAGAATGCATTGGATTTGAGCAGTACTTCTCCACCTTCCTAATGCTGAGACCCTTTAATACAGTTCCTCATGTTGTGGCCACCCAACCCCAAAACTATTTTTATTGCCCCTTCATAAATGGAATTTTGCTACTATTATGAACTGAAATGTGAATATTTTTGGAGGCAGAGGTTTGCCTAAGTGGTCCCTACCCCTAGGTTGTGGAACACTGGACAAGAGACTAGAGAGAGGTGAGATGAGGAGGTCATGGATGCTTAATGTTTCTGAAAGCCATTGAATCGAGGCAGCAGATTGTAGCTTGGAATCACTGCAAGAAGGCCATAAGAGAGCACTGTGTGAAACTGTGAAGGCAAAACTTTGGTTGTGGCAGAAACCTCAAGATCCGGTAGATGCCAGCCCTGTGGGACATCCGCAAACAGAGAGCAGAACTATCCTAAGATATATGAAGCAGGCAGCAAAGCTGGAGGAGTCAAGCTATCTAAACCTTTGACAGAAGCCCAAAACATTTCACATGGAGCTACAAGATTTGGTATCTGCCCTGTACTACTTCAGTCCTGTTTAGATCAATATTTCCTGACTGTGTGTCGATTTTTCGAGCAGGAATGTTTATTCTGTGCCATTATTTGTTGAACGTATGTAGTTTATTGGAAATTCACATCGGAGCTACATTTTAGAGAGTATTTTTAGTCTCAAAAGAGACTTTGGACTTTGCCCTTTTGAGAGTGTTAACAATTTTGGAGACTTTGGAAGTTAAATTAAATGCATTTGGCATCCTAAGATGCCCATGAGTCTATGGAGGCCAGGTGTGGAATGTGGTGGTTTAAATGAGAAATATCCCCCATAGGCTCATATATTTGAAAATGTGGTCCTCAGTTGGAGAGATAGTTTATGGATGATATGGAGCCTTGGGGGGGTACAATCAGCTGCAAGAAGCATACTACTGAACGGGGAGGGGCTTTGAGTGTTCATCACCTTGCTACAGCCTTGTTTCTGACTTTGTTTCCTGTATGTGAATGTAAATGTGATCGCTCAGCTCTTAGATCCCGTTATGATGCTGCCTTCATGGTTTCAGTCTCTAAAAGTGTATGGGGAAATAAATGTTTCTGCTTTTGGTAACCATGTTTTCTTAGAGCAATAGTAAAGTAACTAATACATTGGCATATTCCTCATCCGTAACTAGTACAACCTTAAAAATGATAATGGGAGTCTCACCATAAAGAACTCCAAGAATCAGCATCCTTCTGAGCATTCCAAAGCATTTCATTGAAGTTACCTTCAAATGACTTTGAATATGATCTATTCATTGATTTGAACTGTGAGAGCATGGCTCAAGAGATTTTAGGGGAGAAGAATATTAATATGTAGCCTAGAGATTATTCTTGTGATATTTTGGCAAAGGTGCGGTTCACTTTCTGCTCACATTGAAAAAAAAATCTGCCTGAGGTAAAATGGAAGAGTTCTGGATTAACACCTTTGGTTTGGCAGAGGACATTTCAAAACAACCTATCATTGACTGTGTTGCTTGGTTGTGAGTGGCTATTATTATGCAGATCTTTAAGTAAAAGGAGCAAGCTGAGAAAAAAAAAAGCCCAAAATACAAAATATACAGGTTGAGGGGAAAATGAGCACCCAGAAAAGAGTTTAAAGAAAAGCCTGATGCTTCCTGTGGTGGACTGAATGAGAATGTCCTATAGGTTTCATGTTTGAATGCTTCGTCCCTAGTTAATCAAACGATTTTGGATAGAAGGTTTGGCCTTGTTGGAGGAGGTGTGGCCTTGATGGAAGGGTATGCCACTGTGGGTGGGCTTTGAGGATTCACAAGTCACACTGTACTTAGTCTCTTTCCCTCTCCCTGTAACTTACTACTCAGACATGAATTCCCAGCTACTGTTCCGGGCTCTGCCTGCCGGCTTATGTCCATACTTCCAGCCATTATGGTCACGGACTAACCTCCTGAAGCTGTAAGTACCTCCCCAATTAAATATTTTATTTTATAAGGTCTGTCTTGATCATATCTTCTCTTCAAAGTAATATAACAGTAACTGAGACAGTACCTCAACATTCCTAATGCTGCAACACTTTAATATAGTTTCTCATCTTGTGGTGACCCCAACCATAGGATTATTTTGTTGCTTCTTCAAAACTGTAATGTTGCTACTGTTATAAATTGTAATGTAAACATGTAATATGCAGAAGTTCTGATATGCAACTCTTGGTGGGGGTGCAACCCACAGGTTGAGAATCACTGAACAACAATAGTTTCTAAATCTTAGATGTGGGGTTGCATCCATGAACACTTATTTCCTGCTTTGATGGGGGTGTGAGTTGCGCTTACCTGTAGTTATAAGCAGGATTTAGAAGAGTTGAGGGAGATGAAAATATGATCAAGATATAAATGTGTCTTATTTTTAAAGTAAATAAAATACTAAGATTTAGAATGCAATTAGAAAATTATTTTCATTTAGGGAAATAAAAGTTAGCAGTTTTCCTATAGGGTCTAATGATCCCTCCTGCCATGAGTAAATAGCTAAAATCTCCAAATGTTCAAAACAACATGTTATAGAGTACTCGGTATCCTGACCATAAATTTGCTTTAATTTTAAATACGATTATTTCCTTAAAAGATTCATTGTGTGTGCTAACACATACTTTTTTTCCAAAAATAATGCTATGTTCTGAAATAATTTCTGAAAAGGGAAGCAGTTCCCAACTTCATCTGGCTCACTGAATTGTATCAGCAGCTGCAGACCAAAGGGCTCTTGTTATCAGTCTGCTAGCATAGAAAACCCTGCCGCAAAAAGCCCCTGCTTTTCAGCTGCACCCAGTATGTGAAATGATACCAGGCACAATACTGCCTCCATAAATGAAAGAGACAATGCAGTTTGCTATTAATGTCTTTGTTACATCTTACTCTTAAAGGGACTCTGTGAATAGACTAAAACTTCCTGGCAAAGTAAACCCTAAACCAATTAGCTCTTACCCCTCTGATTCTGCATCCAGCAATAAAACGAAGGTGGAAAACAGCTGAATTGCATCAGAATGCTCATAAACCATCAGAGCTATTCATAGGAATTCCAGAGGGGAATAGGAAGAACCGTGTGGGAAGGAAAGGCAGTTGCTAGCAACGCATAGAAAAACTCCAGTTCTGTGAAACTGGCTGAGGAGGTTCTGCTAAAATTATCAATTTTTATCAATAACATGCTAGCAAATCGATGACTAGAAAGCTCAGGAAAGCTGGAGCAGCCCTCTAGCGCAGTTCTACCGCTGTCTCAGTCTGCAGCCGTCTCTCACTTCCTCTATGTACAATCATGACGAGACTGTGACCCAGAGCAGCTGACGCTGGATGAAGGCACAGGAATGCTTTAGAGCTAAGGTTTCACTTTGTGCTTTTTATCTATCTTCCCACAGCCTGATTTCTTTAACTCTGTCTGACTGTTTTCAGTCGCTGGGCCTCAGGGTGTGGGTTAATTTACATAAGGGTCTGGAAAAGAAACACTTCATAAAATTGCGATGCATAAATGGAAAGACTTCTATGAAATGCACTAGTTAAACTTGGTGATAAAGTCCTTTTTAGCAGCCATCTGCTTTAGTTCTGTGACATCCAGTGTGGTTCCATTACAAAAATGAAATGAAGTACCAGAGGGGATTTATTTTTTTTAATTGGAAAATATAAAAAGTTGACAGGTTTTTGCAAAGTTTCCTGTGAAAGACTTCTCAATATTTTACAGGAACTATTTTGCTTGCATGGAAATTCATGTTGGGTGAGTGCGTGAGTATATGGGCAAGTGTTTATCGATGCCATAGCTAATCTGACATTAATGAATACTTATTTCCATAATTAGAATTGGAAAGAATAATTTAGTTCTTATTATCTTCCCACTTGAAAGCAACTAGTGAATATCATGCTAAAGATGCTTTAGAACATTTGTAAAGCTTTAGGAAGCTTCACGAAGAAGCAAAACTTATTTCTTATATTCCCAGCATTTGACAATAGATTGTAAGATCTTTGCCTTTTTTTGAATATCACATAATATATACATGTATCAAATCATCACATAGTTACCTATGAAATGTATAATTTTACTTATAAATTTAAAAATAGTTAAAACGTATAATTATTCAGGTCTAACCAAGTTAGATCAATAACAACTACTACACTCCCTTACTTCTGGTAGAAGTCCTCTACCTACTCCAAGCAATAAGATATGCATAGGCAATCTGAAACTGTTTAGGCAGCTTACTTGCATATTCCATACCACCAAGCCATAGATTAGAATAAAAAACTTCCTAAGAGACCAGGAAAATCCATTTCAGTTGACTGGAGCCATACATTTATTTCTTTTGTGACTTACTTTGCTTATTTCTGTTTTATTGTTTATGAGAATAAACTACACATGAGCCCAAAGAACATTAAAGACTTTGACTGAATTTTTCCCTGAACAGCATCATGTATAAATGGTTTGTTTATATATCATGTGTATGAGGAAATCCTCCAATGAGGTCCAATGTAATTATTAATAATTTGTCATATATTTGAATTTAATCTTACAAATAACAAAAGCAAAAAGGATTCTATTATGGAACATTATATATTTTTGTGCTTTTTCTTTTCTCCTTTGGAATCATTAAGTCCTTCTGGAATGATGCCATAGGCTTTAATGCAGTCATCTGTTGGACAAGGCCACTTATTCGTCTTGACTGCCCAGCTAGCTAAGACCCAATATAATCACACGGAAAGTGCATTCATTACATCACTGGTTGCCCCATTAGCTCTAGATTCTTATTGGCCAACTCTTACATATGAATTTAACCCATTTCTATTAATCTGTGCATCACCACAACGTCATGACTTGCCAGCAAAGTTTCAGCACGTCTAGCTTCAGCACTTCCATGGTGTCTCTCTTAACTCCATCTTCCTCCTCACATGCTGTAGGCTAAATGAGTTTTTTATTTAAACAGCCACACACAGGCCGAAGGACATCCCACACCTTTCCTTATGATTAGTTAGCTGACTTTAATTAGTAAATATGCTTCTAAACAGATTAGTTTATTCCAGGCACCTTATCAACAAAGGCTTTTTCTTTGACCAAATTTAATTACGTTACTCTCAGCATTTTCCCTAACTAAGCCTTGAACTTGTCTTCGTAAAGTTCAACAAAGACTATTTTAAGCTGTTAAATATTAGACTAATATACAGAGCATATTTGTATAAATGTTAATAGACCATATCCATGTCATCAAACAAAATATTGGAGAGAATACAAATTAAGAACACAGAAAATATCCATTTACTTTGGATGGACTGGAGTTGAAAGCAGTCATCCGTTTCTTTCTTTCTTTTTTTTCTTTGAGTGTAAAGTTTTATTAAAGGGGGGTGTAGAGGAGAGGAAGGGTGAAAAAGAGGGGGGAAGAGAGAGAGGGAAGGAAGGAGGGAGAGAGAAGGAAATTGAGAGTGGCCACTTCAGAAGAGAAGAGGGAAGAGGGCCCCGTTTATTTCTTTGATGTCTTTCATGGCTTACTTCCATTTTACTATATATAATAGTAAAGAATACAAACCAAGGAAACAGCTTCTATTAACATTTGCCTACAGACATTTTCACCTTTCCTTCCTAAGGACCTCATGATGAATCCGTCAGAGTCAACAAACTGGCCAAGGTAGCAAAGCTCTCTTAACCACTCTGCTCTTGTGTATTTTGATAGTTGCAGTTCTATCGAGTTTACTCCCTTTGATTTTCATTACTCTCATTAAGATAAGGAAATACCCTGTAAAGAAATCTTGTTTTCCATGACAACTGCTGCCCCAAAGTTCAGCAAAATCCTGACATTATTTCTCTTTTCATGTTTGTGCAAATAGAATATTCTAGGGGGTCCCACTCTGAAACTGTGGGGGGAGTTAAGCAATTTAGTAGTAATCATTTCCAAAATCATAGTCTGACTATTCAGGTTCTTTTGACAGCATGGCTATAAATATCTACCATTTCATCTTCAGTAATTGTAAAGCTACAGATGATCTAGGGAGGACAAGGGCAAACACCCTTCAGAGACCCACCCACAGTGGCCTACTTTTTGTAGATATCCAACCTTCAAAATTTCTACTACTTCCCAGTAATGTCATCTGCTTACTAATCCATTACTAGATTTATTTGTTTATTATGTCAAAATCCTCACTGAATGTGGTTGTGAATGCCTTTAATCCCAACAGTTGGGAGTCAATGGCAATTGGATATCTGAGTTTTAGACAAGCCTTGGCCAAACAGTGAGTTCCAGGACTGTCAGTGTTACATAGAGTGATTGTGCCTCCCACACCACCAAAACTAAAATGAAACTAAACAATTCTCATGATCTCAGCAAAGACTCCAGCATGTTTGCATCTATCAAGTGGGAATTTAATCCTCCAACAAATAATCATTTTGTGGGTATTTTTCATGTGTAAAGTACAATATTGGCCTCTGTTTGATGCAATTTTTTAAATTACATATCTCTTTCACTGTATAATTCATATTTTCCAAAATATTTTCATGCCTTGCTCCATCTCTACTAAAATTAATTCTCTTTGACCTCGGGGAAGAAAATGAACATCAGATTCTGAAGAGGTCTGGGATCCTCTTGTGCAAAAAATATTGGGAAAGACTTTTTTCTATTAAGAAGGAAAGTGCACCCCACAATTCTCTACCACTGTGCTATGCACAATGGCTATTGACATCAGCAGTGTAAGAATTCTTGATATTCTGGCTCACTCCAAAGATGTTTGTAATTGTACATTTTTAATTTGTACCATTTTGGAGGATTTTAATTTATTTAGAAGAACCTAATGACCATATCATCTCCCCTAGGCTTGACTTTTTAAAAGAGCCTTCCCCTGGTCAGCATTGCCAAGCCAGGTACTAACCTTCTAGTAGACAGACTGTTAGGAGACACTCTACAATAGTATCCAATGCTCAGAAGTGTGAGAAGACAAGGACATGTTTTATGCCTTCAACATCCATTGTTTAAATTCTTCCTAAATCTTTGAAATTTCATTGAAAATTTTGTTTCATCTGCATTTTCATGTGTTATGTATAATATGGTGATAAAGCTTCTCAATATTTATATGTCTGTAATTAAATTTATTTCAATGAGTGCCTAAGCAAAATATCTTAGGAATATAGAATTACAAGTTAAGCATTTATTTTGAAGGTAATTTGATTTTTTTCTCCTTTTAGCTGTTTCTGTTTCTAATTGATATTTTTCCTCAAGTCTTTTACTTATTTATTGTTCACTGATTGATTCATTTTGGAGACTGGGAGATCCAATGTTGGCTCCAAGTGCCTGTGTAGCCAAGAATTACCTTGAACTTCCCATTGTCCTCCCTCTACTTTTTGAGATAACAAGCAAGCACTACCCCAGCTAGTTAGCCAATTGCTGTGGGACAATGGTCTGTACTGTGTCACTTATATTTTAAATAAATACTGATTGGCCAAGAACCAGGCAGGAAGTATTTGTGGGGCAACCAGGCAGGAAGTAGAGGCGGGGCAATGAGAATTCTGGGAAGAAGGAAATTTAAGTTTGTAGTCATCACCCGTAGGCAGAGGATGTAAGATGTGACTGCCTCATGAAAAAGGTCCCAAGCCACATGGCTAAACAGACAAGTATTATAGGCTGATACAAGTTATAAGAATTAGTTAATAAGAAGCCTGGACTAATGGGCCAATCAGTTTATAATTAATGTAGACCTCTGTGTGAATCTTTGGGACTTAATAGCTACAGGACTGAGCAGGTCAAAAACCTTGGTCAACAGCCCATGGCTTAATTAATACCGGACAAGCACTCTGTCAGTGATTTCTACCGCATTCATATACTATTTTTCAACATTCTCAAAAATATCTCAGAGAAGCATCTCAGAGAAGAGATATCAAAATATGCCATCCTTTTAATGTCATACATCTATACATTAATACATTTTATGAAATGAAACATTAAATAACTAAACCTCTTCTAGTCTACCACCCAATTTATAATCTAAACTGTTATCAATTTAGGGCAGCTTCAATGTTATTTTTCGTTGACTTCATATCAATTGCTGTCTTAGACACAATCATCCTCAGTTTTAAATTTATCCTTGTCTGGCTTTTTTATTGGTTTCTAAACTTCTATTTTAATAGCATATATTTGTTTTAAACTATGTTATTTCGATATTTGTAACACTCTAAATACATGTAGTGTCAACCTGCTAAGATTAGAATCTCTTAAAGTGTAAACTTCTGGGCATACATTTGAGGGATTATTCAAATTAGATTGTCCTAGAGCTGGAGAGATGCCTCAGAAGTTTAGAGCATGTATTTCCCTTGCAGAGAACCTGATTTTTCCCCCAGAAACCATGCCAAGCAGGTTGACTCACCTATAAATACAGATCCAGACATTCCAACATTTTTCAAGCTTCTGTAGGCATCAACACTTACCTATACAATGGAATACATGTATACCCATAATTAAATATACCAACATTGAAAATTTTAAATTATTTTGTTTTATGGTTATACCTGTAGTAGACTATATTGATGAGGTAGAGGTAAAAAAGCTTACCCGAAATAAATGTAGTTCTACTTCTTGTGCTGTATAAAAATATACAAACATATAAATAGTTTTAAAATATTTTTTATAACTGGGCAACATTGTCAGTTCCAGATGTTACAGGTTTTCAAAAAGAAAGCCAAGGTCCAGAAATAGGTCACTTCTTTTGGTGTTCATAGTCAGTGAAATTCTATAGACCTTCTTACTATCTATAAGCTTACATTCTGACCACAAATAGTAAAGAGAGGAGGGCTAACTGGAAATATTGAGGACTTAGAAACTTTAAAAGTTTAAAATTTTTAATGACACAGCTCCTCCAAGAAGGCCACACCCTCTAATCCTTCCCAAACTGTCACCGACTGGGGACTAAGTATTCAAATGCTTGAGCCTATGAGGGTCATCATAATTCATATTACCACCATGGGGATTATCACAGAAAAGAGGATGCAGAAAGATTTTTAAGAGACAGAGGCAAAATCCCCTTTTGTATGGCAATATACTGTTTTCTAAAGAAAATGGGTCTGTTGAAAATATAAACTCACAGCAGCTGTGACAAAATTCACAAAATCTGTGAAAGACAAAATTAAACAGACTCTCCAAATGGAGGGAGAAGACGATCAAGAAACCCCACCCATAGCAGAAGAGTCATTATTGGAAATCGATAACTCTTTGGAAAAGAGTAACAAGATTTGGGTTGTTTTCTCTGGAATGCCCACCCCATCCTGCCCCAGGGGTTATGTGCGCCAGTAGATGGCCCTGCAACCATTCCATTACTGGCAGCATTAAGTGTATGCTGTAGGTTTAAAGAGAGAGGAAGAACATATGAAATTGAATATAATGGTAGGGATGAGAATAGGAAAAAAAAGCACTGGAAAGAAAGGAATGGTGGGTTCACTTGGTCAACACGTCTTGTATACATGTGTGAATTCTCAATCAATAAAGAAAATAAAAATAAAAGAAAGCTAGCTAGATGTGAGCATGACTGTTGATATACTATGGCTGTTTCCCATTCCTGTGTCTGTCATGGAAGTTAACATGGTGTACCATCATGATGTACTGTAACCTCAAACTGCAAGTTAGAAGAAATTCTTCCTATTTAATTTGCTTTTTTCATGTTTTCATCATAGCAGTTGAGCAGTATCTAATACAATACACTTTCTTGAGAGTGACAGAGGAGTTTGCTTAGCCTCATCACATTTTCTGGTTTTGATATTATTAATATGGAGGCTACACCAACTTTCATACATATTTCTTAGGGTAGGATATTTAGAATACAGAACGTTTTCATGTTCAAATTTTTCTCTGGTTTATGTTAAACAGTGAAATTGCCTGATATTAGGTTGTATAAATATTATATTTTTTTTCAGTTTGTTTGAGATAACATTGATCAAATTTACATTGCCTTGGGACTTGAGTCAGCTGTCACTGATTTATATACAATTTATATGCAATTAAATAATTCAACATTGCATTGACTTCTACTTATATGAAATTAAATTAATGAAGTTAAGGATGTTATGAGTTCATTAATTGTCTTCTGTGAGATGTTTCTTCATGTCTTTTGATAACAGTTCTTCATTTTTCCTTATTACTTTATGAGCTTCTTATATCTTTGTATTTTTTAATTGGATTCATCATAGATACTTTTTCTGACCTAAGTTCATGGCTTAAGTTTTCAATCTCTATGAAGCCCTACAATGATTTAATTTCACTTTAAATCTCTTTGTTCTAGTTTGAATTCAGCTACTGTGAAAAAATGCTTTTACCAAAAGGAAGTTAGGGAAAGAAAATGTTTATTTCAGATGATGTCTATAGTCCATTAAGGAGAGAAGTCAGGAAATGAGCTGAAGTAGTAATTGGAAGCAAAAACGTCCATATACGTGAATGAATACTGGCTGCTCATTTGCTTGCCCAGGGTCAGTTAGTTTTCTTACATAACCCAGGGTTCCTACACCAGAAATGGTGTCATTCACAATGGGACTGGTCCTTCCACAACAGTTGATGTTCAGGCTAATGTTGAGGGAGGGCCGTTTGTTGGTTTCCAACTGCTCATCCCAAAATAATTACACAGAGACTATATTATTTAACTCACTTCTTGGCCCATTAGCTCTAACTTCTTATTAGCTAACTCTTACATCTTTATTTAACCCATCTCCATTAATCTGTGCATCACCACGAGGTCATGGCCTACCAGCAAAGTTTCAGCAATCTGTCTCCAGTGGCAGCTCCATGGCTTCTCTCCGATTCCACATACTTTCTCCCAGCATTCAGTTTAGTTTTCCCCACCTACTTAAGTCTGCCCTCTCAACAGGCCAAGGCAGTTTCTTTATTAACCAATGGTATTCACAGCATACAGAGGTGAATCCCACATCAGGCTAATCCTCCAAAGTCTTGCTCACAGATTATTTTGTTTTAGGCAATTCTAAATAGTGGCTTCTCTTCTCCCACATTACTAGGCTCAGTCAAATTGGAAGTGAAAGCAAATAATGCAGTATTCTACTTCCTCTCTCTCTCTCTCTCTCTCTCTCTCTCTCTCTCTCTCTCATTAATTAACATGTTTGTGGACATTACATTCTTATTTATTTTGAAGTCATATATTTATTCTTATTCTCTATATATATATATATGACTTGTGGCACACATTATTTTGCTTGAAGGCTAACTTGATCTATTTACTTTTATACCTTTACTTTTCTGTATCAGTATTTAAAAATTAGTCAATGAGCCGGGCGATGGTGGTGCACGCCTTTAATCCTAGCACTCGGGAGGCAGAGGCAGGCAGATCTCAGTAAGTTCAAGACCAGCCTGGTCTACAGAGCTAGTTCTAGAACAGGCTCCAAAGCCACAGAGAAGCCCTGTCTCGAAAAACAAAAAAAAACAAAAAACAAACAAAAAAAAATTAGTCAATGAGGTTTCCTGTAACTTTATGGTATATAGGCTGAAGATCTTATCAATACTTTGTGTTCATTCAGCAGTACAACTACGCACCATAGTGTTTGCTATCCAGAGTTCATAGACTAATTTCCCAGTCTAAAGAATTAGACTCACTACTTGGCCCATTAGCTCTAACTTCTTATTAGCTAACTCTTACATCTTTATTTAACCCATCTTCATTAATCTGTGCATCACCACGAGGTCGTGGCCTACCAGCAAAATTTAAGCAATCTGTTTGTAAGCTAAGGATACTTCTCCTGTAATGCAATCTACTGAGTAGAAGATAGCATCTGGTCCTATATAAATGATACAGTGGAAATCACAGCAATGGAACAAAGTAAATATTATTTGCATGGTGTCTGTTGACATGAGTAATAAAATCTATTATCTCTCAAATATGAAGAAATTTACATCTTGTAAATAGGGTGAAGTATCAGATATTTGGAAACTCTTGATACACTGAATCTAGTATTATATGATTGATAACTTACCTTTCCTAGTATTAAGCCACTTATTTTAAGTTCTTTTTTGTGTTATTTCTGAAAATTTGGTGAAAGCTTATATAGAGTAGCATTAAATACTGTTTGAGTCTGTATTTTGTAGAAGTTAATTTTTTGGTTTCTTGTAGGGGTTACAGTCTTCAGTGTAGTGTTAAAGAAGAATGGGATATTAGAAACATTCAGTTGTCATAATTCTAATGAAATGCGTCTAACACATTTCCATTATTAGCAATGTACACTTATATCTTGGCATATAGATATCAGTAAGCAAAATTATATTTTTTATTTTAATTAAGATATTTTTATGATGAAAAGGCATTGAAGTTTATTAAAATTTTTATAAATTGTCATTGAGAGAATTATTTATGTCTTTTCCTTTAATATGTTATATATATTCTAATATTAAATGACCCGTACTTCAGAGGACAAAACAAAATAGGTCATCTTGTGCTATCATTTTTGTACATCAAGGGATTTGTTTTGTTAATAATTTGTGTGTATTATTTCATAAATATTCATGAATATAATTTCCTTGCACATAATTGTTTATTTAGCTACCTCTTGCAGAATAATTATAGCTTCACAGACAAGAACCATATCTCGTTTATTTTTATATCTTTAATACCAAAAAAACACCTGACACATATATTGCACTAATTAATGTTTCTGAACAGATGTACAATTGGGTAATCATATTTTAACATATAAATGGGCCTATGGGTAGGTTTTATGTATTCTCAACTTTCAGGGAGATTTTTCGCACCATTCATTCTTAGTGTTGATGTGTCCTGTACTCTATGAAAAAGAATCATAAACAGGATTACAGCATCAGCATACACCTAAAGTTCTGCCTCCCATTGCCATTACTACACTATCAGCCCAAATCACTCACTATACCCTTATTCCTGGACTGAAATAAATTTCTTCTGATTGTCTTTCCTCTATCCATCAGATACCTCATTTATCTATCATACAGAAATCAGAATAATTTCTCCTTGCCTAAGTCCTTCTATTGTGTTCAACTAGATTTTGTAGAGGCATTTGTAATGCTCACCTTGATTTCTAGGTCCTTCTACATCTTGCCTACTTCTACCTCTTCTCACACCTGTCTTTCCTTTTCATTCTCCTAAGGCTCACTTACTTCCTTTCATTTTGAGCATGCTTAGGTAGTCTACTTGAGCATTCTACCCATCACTCTTCACTTTGTTGAAAGAATATTGTTCTAAATCTGTAATCTCTACGTTATCCTATGCAAATTAGAATTCCTTGCATTAATTATTATATTTGATATTTATATATCTAATTATTTAGGGATGTTTCTGTTTATATCACAGTATGAATGTGTAATTCTTATCTAATTTGTTTAACAAGCATAATAAGTTCATGTTTTAGTGCTTTGAATGTTTAGAATCTTGTCACATTTTTATAAGAATAGAAAAAATATTTATATAATGTATCACAGAATGCTGATAAGCTTTGTTCTAGTAATTCCATCTTTAGAACAACATACTAGATAAATAATGAGCATAGTCTTTAGAGGTTCATCTATTGTTACTGTTTTGTTAAGGTAGCATACTGTAAAAATGCATTATAATATTTTTGCATATATTTTTCTGGTCTTAAGCTTCACCAAAGAAGCTTCCTTTGGTAGTAGGTAGTCAGTAGTGGTTAATGCAGTGACTCAATTTTTAGAGACATGAGAAATACTGCAGGTTATAATGAGTTTTAAACAGGTCAACCTACCAGATGAGTAACTCTTGGATAGGGAGCCCTACATGGAAAGGCCATGGAGTTACTGGCTGAAGAAACCAATTGCTCATTTCTATAATTTTTCTCATGAGTCACTTCGTATCTTCCCTAAGAACTTTATTTCTTCCCTCAGAATAGCTTTTGGTTTTTCCTTTTCCCCACTACTTGTGTTTATCTCATGAAAATATTCCATCTACTGGTCATATATATCTATGATGGTTAGGAAGGTGACTTTTCCTTTGGAAATGTAGTTTTGTTATATAGAATATATTCTGAGACATGCTCCATGATTGGATCTGTTTGTTCAATGAAGACTGTGGATGCTTAGTAGCCTGCTTTGTTTCTTTTACTCTGGCTGATATCAAAAAATAACATTTTCTCATTGTTCTAACACAAACTACACACAATTATCTCCCTTTTTTCTCAGAACAACTTCAAACTAGACTAAAGACTTTTTGTAAATAGATCATAAGTTAAAAACCTTAGAGCTATGTTCCACGTCAGGGTAACAGATGTCCAATCAAGGTTACTAAGTAAAGAATGTCAATTTTTCACTTGTCAGTCTTCTAACAATGGATCTGTGTCTCAAAGTTGGCACTGGGCACTGGGCACTGCCCCTGTCTGGTTGTGGTCTTGCTCCTATGGCCTGGGGACCTTGTGTTGCCATGGTAAATGGCTCATCTTCTTATTGTTTGCTCTAGGAATGTGCTTTTGACTAATGAGAAGGTAGTTCTTGTAATTTCTTCATTTCTTCAAGGCTCCTGAAAGAGAAGAGTTTTTAGAATAGAAGACGCTAGAAGAAACTAGGAAAATTAGGATAAAAACAGAACAATAAAACTGGCATTAAAAAAGTACAGCTTGAGAGATTCATTCTCTGCCCTCAGATCCCAAGTCCTTCGCTTGTCATACTATTCTCTCTGAATGCTACGAGGTCGTTGAGGCGGATACTCCATAGCCCTTGATAATGCGTAACTGATCAATGCAGTTAGTATAAATTAAATAGCAGAGTATTTAGTTATAGATGGGTCCTTTATATCAACCTCCTACTACCACACAATTTTCTAGAAACTTCCATGAAGACACAAAATGAATGTAAGAGTAGATGGGTCATTTATATCAAATTTCTTCTACACAAGTTTCAAGAAACTTAAATGAAGAAGCAAAATGAATGTAAAACTGGTTGGTTGAGAGGAAAGTCATGAAATGCTGATTTTTAGAATTTATCTATTTATTGCATGCATTAACTCAGAGAGGCTGTAATTATGTGTATATGACCTAGCCAGTCAGAATTCATGGAAATGATGAAAGGGTAATGAGGCCCCTGAGACTTCATCTCTGTTGAGGGAGTTATTGTCATGGAGTACTGGTGATGGCTGCCACTGTGCTTTGACTAAGTGGCCACTGTTAGGTGGTTGATGATTTGATGGATAGCTACATACCCATGCACATGTAGGGAGAACAAATTGAATACAGGAGGTTATTAAAAACAATAATAGGGGACGTTAAGTTGAGAGAAGGGTGGGTTGGAGTGCTGCAAGGGTAGTGGTAAATGAATATGATCAATATACACTGTGTAAACCTATGAAATTTTCAAAAATAAAATAATCATTTACAAAATAACATTTTATAATATTAAAATTTTATAATAATTATTTGTAAGTAACATTCAAAGGAAGAAATGAGCAGGTGATAGCTCTAATAACAGACATATTAAATATTGTATCCACAGCACAGATGTTAATGAAGGAATGTGTTCACACAGTAGAATGTACCAGCTGCCTCTTCCATACAAGTCTTTATTGCCATACAGACATCCTTATTAATAACAGGCACAATAGAAACAGAGTTATGTGTGGAACAAATACTATGGATTTGGAGAGGAAATCTCGGTTTGAAAATGAATTCTCTGAGTTTAAGGAAAGCATAATTTTGTCATTCAATTTATTCCTTGTGTCGTAAAAGATAATGCTATATGGTTAAACTCAAAATTTATGCTCTTTTACTAACAATCTCAAGTTTCTTTTTCAGATTCTTATAGAAAACATTGAAAAGGGTTAGGAAACACAAGAGAGATAATGCTGCATGGCCATGGATGTGACATAGTTTTCTATGTCACAAAAGAAAGTGGAAGATCAGGTATCAACTTGGACAGAAAAATGCCTAAAGAAAAATCATTTTTTTTCACCTCCTGAGTTCTTGCTGATTAGGTTCTCAGATGTGGATGACTGTATGGGCAGTGCTTTACAGTTATTCTCGCTGTGTGAGTCAGCTTCCCATTATTGTAATAAAGTAGCTAATTTAATCAAGTTAATAAAAAAGGAAGTTTATTTTGGCTCATGGTCTTCACAGTTACCTAAAGGGATCTTGGATTTTCAGACCTTTAATATGTCATTGCAGAATGATGGAGGGATTTTTTTTAACTTACAACTAAGAGATAAGAAAAAGACAGGAAGTGGCCAGGATCTCCACAGACTCAAGGACCAGAAAAGTTTATAATTTTTTCCATTCTGCATGCATTCCCACACAGGGAAATAAGATGTCACTGCCCAATCTGGAGTACTGCCCAATCTAACTGAACACACACAGGCACTAACAAATGAAGAATCTCGCAATTTTTTGAGTACTTTACAGTTTGGTGTTGGGATGTTGTCATAGCAGTCCTGGGCCACATGCAGCCTGAAGTTGTACACACCTTTATATTTCTGCCAGCTTAAAAATAGTGCCATTATTGAGAGTCAAAACTTTAACACAAGAGCCTTTATAGTCATGCAAGTTAGAGTAAGCACAACAAGCTGCCTATTACCAAAAGGTTTTATAAAATACAGTTTAAAAATAATACATATTAGCCAGGAGATGGTGGCGCACACCTTTAATCCCAGCACTCGGGAGGCAGAGGCAGGCGGATCTCTGTGAGTTCGAGACCAGCTTGGTCTACAGAGCTAGTTCCAGGACAGGCTCCAAAGCCACAGAGAAATCCTGTCTCGAAAAACAAACAAACAAAAAATAATAATACATATCCATTTTCCTTGCCCAGACCACCAAAGCCTTCCTTTTGTGTTAAATATATTCATCTATATGGCCCCTTTTATTCCGGCCCCCAGGTGTCCACTTCATGAGCTTTATGTGATATGATATAAAATTTTACGTAATGAAATTCTCCTCTTCCTCTTCTTAATCTGAAGATACTGATGGCTGTTTATAGCTCCTGACCCAGAGCCCACTTTGTCTCTGCCAGCTTTAATGATTTGGCACAAAGACATGAGCTCAACAATGTTCATAGCAGTATTGTTTGTCATAGCCACAATATAGAAACAACCTAAATGCCCCTTGACCAAAGAATGGATAAGGAAAATGTGGTACATTTACACAATGGAGTACTACACAGCAGAAAAAAATAACGGCATTTTGAAATTTGGGGGCAAATGAATGGTTCTAGAAAACATCATGTTGAGTGAGGTAACCCAGACCCAGAAAGACAAATATCATATGTACTCACTCATAAGTGGCTTTTACACATAATGCACAGAAAATCTGCCAGCAATTCACAACCCCAGAGAACCTAGACAATAATGAGGACCCGAAGAGAGACATACATGGATATAATCTACATGGGAAGTAGAAAAAGACAAGATCTCCTGGGTAAATTGGATGCATGGGGACTGTGGGAGAGGATTGAATGGGTGGGGAGAGGAAGGGAAGGGAGCATAGAAAAATGTATAGCTCAATAATATCAATAAAAAGGAAATGATTTGTCTTATTATTTTCATTAGCAATTGAAAGAATTCATAGAAAATATGAGTAGAACGCTCAAGACCAATGAAAGTGCACTGGAAGCAAAAAACAAAAAAGAATATGAAATTAGTTTAAAAACAGCACTACAACTACAAGTAATGAAATACTTCCTATCCTTAATATAGTTTCCTCTTGATCTATTATTGCAATATTTCTCTTAATTGAAAACTCACAGTTCTTACACAGGAAATGACTATATTTACTTTCAGCAAGTAATATGGATCTATCAGAGACTCTCATGTTTTCTGAAAGCCATTATTTTCTTTTTTCTTGTATTTCAAGGTAGCCTAAGAGTCACAATGTGGCTCAGTGTGTCTTGATTTCCTGACCCTGTATCCTCCCTACTGCTGGGATGTTAGGAATGAGGTATTGGAGGTTTATCTGTTAGTTCATTTACACCAGAAAGCACTCCAGTATCTGGAATGCAGTTCTAGCCCCTGAAAACTAATCTTAGGCTTGAACAAATATATTTATTCTCTAAAAAGTCTAATGTAATGGCCATGTTTATATAATAAAAAAATTGAATGTGACTTTCTCTCATGATATACACATGTTTAAAATAGCAAAGTTTGAAATGATGTATGGTAAGGTTTCTCATAAATCAATCAAGGACCTGAAGCAACACTGTATAGTTCCAACTGTTTGAAGGAAGGTTGTATTTAGGAATTATTACAAATATAGATTTTATAATAACTTTACATTTATTTATATATATTATTTTGTTTGTGTCAAAAACTATGGTTTTTAGATCCAATTCTGAATAAAATTAATTATTTATATATAAATGAATTAGTAAAACCACTGACTGGGAAACAATTACTGTATCTGTCTGTCAATTCATGTTTTCCAAATACTGACAATACTTAAGATTTGAAATCAAATACATGGTTCCATGGTAGTGCAAAATAAGCTCTTAGATATTTATCATCCAACATACTATTTAAATAGCAACAAACTCCTTTCATATGTACATAAAGTATAAATAATAAATCAACTCATTAATAAATGATGCTATCCAATAGGAATTTTTTGTAGGCAAGTTCCATTCAAGAACATTTCATGAGGTCAAAAGGATACATGGTATCAGTAAAAGATAGACATTTCAATGAGAAAAATCCTATGCTTTCCTTTTAAGTCCCTTGTATCTACCATCTCATCACCTCAGAAAGTCATTCCTGAGGAAACAAGAGGCAATAAAACAAGCAGGGCATTTTAGCAAGTCCGTTGTTACAATCCCACTGTCAGCAGTTTGAGACAATCCTGAAATAAGATAAGAAGACATAAGGGAGTCAGAATTAATTTGAATGTAACCCAGTTTCAAAGCACTGCCTCCCCCACCACTACCACCAAAGGAGCCAAGGTGAGATTAAATGGCCTTCTTTTCTTTTCAATACCACAATGAACTTGGGGTACTTAATCTTCATTGTGCTTTTCTTTTGATCTTATTTCAAATATAAAAAATAAAAATGAAAATGAGCCCAGTATACAGCTTACTTCTGAGAAGATAGCTTCAATTATTCTTTCATCCTCAAATAGAATAAGTGCCTGAGAACAGTCAAGGGTGTTCGACTGATGGAGGAAGGTCATTGGTTAAATTAAAAGAAACTGCTTTGGCCCATCTCATTGGTTAGGAGATAGGTGGGAGGAGTAAACAGAGCAAAACGCTGGGAGGAAGAGGAAGTGAGGTCAGACTCCGCAGCTCTCCTCCCAGGCAGACACACGCGATGAAGCTCTGAACTAGAATCTTCCCGGTAAGACCGGTGCTCACAGATTATTAGAGATGGGTTGATTGGGATATCAGAATTAGCCAGTAAGGGCCAGAGCTAAGGGCCAAGCAGTGATGAAAAGAATACAGTGTCTGTGTAATTATTTCGGGGCATAAGCTAGCCGGAGCAGGCGGCTGGGGTGTTGGGGACTCAACCCGGCCGCTGCCCCATATTACAACAAATGGCGCCCACGTGATGGACTAAGCCCACTTAAAAAACCTGAGAAGGCTTAAAAATAAGGGAGAGAGCATTTAACACAGATTTTTGCTGTTTGTTGGTGGCGTGCTGTAGAGAGATTTCCTGATTCGGCAACAGCAGCAAAAAAAAAAAACGCTGTCTCATTTCAAAGAGTGGCTTCCTGGGGCTGTGCCGCCAGTGCAAACTCTGGCTTTATGTTGTGTTCCTGCTTGGGATCAGAAAGAGAGTGCTCTGACACCATGACGATGACTCAGAGCTCCCCGCCTGCTCCTGGGAAGAAGGCAGAATCAGGCTTAGGCAGGCGGAAGAGCATGGCGGATTCCTGCCGCCATACAGAGACGTGTTTTCAGACTGCACAGTGCTCTGCGTGTCAGATTTGGATGTAACTTGGATGAAAAGAATTTCTGTGCTGCGTGCTCAGTCTCAGAATTAAAGTGCTGAGTGCTGCTCCTACCTGGCAGCCCCAGAGCTAGCACAAAATGGTACGTCCTCCATTTTGAAATTTTCCTGACTCAGCTTCAGCTGCAAATCCCTGCAGCTCATTAAGAGGTCCTGCCATGAAACACTTAAACGGTGGTGACGAAAAGCTGAACGCATGCTTTTCGGTTTTCAGCCATAGCAGGAAAAAAGCTGCCCATTTAAAAATGCCGGCTTTCTGGGCCAGCCTGCCAGGGCAAACTCTGACTGTTTGAGGCAGGAGGGCCGGCTACTGAGAGAGGACTTGAGTGTTGTCTGTTGTAGCTCTCTGGCTGGCAGGTACCTTGAAATGCCAGTTGTGGCTATAAATATGGCTGCAGCCTGTATATCCGCCATGAGGCTGGAAAGCTAAGAAATGGACTGGATCTAGCTGGCAAAGCCACGCCTTTAGTCCTACTGATATTGCTTGGTAAATTAAAGGCTCTTGTGGTCAGAAAAAGAGATATACCGTAAAGAGAGATTCAAAGACAGAGAAAATTTCTGAATGGTTTAAAGTGTGTTAAAAATATATGCAACCTAAAAGTTAAAGTTCTTAAAGTAAAAAAGAAAAGGAAGAGAGTTGTTGTGTGTACACACCTTTAATCCCAACACTTGGGAGGCAGAGGGAGATAGACCTCTGTGACTTCAAGGTGTGGTAGCACACGCCTTTAATCCCAGTGCCTAAAAGGCAGAGACAAACAGATCTCTGTGAGTTCAAGGTGTAGTACCAAACACCTTTAATCCCAATGCCTGGGAGGCAGAGACAGGCGGATCTCTGAGAGTTCAAAGACAGCCTGGTCTACAGATATATGCTCAAAAAGCAAAAAGTTAACCTAGGAATGTCACAGCTTAGATTCTTAAGCGCCTAGTGATTTAAAGGCACAAATCAAAAGTGCTCCTGGATAGTAAAAAATTGCAGATTCACAATAGGACAGATTCAGACCACTAAATGAGTCACACTGTTGGATGAATGTACGGAGGCTTGAGAGAGAGAGAGAGAAGAAAAAGAATACAGAGAATAAAGTTGATGATTTAAAAAAAAGAGTAAAGTCTTTAAAGAGACAGAGTACAGATAGTTATAGATATAAAGAAACATAAGCCACGTAAAAAATGGAAAATTCACACAGAGTCTGGATTATGTACATTGTGTTTTCTTTAAAATTTTTGACTGTAAAGGAGCTAAGTACAGAGAGACATTTCATTATATGGGCTGCCAAGCTAAACCAGAATGGATATAAGGGTATTACAATTTCAGAATTTGGATCTAAGGATATGATACTTTGGAAAAGAGTTTCTTATTTTGTTTTCACAGAGGATGAGACCCTGTTCATTTCTTCTATTCCGATTTGGTATGATGGACCACGTCCTCCTGAAGGGTTGCTGTGAACATCTTCAGAAAATTGCTTTGCTCAACTGTCAACTGAGATGAAACTAGCACACAGGTTATACCATGAAAGACCTAATTAACGACGCCCCCATTCAGCAGGAAGCAGTTTGGAGAGAAAAAACTGCGCCCATGTTCCCAAATATGGTTTATAAACGTTCTTTTACATTTAAAGGGGGATATGATATAGGTATGAATAATTTGCATTAGTATAGATTTTGCTTTATTGATAGAGATTTACGGTCAATTTTGTTATATGTATAAATGTTTCTGATGTAACTTTTACTTGATAACTGTTTTGTTATATGTAATTTTGCTATGTTAAAGTTAAAGCCTTTTTTTGTTTAAACCGAAAAAGGGGAAATGATGGAGGAAGGTCATTGGTTAAATTAAAAGAAACTGCTTTGGCCCATCTCATTGGTTAGGAGATAGGTGGGAGGAGTAAACAGAGCAAAACGCTGGGAGGAAGAGGAAGTGAGGTCAGACTCCGCAGCTCTCCTCCCAGGCAGACACACGCGATGAAGCTCTGAACTAGAATCTTCCCGGTAAGACCGGTGCTCACAGATTATTAGAGATGGGTTGATTGGGATATCAGAATTAGCCAGTAAGGGCCAGAGCTAAGGGCCAAGCAGTGATGAAAAGAATACAGTGTCTGTGTAATTATTTCGGGGCATAAGCTAGCCGGAGCAGGCGGCTGGGGTGTTGGGGACTCAACCCGGCCGCTGCCCCATATTACAACATTCGACCACCTTCTCTCTCTACAGGAAGTGAAAATTACATTTGGAAAGCATCATCCCGAGAAACCCAAAAGAGGACAAATCAGAACTGGGGTGTGTGTTTTATAAACAGCCCAATTGTCTGGAGACATGAGATGTCACCATCATGTTTGATAACCGTTGGCCCCAATGAATGACACCAATAAAAGATCCTCTAGATCAAACTACTAGCATCCAAAACCTCCAAAGAGTCCCCAAAGAATCTATATTCAACCACAGGTCAGTTTATGTTGAAAATGAATTTCTGAGGAAGAACAGATACAAAAGTTGACAGAATCAGACTATAAAAACAGCAAAGGCCTTAGACATCTGGCAGTGTTCTGGTTCTCTGATTTAATTCTAGTGTCAGATTAATCCTCACTGCAAAGTTGAGTGCTTCAAAGCATAAACCTTAGACTCTTGTTCCATTCCTAGGTAAAAATCAACCCATGAAGCAGCAGTATACAGAGAATTATATGCAATTACATGGATCTCCAGCTAATAGCACCGTGAGTACCAGCCACTTGGAGTAAACATTGTGCCAGCGTCAGCCTTCAGAAGACAATACCAGTGACTGACATTATGCTTCATGCTCATAAAAGAACCTAAATCAAGCTCGCTTTAGTTGAATCACACACAAATTCCACAAGAATAGTAATATATCTTACTTAGGTATTCAATTCAAGTTACATTTTGTCTTCAGATATACATCCCCACTTAGTTATATGTAGATCAGATTTAATAACTTATTTATGAGGTTAAAAAAGATGGCTCAGTGGCTAAAAGCACTGGCTAGTCCTCCAGAGGACATGGATTCATCATTCAAAATCCACAGAACAGCTAACAACTGTCTTGAACTCTCCTTTCATGGGATTAAATGGCTTTGGCATCTGAGGGTAACACAAATAAATATGCAGGGAAAACATAGATACATATAAAATGTTTAAAAACCTCAATTGCACTATTTAGCAAAATAGAGCTATAAGTATAGATATAGTTATAAATATGGATTGAAAATTTGTATAAGCATCAATATATAACCTTTTACTCTATTAACTTCAGTTGTCAACTTGGCACACAGAGGAAGAGAACATCTCAGTGGGAAATTATTTTTTCCATCAGATTGCCTTTGGGCATATCTGTAGGACATTTTCTTGATTGCTACTTTGATGTAGGGAGGCTTGGTACACCATGGGTGATGCCGTTTCCGGGCAGGTGGTCCTAGGTTATTAAACAAAGGCAGCTGAGCAAGTCCGAGAAATAAGTCAGTAAGCAGTACTCATCGGTGGTTTCTGTTTCAGTTACTACTTCCAGGTTCCAGTCTTATTGTACCTAAACAATGGACTGTGATATAGACATCTAAGCCAAACAAGCCTTCCTTTAGAAGCTGATTTTGGTTATAATGCTGGTCACAGCAACAAAGAGCAAACAGACATTTATAACTACAGATTTTGTACTTTAGCAACATGTACATCATACTCAAGTGCATGCAAATTGTGATGTTCCAGGCCTGATGGAGGAAGGACAGGGTAGCGGTAGGTTGTGAAATATTCTTCTTTATACCAGAAGTGGAAAGTTGAGCGAAAGGCTCTGAAACATACAACACTTTCCTCATCACATCCTAATTAATGTTTTTGCTTTATGTAAGAGTTGCAAGCCGGGCGGTGGTGGCGCATGCCTTTAATCCCAGCACTCGGGAGGCAGAGGTAGGCGGATCTCTGTGAGTTCGAGGCCAGCCTGGTCTAGAAGAGCTAGTTCCAGGACAGGAACCAAAAAGCTACGGAGAAACCCTGTCTCGATAAATAAATAAATAAATAAATAAATAAATAAATAAATAAATAAATAAATAAAAGAGTTGCAGTGACATCACAACCCAATTGCTAACCTCACTTCGCTTGATCACAGGTAGGCTCACTCATGGAGCAGCTTTTTGATGTGCGTGACAAACCCTTTCAATTTTTTTTTTTTTTTTTTTTTGGTTTTTCGAGACAGGGTTTCTCTGTGGCTTTGGAGCCTGTCCTGGAACTAGGTCTGTAGACCAGGCTGGTCTCGAACTCACAGTGATCCGCCTGCCTCTGCCTCCCGAGTGCTGGGATTAAAGGCGTGCGCCACCACCGCCCGGCCCCCCTCTCAAGTTTTATATATTTTCATTCCCTTGAAAAATCCAGCGATGCCAGCTGGCCTGGGTCTGAAAAAGCATGGGATAAAACCGGAATTGCTGAACATAGTGGACAATGAGGACTACTGAGAACTCAAGAACAATGGCAATGGGTTTTTGATCCTACTGCACGTAGTGGCTTTGGGGGAGCCTAGGCAGTTTGGATGCTCACCTTACTAGACCTGGATGGAGGTGGGTGGTCCTTGGACTTCCCACAGGTCAGGGAACTCTGATTGCTCTTTGAGCTGATGAGGGAGGGGAACTTGATCGGGGGAGGGGGAGGGAAATGGGAGGCGGTGGCGGAAAGGAGGCAGAAATCTTTAATAAATAAATAAATTTAAAAAAAATAAAAAAAGAAAAATCCAGCGATGAAAACAGAGTGCCTTGATTTAGTTATTTGGCAAGGTTCTCAGACACAGTTGGCTATTTTGTCAAAAATAGAAGCTTTGTTAACCTCGTAAGTTGTTGAAATCTGTCCTGCTGACTGATTATCATTTTCTACATTTTTCTCTAGGGCTATGGGAAATATACAAATATAATCAGGGTCAACACTAGATATTTAAAAAGTGATTCTCTTTAAAATAGTTTTGAAATTTGTAAATATGCACGCACCTTCTCTGACAATGACTTGAAATTGAAAATCAGTCCACCTTTTCATGAGTTTGATGCATAAGAATAAATAGAAATATTTTAAAATATTTATTAATTCCATAAAAATATGTCCTTTGAGTAAGGTAATGGATTGCAAAATCTAAAAATGTAAAGTCCACATTTATCATCCACTAAATTAAACACCGTTATTTATGTCCACTCTGTCTGAGAAACATACCCAAGATTTTTAGTACCTATCATGAAATAGTTATACTTTCTCTCCTCGTTAGTATTTGGCTTGATCATATGAATTGAGCCACGCTGTGGAATGTGAACGAATACAATCATTTACTAAGTTTACATAGAAACTTCACAGTGCCATTATATTTCACAAGGCAACTAGATAAATAAAGATAGTACCTTCACAGTCTAAGATTTTTATCTTTCATATAAACAGTTATTTTATACTTGTGAGCATTTAATATGAAAGAAGTAGCATTTATGGTATGCATTGAGGTTTCAGATGTGAACACATACAACCTAAGAACTACACACCATTTACTTGATTTAAATTTAATTTTTTAAGTTAGCTTACACAGGAATAAGTTTCCATATGATTTTTTCATGCATATTTTGTTTGATTGATTCTTGCTCCTCTACCACTTTCCTCTCCGACCCTTTCTCACCACTGGACCCTTTGACGTCTGCTTTTCCCTCTTCCCACCCATCATCTCCAATCCCTGCTCCATGAAAGTCTTTACTTCCCCAGTTCCATGGGCCTCTTTGTTGTTTTCTGGCTATAATCACTATTACCCATATTTTCTCTCTCCCTAATATAAATATTTATCAGCAGATAGGATTCATGTACAGTTTTGTCTTTCTGAGCCTAGTATACCTTACTTAAAATAGTGCTTTCTTGTACCATTTGTTTTTCTTGCAAATTTCATTATTTCAATTTTCTTCACAGCTGAATCCAAACCCATACACATTTTCATTATCTATTAATGTGCTTATGGATTTCTCGCTTATTTTTTTCTTGCTATCATGAAAAGAACAATAATAAACAACTTATTCATTTATATATCAAAGATGAATAATAATCTTGGACTAATAGTGTCATCGTTAGTAACAAACACACCTTTAAGAAATCATAGATCATCTAAGGTATACAGCTCTACTTTTGGAAGAAATACAATAGGGAAGAGAATAGTTTCATTAAGCAAGAAATTTTTATGATTTTGAAAGATCTTTGGAGAAATAAACTTGAATTCTGAGCCCAGAAGAAACTTGTAATGGGCCCTTTTCAATACCAGGGACAACATTCTAGCTTTTCAAATACAGCATCTCAGGGCTAGAAGAATATACTTCACAAAATAGTTTATTATGGACACAGATACTAATCAAAATTTAGTGTGTGTTAGTTCCATGACAACTTACAAAAGATTATTCACCTTTAAATCGCTATTTGTAAGTACTCAACATATTCTTAATTTACTTCTGTCATGATTATGCTGGCTTTTCCTGTCAGTACCCTGTCGCTTAAAGAGACAAGCTCTGTCCAGTCCCAGTCTTTCTGCTTACTGAGGCAAGCTTACCTTGGTCTGTTGCCTCTTTCTCCCTACCATTCTTAGGAAGAAGCAGGTTTCTGTTTCTCTCTCCTTCTCTTCCCTCCTCCACCCTCTATATCTCTCCCTTTCCCTCTCTCTTGTCCCCTTTTATACCCTCTCAAGCTCTCTTTGCATAGCCTGTTCTGGTTCCTGCCCTGGGAACCCCACTCCCAGTGTGGCCTGCCAGGGTCACTCATGGTGTAATTTTACAACTTCACCATTTGGTTTCCTTAGATATTTTTAAATGATGCTTTGAACAAATTGGAAATATTTTTTTTTGTTAAATAATATTGGTTCTATGAACCAGAATATTGTATACATATTAACTCAATGAAATTCTGATAACATGGCCATTAGTAATACAGCACGTACTGGATTTCCCTAATTGATGGAAGCTGTGAAAATCTCTTGGCTTACATTTCACCCTGTTTTTGGAGTTAAAAACATCAACACAACACAACTAAATGTTTGCATACAGTGACATTTTTGACTACTTCCAATTAAAGCTGATGTCATAGTCAATGTGGTTTAAATTTAATTTTAACTACCTCTTTCTTTTTGTAATAAGAGAATTTGAGAGTAATGTCCTAGGTGAATTCTATGGTGGACAAAAGGAAATAAAAAAAATGAAAAATTTGTGGGGTTTTTTTGTACACTTATATTTGATTGAATAAAATAAAATATATCATTACTCCTCAAATATTATCCAGAAATTGATAAAAGACGTATGTTAAAACAGGAATGAAATTTTCTTTTTACATATGTGTTAAATAGGTATTTCCTCCAAACTGAAATTCTCTCCTTGAGAGAAGGCAGCTCTCGCAAATAAGAAGGCTTGGGAAACTTATAAGATTCACAACTTTTTCCCCCAAGTTTGTACAAACTGTAAAGAGCTACTGGGAAAAAACTCTTCTGTAGGCTCTTACTGCAGCTGGTGCATGGAGCTCAAGGAACTGCCTTTGTGAGAAGTCACCTGGGCTGGGAAGGGCTCTTCTGTGATGCAGCTGCCTCTAGGTTACTCGTAATCCTGCAAGTAACTTTTCACCCTTGTTGCTGTTAACAAAGGTTGGCAAACTCAGCGGTTATCTAAACTGCACTTGGATGGAGTTGTTTCCTTGGTTTGTTTTAAATGTTCTATCTGGGATGAATAGACATTTATTCACATCTTTCCAGGACAAGTCACGCAATACATTTTTCATGTTATTTGCTGAAATAAATTTGTGCCTATTAAGTAATTTAAGGTAATAGGCATACTACTTTTTCTAAGGGTAAGAATGATGGATTTAAATCAATTATTTTACACAACATAAGTTTCATTCCAACAAGAAGAATGTGAATGAGGAAATGAAGATCTTTCAAAGAGTGCATATCTTGATTCTTGTTTATAGAATTGAAATATCATTATATACTATATTAAAAACTGAAGACTGACTTGTATATTTACTCCATCCAGGTGAAATCTTCCTACTTTTAATAGAATTATGAGAAAAAGTGACAAATGTTTGTATTATTTCCTAGAAAATGATGATATAAAGTATCCACTACATTTTCATTTCTAAAATTAATTAAAAATTATTAATTGCATAAGTCTTGTGATCAAGATCATCTTTGCAAGTTGTTGACCTAATATCAACAGAGTGTCTTAAAAAATGAAAAGCAGAAAAAAAGTGAAAAGAAGTTGGCAATAAGTTTACATCTATTATAACTAACCACCAAGAACATTAAAATTGAATGAAATTTATGCCCTAGTAATGCTAAGGCATGGACAGCCCATATATGGAGGTTCTGTTGAACTTGTCCATACTGGGTTTCGTGGTTTAAGTTGATGATGATGACTGACCAGGTCTTTTTCTCAAGAGGGCACCAGATCTCATTACAGATGGTTGAAAGTCACCATGAGGTTACTGGGACATGAACTCAGGATTATTGGAAGAGGAGGCAGTGCTCTAAACCACTGATCCAGAGCTGAAGAGACTTGAAGAAAAAAAATAATAAGAATGTGAGATTGCCCATATGCCCAACTGAGGAATTTAATTAATTTGAAACTAGTACTTGCAATACCACATACAATGTTCAGGAATTTTTTTTTGATCTGTAATTTTCATCAAAAAAGCCATACATGTATTTGCCTATGTGAGAACATCATTGTACATTTGATCAGTATTTTGAGACATGTTGTCTTCATTCAACTATTTACATCTATACACCTGCATCAAATCTGGAAGTCAAACAAGATTCAAATGTTATGGCTTTTCATTGCATTTTCCTCCCTGCCTGATTATTTTCAAATTCTTGGTAAAGAATTGGGTAGGTTTTCAATTTATAATTATCTAAGTGCATTTTACAATGTTGGCCTGTATACATATTTACAATAACTAGTCATTAAATAAACATACAAGTAATCACAGGCTGTATTTATGCATAGAAAGTATTGAGAATAAGTCTTTTTTATTAAGTTGACTTATATCACTATTGCCATATTAGCACAAAATCACAGTCAGTAATGAGTTCAAGGGTATATAGATATGCATTTAAAATTGCAATGTTTTCTTTTAAATAGCCTTCACACACACCTGCACACATTATGCATAGAGCCATCCTAATCGACTTAAAATTTCATGGGTTATTTAAATGATAATCTTTGAGGAAAATGTATTTTAATTTTACCAAAGACATTGTGTTACTTTAGACTGTGTGTGTCTATAATTATATATCCTTAAACACCCTCTAGTCATCATATACTGTAGAAGAGAAACTAGATTGAGACTCAGATGCTTACTAGTATGGATGTGATATCTGCTTTTTATCCATTTTACAAAGTCTGTTTCCTTAGTGTGTTCACTGTGAGTTTCCTTGGCACAAAAAAAGAAGCACCTGGTGATTTACTTTTTTATCAGGAAGCACCTGCTGCTTTATCAAAAAGTGGGTAGAAAAAATGTCTACATACATATACTTGTGTTGTGACTAATGCATCCTTAGCAGATACTGAAGAAATTTTCTTTGCTTATTCATAAATCTGTTACTTCATTCTGTAAATAAATATTTTTGAACATCAAAGCCAAATGGTGTTGTTTACCAAGATGTTCAATGAAATCTATGTGGCAAAAGGAGTTTCACAAAAATCCTGTGACTTGCCGGGCGGTGGTGGCACACACCTTTAATCCCAGCAATCGGGAGGCAGAGGCAGGTGGATCTCTGTGAGTTCGAGACCAGCCTGGTCTACAAGAGCTAGTTCCAGGACAAGCACCAAAGCTACAGAGAAACCCTGTCTCGAAAAAAAACAAACAAAAAAAATCCTGTGACTTCAGTAAAGACTTTTAATCAATTTGAGCAAGTGCAAGTGATGATGGCATACTAGTTTCAACATAACTGTATCTAAGGAAAAATATGAAAAGGAGTACAAGTCAACATTCAGCCTAGTTGATGGAAGGGAAAATGCACTGTGGTTTAAAACTCACCACAGGAGCTAGAAATGCTGAAGTAATTTTTCCTTTTATTGGTTATCTTGGTGAAGTGTTTCTGAGGTATGTTTTCCTGTGTAGTCTTGCTTGACTTCAAACTCTTAATCCTTCTGTTCAGACTATCAAGTCACAGAATTAAAAATATATGACAGCCCAGAATGCTGATGGTCAGTATTTGACTTTGAAATTTCATGGAAGCATCCAAGTACAACTAAGTTAGACGCTGACAGAGAGAGAGAGAGAAAGAGAAAGAAAGAGAGAGAGAGAGAGAGAGAGAGAGAGAGAGAGAGAGAGAGAGAACAGTAAAGAAGAGAAATAGAAAGATGTATAACGTAAGGAACTGGGAATAGGAACGGTGGCATGCTGTTTACATGTGCAAGTTGTGGCCATGCTGTGCCATAGACAGATTTTGTTCTCCTCGGAAGCATGCACTTCAGAGGGATCTCCCGTTATCTAACCTGGGGTTACAATTTTAGCTCCTTCACTCTTGGCTGAATAGTCTCACTAAGTGGCTTGCCCCAGTTCTGACTTTAAATCCCAAACAGAAAGCATTAAAAGTAGAGCTTCAGTCCCACCTAGAACTCAGTATTCTGAAACTTGTTGAAACAACTTGTTTCAAAAGAAAATAAATCAGAAAAAAATTAGAATGCAAGTGGATGAATCTTGGTTTATATAACTCATGTGTATTTCTGTGTTGCTAGGTTTACTAAAAGAAGTAGGTAAGATTTTTATTCTTTATTACAAAATAAAGAGAATACTTTTTGTTATCGCTCCCTGTTTCCCTCCTCTACTGGAAAATACTAATAAGATGAGGTCTTTAAGGCATCTAATTGAATATAATATTTGTTTTTCTAAATATGAAAAATAAGACTAGGTAGCCTATCCATGTGTGAGTCAGATCTCCAGTGACAACCTAATGAACAAACCTCTGTCGTTAGTCATTCTGTTTACCACAGCTGGGTGTCTATATGCGCAATTACTATACTTCTCCTCAAAGCCCATCAATGTCTTATAAAAAATATTTTCTTTTATGTTTAAATTTGTGGGGTGGTGCAATATAAATACAGGTTCCTGTGGAAGCCAAAAAAGAGTTCTGGAGCACCAGAACTGGAGATATAAGCAGCTGTGAGCAGCTTGATGTAGGTGCTCGTACCTGAACTTGGGTCCTTTGCAGAAGAGACAGGTGCTGTTAACCTCAGAGCCAATTCAGCGGCTCCAAAAGAGATTTTCTTTAAAAAATAAAACTACATTTTAAAAGTAAGATATAATTATATCTTTTTCTCCTTTCTCTTTCTACCTTAAATCTCTTCCATGTACCACCCTTGTTTTTGAGGAGCTATGCTAACTGACCAACAGGCAGCATTTTGGAACACGTGAAATACAACTGGGCAAAGCCATGCCTGAGTGAGTCTTAGTGAAACAAAGTCCAGAGAATTTTGTGTCCTAAGGACCTCAGGCTGTTATTGTGAATAGCTCTGATTGTTTTCTTCATGGTCACCATATACCTCATAATTTACGGGTTGCATGAAAACTCTCAGTGGAGTTCAAACACCTCACCGGATAATATCTTGGTACTTAAAATAATAGTGACTGACATTTTTCAAGTATTACAGCTGGAACAGATTTATGATTCGACCACCACCCTTAGGAAAAAAAAGTTAGACCTGTAGAATTGTTAGTAAGGTTAGGTTGAGGTGGTTTTGTTAATGGCTTTTAGGTAGAAAAGCTTGGGCAGCAATTTAAAGTTTCTAAAGGCATATAGTTGAGTGAGGGACTTTTTGGAGTCATGAACAGTGAAGAATGACAGCCTCGCTTGCTAGCTGTTATGCCTTCTTTGCTAGGATGGGTTTTTGATCATCAAAAGTGATTAATTCCTCCTATACATTTCTGCCTTTAGCTTTCTGATATATATATAATTAGTTTGCCTACTCCATGGATTCCTTTCAATCCCTGAGCTGCTGAAGGCTGGTACTCATTGCTGTGATACCTGCTCCCTCTCAAAATCATATCCTCATTTTTTTAGATTGCCATTGTTACATATATATGCCTAAATATTTAAATATAGCCTACTCAGTTTCTGTTGCTTGTATGCATATGATTACATGGATTGGTATTGAGTATTGAATATTGGTATTGTGTAACCGATTATAGGCTCATCCCTGGGAAGGACTATTTTTCCATTTTGGGGGGATTCCTTAGTTGCCTTTAGATTTTTTTTTCCTGCAGGTGCCAAATTTCCCCATTCCTTGTTCTGATGTCTATTGGGGTTGTACTTCTTCAGCTATTCTCTAAGCAGCCATGTTGCTTAGGTAAAGCTTTCCTGTTACTTCTAAAAGATAAAATTTAATGCCGGATTTTCTTGTCCTCTGGTTCTTATAATCTTTCTACCATGTCTTTCATAATGTTCCTAGAATCTTCAATGCAGGAGTTGTATTGTATTGACTGGGGCTGGGCAGCCCATGATAAATTGTTTTCTGGGTTTTGACCGTTTGAATTTTTATTTTTGCAATGGTATCTGTCTATTACAAAGGGAAGATTATTTAATAGCTGCTGAGTGATAGATTTTTGGTAAGGCATTTGAAGACTAAGTGCCCTTACTTTATATATACAGACATATTAATATTAAAGCCTAAAAAGTTGTCTCTTAGTAAGTTAAATAGTATATATTTATGTGTACACAAGGATATTCCTTACTAGTTTATATAATCTTAGAATTAAGAGAATGAATTTCACAACTTATCTCCAATTCTTATTTTTTTCCTGGGTATTTGACTCATTTTTTTAGAAGTATAATTTTTTTCTTTACATCTCGACAGAAGTTTACTCTTCCCTTCAATCTTCCTAGTCTCTGCCTTCCAAGATCAACTTCTCTGCTGTTTCTCTTCAGTAAAGAGCAGGCCTCTCAGGTATATCCATTGAACTTGACATAACAAGATGTAAAATGAATAGGCACAAACCCTCATAGCAAAGCTGGATAAGGAAATTAAGTAGAAGGAAAATAGTCCCCCAAACAGATGAAAAAGTCAGAGATGTTTGGAGGGAGAGAATATTGGGAGAGATGATTGGAATTTGAGAGCCTTGGAAGGCACTGGGACAGGTTGGGTTGGGGGAAGGGCATAGAAACCTAGTGCAGCAGAAACTCCCAGGAACCCACTCTTAGAATCGAACTGTATGGAATTTAAACTTTAATAAAAAAGGAAGTACATATTTTTCTAAACGAAGATTTTATTTTGTTCATTTTTTTTTAAATTCTGTGTTTGTATGTTGTAGCGAAGTCAACGTACATAAATATGGCTGCCTGCAGTTTCAAGACGGCATCAGATCCCCCGGAGCTGGAATTACAGGGCAGCTGTATTTTACCTCATATGAAAACTGAGAAACAAAGTTATTCTGCAAGTGCAGTATGTGTGCCCTTAATCACTAAGCCATCTCTCCAAGTCCGAGGATTATGTTTTCATCATTTTTTTTCTTGTTTTCAGGACTAATAGTCAGGCAAGGCAATTAAATAACAAGCCACAGTATTGGTGGCAGTTGCAGCTCCAGATGTCACCTGACATCATTGTCTAAGGTCACTGTTGCAGCAGGATCTCCTCTTTACATGTAATTCCTTCCAGGACCACTTTTAAGCCATTTAAAATAGGCAGAAACTAGCTTTCTCAATTTATGGGAAAGAAATTAAGATTTTCACAGCACTAAAATTCAAAAATAGTATCACTGTACTCTGAATCTAAAAAAAAAAAAACATATTTGGGGGTTAATTCCTGCACAGTTGGCAGATGCTGATTTGATGAATCATGGTAGCATCCTGATGGGTTCAAACTATTTCTAGATTATTGCACCTTAGATAACTGAGCTAATACTTAGTTAACTAAGATGATACAGCACTTAGATGTGTTCAATTTTTCTATTATTGTTCTTGCCTTTCTAAGAAGTCTTGTCTTTTTAGGAAATTTTAGGAAATAAATTCAAGAGCCATCATTAATTGAAGTGATGGTGGTACACACCTATAATCTCAGCACTCAGGAGGCAGAGGGAGCTTGGTTTGAGGTCAACTTGGTCTACAATGAGAGGGATTAGACTGTCAAGGCTACATAGAGAAATCCTATCTTGAAACAAAACAGCAACAAAAACATCCTTGAATTTTGTATTTTAAATTATTCTGATAGCAGATATCACCTTCTACTTTATTGTCAGTGTTCTACCTCCTAACAAACGCATAGAAACTTACTACCTGAGCTGCACATTCGCTTTCAGCTAATGGTCCTTGTAAATAAAACATTTGCATAAGAGGAATATTTATAAAAGCCAATTACCTCTAATAACTCTAACCTTTTGCCATCGAATAAGCTAATAACCTTCGAAATATGGACTAGATTGCATAGTGCCTTAATGAAACAGAAATACAGTGGAAAGTCCTCTTACAGAGAGAAATGAAGAATATTTTCTGTTTTAGATGCCTCCCCCTTAGAGGTGTTAATTAGATATGCAATCAGAATAAAAATATTCTGTTCCATTTTCAAATAAATAAAATTAAAAATGAACCATGTGTAAATAATTAAAGCTTGATGCAAAAGAGCCTTGGGTTTACAAAATAATGTCTAATAAAGTAGAATTTAACATTAAAGACTAAGTTTCAGATATTTGAAAGTATTAATTTTTCAAGGTCACTCACATATAGTTCATATCTAGACAATGAAAGTATTTGGGGAGTTTGGTGATTTATAGATAATGAATATAAAAATACATGTAATATTAAATTAAATTTTGACTTGTCTTTTAAATAAGCATAGTGAGTTATCTCCATACATACAACTCACACTTTCTCATTACATTATAAAGCCAATCTATTTCATCCAATGCTGGAAGAACTAGAGTCCACTCTCTGAAGACATTTTTATTTACGTGTATTATTTTCCAGATTGTTTAGAGTCGCACATCATCTAGCATGGACGCCCAGTCATTATGAGATACTAATTTACAGCTACAGAACTGACTGTGTAGCCCAGCCAGATGCCAATGTGAAGTGGCCTGGAGTCTGGACTTCACTTTGCTGCTGTTCTCAATCAGACCTGAGTTACTGCAAATCAGAATTCAATTCTCCCAAATACAAATAGCATATAGAGCAATTTCTGCCCTGCTAACATTGTCCCCATTTTGGTCTTGTCTGTCAGGTCTAATCTTACCGCATATTGTCAGAGAAATAGTTGTGAGAAATCTACTCAGATTCTTTTTTATTTATTTATTTATTTTTTATTGGAAAGAACCAAATTTCCTCCTCCTCCCATCCTCCCATTTCCCTCCTCTTCCTCCCACTCCACTCCCCCTCCCCCACTCCTTTCCCCCTCCCTCTCCAGACCAAAGAGCAGTCAGGTGGAAAGTCCAAGGTCCCCCCTCCCATCTAGGTCTAGGAAGGTGAGCAGCCAAACTGGCTAGTCTCCCACAAAGCCAGAACATGAAGTAGGATCAAACCCCAGTGCCATTGTCTTTGGCTTCTCATCAGTCCTCATTGTTCAGAGAGTCCGGTTTTATCCCAGTTCCAGTCCAGCTGGCCTTGGTGAGCTTCCAATAGATCAGTCCCTCTGTCTCAGTGGGTGGGTGCACCCCTCACGGTCCTGACTTCCTTGCTCATGTTCTCCTTCCGTCTGCTCCTCATTGGGACCTTGGGAGCTTATTCCGGTGCTCCAATATGGGTCTCTGTCTCTATCTCCATCCATCGCCCGATGAAGGTTCTATGGTGATATGCAAGTATTCATCAGTGTGGTTATAGGATAGGGCCATTTCAGGTTCCTTATCCTCAGCTGCCCAAGGCTGGGGACATCCCCCTGGGCACCTGGGAGCCCCTATAGGTTCAGGTCTCTTGCCCACCCTAAGCTGGATCCCTTAATTAAGTTATATGCTTCAGCAGGTATATATGCAGGGAAGCATATATCTACTCAGATTCTTAAACTTGTCCCTAACGTCTGTTGGCCTTGATCTCATATGACCTAGACCTTCATAATTAATCACTCCAATCTGCCAGACTGCTGAATTTATCTCCACTCATAAATCTTCACTGAAGTTTTTTTTTATTTCATTTATTTAATACTACAGTCACATATATTAGATTTTTTTCAACACTTCCTTTAGTGAACCACCAACTAATGTGGCCAAAGGTTTTCAATAATTTTGCTTCTTAAGCCTGACAGTATGCACACCCCCTGGAAAGATGCCTGCCTGATTCATAGTTTTACCTCTCCTGATATATGTTTACTCATGATGTACATGTCTACAAGGTTGTGTACAGCTAACATGAAAGGACGATGTTAATGGCATTGACACTGAGGTTAGGCCTTATATGCTTATTCCTAAGTTCATGATAATTGATGCTTATATAATTTATGTGCACATGTGCATTTAAAGGCAATTTTTCCACCAAGGACTGTGATAAGTGTTGTAAACATATGAACATTTATTTTTTTCACTTAAAAAAGGCTTTGACTTCTTCAAAAAGAAAATAAATATAATAATTTTCAAGTGATCTTGGAATAAGTCACTAAGGCAGCTAAGTTCATAAAGCAGCGTTAAGCAACTGCCACTGTAAGTTAATGTTCATGGAGATTGTGGAAGCTGAACTAGTAAGTACAGTAACAGGACATACTCTCATCACAACAGGTAGAAACTCTGAGTAGATGTTCATAGAATGAGTTTAGGATAAGAATAATGCCACAGTCAGAAATATCCAGGTACAGGCTTTATGAAGAGCTTTTAAGTAGCCTCAAATGCTCATCTTCTGTGTAATTTGTATAGACTTTCTTTTGTCTTATGGTATCTATTGCTGTGAAGAGACATCATGACAACAGCAACTCTTTTAAGGGACAATTTTCGAATGGTTTACAGTTTCAGAGGTTTAGTCCATTATCATCATGGCGGAACATGGTGGCATGTAGGCAGACATGGTGCTGGAGAAGGAACTGAGAGTTCTACATTTGATCCACAAGCAAGAGTGAGTAAACTGAACCAGGCCTAGCTCGAGTATAGGATACCTCAAAGACCAACCCCAACACACTTCTTCCAACAAGGCCACACCTACTCCAATAAGACCTTACCCCTTATAGTGTGACTCCTTTAGGGTGGGGCATTTCCTCTCAAACCACTGCATCTCACATAACTAATTTTTTTAATCACTCCTCTGTTTCTACTGTCAAAAAGCACCAGAGAAAGTGCTAAAAATATAGACTATCTAAAATAAATAAGGAACATTGTTAGGGAGTAGACTTCTCCCCTAATCATTCCTTTTTGCTACTTTCTCAGTTTTGTAACTTTCTTGTATTCTTCCCCAACTGTTTAAGCTCTGGGTCAGTAGGTGAAATGGCTTCAGAAACAGTTAACACAAAGCCTGGAGACTGCATCATTCACTCTGAGTGAGCACAGACATCTTTAAAACACAGCTGAAGGGAACACATAGGTCAAAAAAGTTTTGGCTGTGCTATTTTCAGAGGAAACAGTCATGTTGCTGAAAAACACTAAACAGTTAGCAGTCATTTCTGAGGGTTACTCAGTGTCTAAGAGAAAATGAACTGGGTCCCTGTACTGCTGCTGGTGGTGGATCTTGGAGCCTTTGCAAGTCAGGCTCAGAAATCCACTCTTTGAAGTACAAGTCTCTGCTCTCCTGATGCTCTAGGCTCGTTCCTTAAAGTCTATGTCCCAAACACAACAATACACAAAGGCTTTTTATCTCATCTTTGGACTTTTTTAAAAAAAGATTTTTTTATTGAAATATAATATAGTAAACATCTAATGATACTTATAAGAACAACTTAGGTGTCCACTGTGGTCAGTTTTGTGAACATAGCCTTACAACAACTGGGGAAAAAAAGAATATCCCAATATTCCTGTGATGAAAATGCAGAAGTATATGTACATTTTTATAAAAGAAAAACATGCATTGCAGTGGAAGCAAAGTCATCTCTTCCTGGGAGAGTCATGCACATGCTGACTTCCTGTGAGAGTCATGCACATGCTGACTTCCTGGGAGAGTCATGCACATGCTGACTTCCTGGGAGAGTCATGCACATGCTGACTTCCTGTGAGAGTCATGCACATGCTGACTTCCTGGGAGAGTCATGCACATGCTGACTTCCTGGGAGAGTCATGCACATGCTGACTTCCTGTGAGAGTCATGCACATGCTGACTTCCTGGGAGAGTCATGCACATGCTGACTTCCTGTGAGAGTCATGCACATGCTGACTTCCTGGGAGAGTCATGCACATGCTGACTTCCTGGGAGAGTCATGCACATGCTGACTTCCTGTGAGAGTCATGCACATGCTGACTTCCTGGGAGAGTCATGCACATGCTGACTTCCTGGGAGAGTCATGCACATGCTGACTTCCTGTGAGAGTCATGCACATGCTGACTTCCTGGGAGAGTCATGCACATGCTGACTTCCTGTGAGAGTCATGCACATGCTGACTTCCTGGGAGAGTCATGCACATGCTGACTTCCTGGGAGAGTCATGCACATGCTGACTTCCTGGGAGAGTCATGCACATGCTGACTTCCTGTGAGAGTCATGCACATGCTGACTTCCTGGGAGAGTCATGCACATGCTGACTTCCTGTGAGAGTCATGCACATGCTGACTTCCTGTGAGAGTCATGCACATGCTGACTTCCTGGGAGAGTCAGCACATGCTGACTTCCTGTGAGAGTCATGCACATGCTGACTTCCTGTGAGAGTCATGCACATGCTGACTTCCTGGGAGAGTCATGCACATGCTGACTTCCTGGGAGAGTCATGCACATGCTGACTTCCTGTGAGAGTCATGCACATGCTGACTTCCTGGGAGAGTCATGCACATGCTGACTTCCTGTGAGAGTCATGCACATGCTGACTTCCTGTGAGAGTCATGCACATGCTGACTTCAGCATGCCATTTCCGAAATTCGGTTTGTGGAAGGTTTCCTAAGAAATATTTGAACAATTTTACTAAAATGGTGACAGTAATAGGAATTTTGGGTCTATGAGAAGCAGCTGGTCAAATACGTTGGTCACCTGGCCACAAGTGACTCTCAAGTCATGAGAAGAATGCAAGAACGCGTCCTGTGCTTTCTAGAATTATTACTTTCGTTAATCTGATGGTAACTCCAAATAAGTTGGAGTTACCTCCAACTCTCTGCTCCTCTGTCTTTGAATGCAGTGATTCGTTGGTTGATACCTTGGAGATCACCTTAATAGACTACATTTTGCTACTATTAACTCTGCCCTTATCTTGGGAGTAAGTTAATTAAGCAGCAAGCAGAGCTGGGCCCATGAGTATTTCACATATATAGTCACACTCAAGCTGTCAGAGAGAACAGCTTACTCCACTGCTGCCATTGTTTCCAACTATGCCTTCATTTTTTGTTAAGTTTTGTTATGAAAGCGAAATCAGACAAATTAGCACGCCATGCATATGAGTGGGGATTCCTATCAAAGTGTGCATGTCTGCTATATTGCTGCTGTCTGTGATCCCATGGGAACCCATAGTGTCCCATGAACACGCAGTTCCCTTGGACCTGCCATGTGTGGAGGTTCTATGCAATATAAGCAAGCTCAAGTAATTCCTGCTAACACCTCACATTGTAAAAGAAGAAGTGGAGACAACCTCCACAATTTACCCAGTTCAGCCAGATGTTGCTGTGAGTGCAGGAAGAACACAAAGAAAGAAAGCAAAAGAAACCCTTCATCTCTTGTATTCTGTAGAATTTCTGTGTTTGTCCGAGACTAGACTTACTCATCAACAATCCAAAGGCAAAGTACTGGTAGATGGTTTAGCTCTTGAGGCAAAGCAAAACATTCACTTAAACTTGTATATTGTCTGGATCACTGATTTATTTCAGTTTTTTTTTTTTTCAAAAGGGGCTACGTATTTGCTTGTTATGCTGCGGCTCATGTAGTATTGAGCTGAGCCTGAAGGCAAGGATGCCTCTCTGACCATCCAGAGGCTGAGTCTAACTCTACCACAGGCCTGTTATGATGATGAGTAATCTACAATTTACTGCAGTCAGCCTTGCTCCTAGTTCCATTTTCAAGCCCCTGGTCCTCACACAGAGACATGTCCTTCAGCCTTACTCCTGTTACTGTGAAAGAAAACCCCTGAGAAACATTTAGAAGGTTTTCCCGTTTTTTGCATGTGTTCAGAAGTTAAACTAGAAAGATCTATGCAAATTTTATGAGTAATCTCCTGAACAAAGACACATGCATGTAACTAAATTTCCATCGTCTTTTGGACTACAGTACATACACAGATGATCTGATAGAAAAAAAAACAACAGAGATTTCATGATGAGAAATAACATTTTAAAGCAACAAAATATATTTACCAATTCCCTTTAGATCCTTTCTCAACTAATTCCAAATTTGATAAATTTACACAAAACTACTCTATTTTTTCATTTTCCTAAATGATGATATTATTAATAATATTAAAAGGAGTAACTTAATATTTAATATGTTTTACAAGTGTTAAATGTTATATCAATTTTGAATGTATTGCAGATAATATTTAATCAAGGAATATTTAATAAATATTTGAACAGATATATGAATTACATTTAAGAAAACTGAACCATTACATACAAGCAAGCTAGGAAAGAAAATAGGGAACTAATATAATTTTATAGCAAGTGAAAGGAAGAAAAATACAAAGCAAATGCTGCTTTTAGTGGCTAGAGAAATTTACAAAGCAATTAAATTCAGAATGAGAGTTCAACTAATTTCAAAGTTGAAAGTACAATGTATTTCACCCAAAGTTTAAATTACCTTTGATTAAGTGGCCAACATATTTTAGAAGTATGAAATTGCAATTAGGAAGAGTGAGAATTTTCCTTGGGTTTATAGAGAAGATCATACTGACTCAAGAAATACAGTGTTAGAAAACTGTTTCTTTCTTAAAGTTAGATGACTAATCTCCATATTGATTACAGGCAGGTTCTATAGAATTGATTTTTAAAAAACTGATATCAAACTTAAGGACCTGGTAGTTGTATAAGAAGATTATTAAATGAAGTATGGTTAAATGTTAAATAATGTAAGTTGTGTTTGGGTGTATGTTTCTACATTTGGGGAAAATGAAACGCTTAAGAAAAGTCATTTTGCTGCAAATACTTAGAGAAAAACATTAATTAATAGGCAAAAGATTTTAGATTATGCAGTTATGTAATGTCCTTTAATCCCAATTAATACTAATTTTGCTGTGTTATTGCCAAACTGCAGTTTTTTCAAATTAAATTCCTTCTGATACAGTTGCAGTTTATTCATATGCTACCAAAAATGATGTTTTGAATCCTAGTAACAATTCATTTTTCATTTCTAAGTAAATTAAAGAGATCCAAGGATAGCAAACAAGTGTGGTAGTGACCTTTTTGTTAAAATCCTTAGGAGGTACAGAAAGTTACAAACCAAGAAAGAAAGAATGCCAAGTTGTGTGTGATGTGTGTGTGTGTGTGTGTGCGTATGTGTGTGTGTGTATTCCTCTATTTGGTTTTTCTACATCTTTCATTCCTTATATCTATGTCTACACATGAACCCTCCAGAATTCACATATGAGTCTCCATTCTGCTTAAAGTTCTATAATCCTAGTCACCTCCCCTATTCTCACTTCTGGTAAACTATAAAGCCACGTAAAAATTTCAAATCCTTTGCAGTTCATAGTGGCATTGGTATGTGGACACAAAAACCAGGTTGTCATGCTTAATGTCATTACCAGCTGAGCAATTTGCCATCCTCTAAATCATTATTTATGACAAGAATGACTAGTAGGTAAGAATATGGACTTGGAAATCAACCCAACTTGTGTTGGCAATACCATATCAATTTATTACTTAATGTATGTTTTTATGACTCTCATATATCTTGCAGGTAAGATAGCGTCACCAATAATAAAACCTATCATCCATTGTCTTAGGGTATCTATTGCTGCACTAAAACACTATGACTGAAAAGCAAGTTGGGGTTTATTTGGCTTACACTTCAGCATTGGACTGTGACGCTTACACTTCAGTTCATTGCTGAAGGAAGACAGGATAAAAACTCAAACAGGACAGGATCCCAGAAGTAAAATCGGATGTAGAGGTCATGGAAGGGAGCTGCATGCAGCTTATTTCCCATGTCTTGCCAACCACATCTTATAGTGCTAAAAACTACTTGCCCGAGGCTGGCATCACCCATCGTGGATGGGTTCCTCCCACATTGATCACTAAATGAGAAAATATCTAACAGCTGGATCTTTTCTAAGCGTTTCCTCAACTGAGGCTCCTTTCTTCCTCTCTAATGAAGCTTGTGTCAAGTTGACACACAAAACCACCCAGTACATCCATGTACTTAACACCTTGGTGAGCATTAGATATTAATCTACTTATTGACTGTAAACTAAATGAAGAGGGTAAATTAATGCATTGCTTTTCTTCGTAAAGAAACAGATAGCGAGTCCTCGGGGCGCCCGGGCGGGCTGCACTTCCTTTGTTTATGTGGCCTGCCTGCACCAAGGAGGGTAGGCGCTTTGTTTGCGAGCTGCCCAACCAGCACGGAGGCCTGATCTCTTGGTCCCAGGAGAACCAGCTTTGGGGTGAGTTTCTGGCCCACGGCGCCAGCCAGGGACGGGGATCTCGGGGGTCCCTTGGCCTCCTGTCTTTCTTGGGCTCTCCGCAGGACCTCTATTCCCTGGTTACTGCCTCTTTCTTCCTGGCCCACCCAGCTTCCGTCCAGAGCCCTCCCCACTTGCCCCCCCACCCCCCGCCAGCCCTCTTTTGGCGCGTGGCATTGGGAGCTGGGTCCCAGTCCTCGGGGCGCCCGGGCGGGCTGCACTTCCTTTGTCTCTGCGGCCTGCCTGCACCAAGGAGGGTAGGCGCTTTGTTTGCGAGCTGCCCAACCAGCACGGAGGCCTGATCTCTCGGCCCCAGGAGAACCAGCTTTGGGGTGAGTTTCTGGCCCGCGGCGCCAGCCAGGGACGGGGATCTCGGGGGTCCCTTGGCCTCCTGTCTTTCTTGGGCTCTCCGCAGGACCTCTATTCCCTGGTTACTGCCTCTTTCTTCCTGGCACACCCAGCTTCCGTCCAGAGCCCCCCCCCCCACTTCGCCCCCCCCTCTTTTGCGTCCAGGCGGGCTGCAGTTCCTTTGTCTCTGTGGCCTGCCTGCACCCAGCAGGGTAGGCGCTTTGTTTGCGAGCTACCCAACCAGCACGGAGGCCTGATCTCTCGGCCCCAGGAGAACCAGCATTGGGGAGAATCAGCATTGGGACGAGCCAGGGTTGGGCACGGAGACCTGATCCCTTGGTGCCAGGAGAGCGAACATTGGGGAGGCCGCGTTGGGTAGGCAAGGAGACCTGATCTGGTAAAGGAAGATCCATAAGGGAGTATTTGGAAGAAGAGATGGGCAGACGCCAAGGCAAGAATTCGCCCAACAAACTGAAAAGCAACATGAAGCCACCAGAAACCAGCGACCTCACAACGGAAGGACATGAACACCTTAATCAAGAAGGAGAAAAGATTGACTTCATGAAAGTGATTGACGCCCTTAAATAGCATGTAAAAAACGCCCTTATAGAAATGGATGAGAAATATAACAGAAAGTTTGAAGAATTGAATAAATCAGTGAATGATACCCTAGAAAACCAAGGAAAAACAATCAAACAGATAATGGAAACAGTTCAAGACTTGAAAATTGAAATAGAGGCAAAGAAGAAAACACAAACAGAGGGCCGGCTGGACATGGAAAATCTAGGTAAACGAATAGAGACTACAGAAACAAGCATAACCAGCAGAATACAAGAGATAGAAGAAAGACTCTCAGATTCTGAAGATACCATAGAGAAAATAAACACTATGATCAAAGAAAACAGCAAGTCCAACAAACTCTCATCACAAAACATTCAGGAAATATGGGACACAATAAAAAGACCAAACCTAAGAATAATAGGAGTAGAAGAAGGAGAAGAAGTGCAGCTCAATGGTCCAGAAAATATACTTAACAAAATTATAGAAGAAAACTTTCCCAAACTAAAGAAAGATATACCTATGAAGGTGCAAGAAGCATACAGAACACCGAATAGGCTGGATCAAAAAAAAACATCCCCTCGCCATATAATTATCAAAACACAAAGCATTCAGAATAAGGAAAAAATATTAAGAGCGGCAAAGGAAAAAGGCCAAATTACTCACAAAGGTAAACCTATCAGACTTACACCTGACTTTTCCATGGAAACCATGAAAGCCAGAAGGTCCTGGATAGATGTACTGCAGAAACTGAGAGACCATGGATGCAAGCCCAGATTACTATACCCAGCCAAGCTTTCGTTCACTATAAATGGAGAAAATAAAATTTTCCAGGATAAAAACAAATTCAAGCAATATTCAGCCACAAATCCAGCCTTACAGAAAGTAATAGAAGGAAAATCACTAACCAAGGAGTCCAATAATGACCACAATAACTCAGGCATCTAGAGACCCTTCATCAACACAAACCAAAGAAGGGATACACACAAACTCTACGACTAAAAAAAAAAAATGACCGGAGTTAACAACCACTGGTCATTAATATCACTTAATGTCAATGGTCTCAACTCACCTATAAAAAGGCACAGGCTAAGAGATTGGATAAGAAAACAGGATCCAACATTCTGCTGTTTACAAGAAACACACCTCAACCACAAAGACAGGCACCTACTCAGAGTAAAGGGTTGGGAAAAGGCCTATCAAGCAAATGGACCTAAGAAACAAGCAGGTGTGGCCATACTAATCTCTAACAAAGTTGACTTCAAACTTAAATCAATAAGAAGAGATGGAGAGGGGCATTTTATACTCATAACAGGAACAGTTCACCAGGATGAAGTCTCAATCCTGAACATCTATGCCCCTAATATAAAAGCACCCACGTACATAAAAGAAACATTGCTAAAATTCAAGGCAGCCATCAAACCGCACACACTAATAGTAGGAGACTTCAACACTCCTCTCTCACCAATGGACAGGTCAATCAGACAGAAACCTAGCAGAGAAATAAGACAATTAATGGAGGTAATGAAACAAATGGACTTAACAGACATCTATAGAACATTCCACCCAAATAGGAAAGAATACACCTTCTTCTCTGCAGCTCATGGAACCTTCTCGAAAATCGACCACATAGTCGGTAACAAAGCAAACATCCACAGTTACAAAAAAGTATTACTAACCACCTGTGTCTTATCAGATCACCATGGATTAAAGTTAGAATTCAACAACAAGGCTACCCCCGGAAAGCCCACAAAGTCATGGAAACTGAACAGCCAACTACTGAACCATACCTGGATTAAGGAAGAAATAAAGAAAGAAATTAAAGTCTTCCTGGAATTAAATGAAAATAAAGAAACAACATACTCAAACTTATGGGACACTATGAAAGCAGTCCTAAGAGGAAAGTTCATAGCACTAAGTGCCCACTTAAAGAAAACAGAGAAAGCTCACATTGGAGACTTAACAGCCCACCTGAAAGCTCTAGAAAAAAAAGAAGCAGACTCACCTAGGAGGAGTAGGAGACTGGAAATAATCAAACTGAGGGCTGAAATCAATAAAATAGAAACACAGAGAACAATCCAAAGAATCAATGAAACAAAAAGCTGGTTCCTGGAGAAAATCAACAAGATTGACAAACCCCTATCCAAACTAATCAAACGGCAGAGAGAGAATTTGCAAATTAATAAGATCAGAAATGAAAAGGGGGACATAACCACAAACACAGAGGAAATTCAGAGAGTCATTAGATCTTACTACAAAAGCTTGTATGCCACTAAACTGGAAAATGTAAAAGAAATGGACACTTTTTTAGATAAATACTAATTACCAAAATTAAATCAGGACCAGGTGAACAATCTAAACAGACCTGTCAGTCACGAAGAACTAGAAGCTGTTATCAAAAACCTCCCTACCAAAAAAAGCCCAGGGCCAGATGGTTTCAATGCGGAATTCTACCAGAACTTCCAAGAAGACCTAATACCTATACTCCTCAATGTATTCCACAATATAGAAACAGAAGGGTCATTACCAAATACCTTTTATGAAGCTACAGTTACTCTGATACCAAAACCACACAAAGACTCAACCAGGAAAGAGAATTACAGGCCGATCTCACTCATGAATATCGACGCAAAAATCCTCAACAAAATACTGGCAAACCGAATCCAAGAACACATCCGAAAAATTATCCATTATGATCAAGTAGGCTTCATTCCTGAGATGCAGGGCTGGTTCAACATACGAAAATCTATCAATGTAATCCATCATATAAATAAACTGAAAGAAAAAAACCATATGATCATTTCATTAGATGCTGAAAAAGCATTTGACAAAATTCAACATCCATTTATGTTAAAAGTCTTGGAGAGATTAGGGATACAAGGGTCATACCTAAATATAATAAAAGCTATATACAGCAAGCCGACAGCTAACATCAAATTAAACGGAGAGAAACTCAAAGCCATCCCGCTTAACTCAGGAACACGACAAGGCTGTCCACTTTCGCCATACCTCTTCAATATAGTGCTGGAAGTTCTAGCAATAGCAATAAGACAACATAAGGGGATCAAGGGGATTCGAATTGGAAAGGAAGAAGTTAAACTTTCGTTATTCGCAGATGATATGATAGTGTACATAAGCGACCCCCAAAACTCCACCAAAGAACTTTTACAGCTGATAAACAGCTTTAGTAATGTGGCAGGATACAAGATCAACTCCAAAAAATCAGTTGCCCTCTTATACACAAAGGATATGGAAGCAGAGAGGGAAATCAGAGAAGCTTCTCCATTCACGATAGCCACAAACAGCATAAAATATCTTGGGGTAAACCTAACCAAGGCAGTGAAAGATCTATTTGACAAGAACTTTAAGGCATTGAAGAAAGAAATTGAAGAGGATACCAAAAAATGGATGGACATCCCTTGCTCTTGGATTGGGAGGATCAACATAGTAAAAATGGCAATTCTACCAAAGGCAATTTATAGATTCAATGCAATCCCCATCAAGATCCCATCAAAATTCTTTACAGATCTGGAGAGGACAATAATCAACTTTATATGGAAAAACAAAAAACCCAGGATAGCCAAAACAATCCTATACAATAAAGGATCTTCTGGAGGCATTACCATCCCTGACTTCAAACTCTATTACAGAGCTACAGTAATGAAAACAGGGTGGTACTGGCATAAAAACAGAGAAGTCGACCAATGGAATCGTATAGAAGACCCGCATTTTACCCCACAAACCTATGAACACCTCATTTTCGATAAAGGAGCTAAAAGTATACAATGGAAGAAAGAAAGCATCTTCAACAAATGGTGCTGGCACAACTGGATGTCAACCTGTAGAAGAATGAAAATAGACCCATATCTATCACCGTGCACAAAACTCAAGTCCAAATGGATTAAAGACCTCATTATCAGCCCGAAAACACTGAACCTGATAGAAGAGAAAGTGGGAAATACCCTACAACAGATGGGCACATGTGATCGCTTCTTAGGTATAACCCCAGAAGCACAGGCATTAAGGGCAACATTGAATAAATGGGACCTACTAAAACTGAGAAGCTTCTGTAAAGCAAAGGACACTGTCACTAAGACACAAAGGGAACCTACTGACTGGGAGAAGATCTTCACCAACCCCGCAACAGACAAAGGTCTAATCTCCAAAATATATAGAGAACTCAAGAAACTAGACTTTAAAATGCTAATTAACCCAATTAAAAAATGGGGCACTGAACTGAACAGAGAATTCTCAACAGAAGAACTTCAAATGGCCAAAAGATACTTAAGGTCGTGCTCAATTTCCTTAGCAATCAGGGAAATGCAAATCAAGACAACTTTGAGATATCATCTTACACCTGTCAGAATGGCTAAAGTCAAAAACACCAAGGATAGCCTTTGCTGGAGAGGCTGTGGAGGAAGGGGTACCCTCATCCATTGCTGGTGGGAATGCAGTCTTGTGCAACCACTTTGGAAATCAGTGTTTTGGTTTCTCGGGAAATTCGGGATCAACCTACCCCTGGACCCAGCAATACCACTCTTGGGAATATACCCAAGAGATGCCCTATCATATGACAAAAGCATTTGTTCAACTATGTTCATAGCAGTATTATTTGTAATAGCCAGAACCTGGAAACAACCTAGATGCCCTTCAATGGAAGAATGGATGAAGAAAGTATGGAATATATACACACTAGAGTACTATGCTGCGGTAAAAAACAATGACTTCTCGAATTTTGCATGCAAATGGATGGAAATAGAAAACACTATCCTGAGTGAGGTATCCCAGACCCAAAAAGAAGAACATGGGATGTACTCACTCATAATTGGTTTCTAGCCATAAATAGGGGTCACAGAATCTACAATTGGCGAACCTAAAGAAGCTAAGTAAGAAGGTGAACACAAGGAAAAACATATCGTTATCCTCTTGGATAAGGGAAGTAGACAAAATTGCCGGGGAGAAAAGTGGGATCTTGGGGGTGGGGTGGGAAGGGGGTAAGGGGAGATGGGGAGAGAAAAGGTAGAAGGGAAGGAGGGGGGACTTGGGGAAATAGGAGGATCGGGATAAAGGAAGGTTGGATAGGGGAGCACGGAACCACAATCCTTAGTTAAGGGACCCACTTTAGGGTGGGCAGGAGAATTGACCCTAGAGGGGCTCCCAGGTGCCCAAGCTGAGGTCCCCAGTTAGTTCCTTGGGCAGCTGAGGATAGGGAACCTGAAATGACCCCATCCTAGCGCAATACTGACGAATATCTTGCATATCATCTTAGAACTTTCATCTGGCGAGGGATGGAGATAGAGACAGAGACCCACACTGGAGCACTGGACTGAGCTCCCAAGGTCCCAAGGAGGAGCAGAAGGAGGGAGAACATGAGCAAAGAAGTCGGGACCACGAGGGGTGCACCCACCCACTGAGACAGTGGAGCTGATCTACTGGGAGCTCACCAAGGCCAGCTGGACTATTACCAAAAAAAGCATGGGATAAAACTGAACTCTCTGAACATGACGAACAATGAGGGCTGATGAGACGCCAAGGAGAATGGCACGCAGTTTTGATCCTACGCAATCTGCTGGCTTGGTGGGAGCCTAGCCAGTTTGGATGTTCACCTTCCTAGATATGGACGGAGGGGGGAGGACCTAGGACTTACCACAGGGCAGGGAACCCTGACTGCTCTTTGGACTGGAGAGAGAGGGGGAGAGGAGTGGGGGGAAGGGGAGAGGGGTGGGAGGAGGGGGAGAAGAGTGGGAGGAGGGGGAGAAGAGTGGGAGTAGGGGGAGGGAAAGGGGAGGCTGGGAGGAGGTGGGAATTTGTTTTTTTTTCTTTATTCTTCTTTTATCAATAAAAAAAATGTTAAAAAAAAAAGAAACAGATAGCTTCTACTCCACCAGATGCCAGGCAAGTCTCCTGAACCACAGAGGAACCTTGGCCAAATCAGAGGTCATACACATAGCCAAACCTAAAGTCCCAAACTTGGGCAGCAATCTTCTATTGGAACAGAGGCCATTCAGGCCATCAAAATTCGAACCCCCAATTTAGGTAGAGAACCTTTCCTCAAAAACAGACCACGCAGTCAGATGAACAGAGAGGAAATGGAAACCAGGAAAGAAAATACCTATCCAACAAAGAGAAATCCAGAAATTGGCAGATAGACCTATCATTACTCCAAATGCCTAAATGTCAGTGTAAGAGCACAAACAACAGCAGCTGAGGCAGTATGTCACCACCAGAGCAGAGTCATCCCACTACAGCAAGACCTGATAGTCCAGCTAGCTGGGAGCTTAAAGCAACCACTCATGACACAGTGCAGTGAGGAGAGCTCCTGTTCCTTGGGGTTGACATATATAGTCAAAAAACGCAAGCCAGGTTTATTCAGGGTCAAGGGGGTTGGTTTTACTAGGTACAGGGTAAGAGCTGCTTCTGCATACCCTCTTCCTCCTCTAAGCAGCTAATTCTGATTCTATGCATGCCCCTGCCCTCCATTCAAGCAGTTATTTTTGCCCCTGTCTAGACCACAAAGCTAGGTGGCTGGCTGTCAGGAACAGTTGTTTTTTCAGCTAACTCTTGTGATGTTGTAGAGAGCTCAAAGCCAGTGTCCTAACCAGCTCCTGACCAAGCAAATCTTTTTAAAAATTTTTACGTCCTTACAATAAAATCTAGACAATCATAGGGTCATATTTCAAACATTAGTACTCCACAAATTTGGAAAATTTAAAAGAAATGAGGATATTTCTTGATAGATACCACTTTCCAAAGTTAAATGAAGATCAGAAAAACAATTTAAGTAGACCTATGACCCTTAAGGAAATAGAAACAGTCATTAAAAGTCTCCCAACCAATAAAAGCCCAGGACCAGATGGTTTCAGAATCCACATGTAGAAAAATGAAACTACATCCTTAACTCTCACCCTATATAAAAAGCAGCTTTAAATAAATCAAAGACTTTAATGTGGGATCTGAAACTTTGAGGCTACTAGAGAATATCACGGAAAATGCTTCCCCAAAAAAAGTATAGGAAATATCTTTCCGAATAAAACTCCAATAGTCTCAAAATAAAAAAAAATAAAATTAATTTGCAAATTAAAAAGACCCAGTTAAAAACATTCTGCATAGCAAAGGAAACAAATTACCAGAACAAAAAGGCAACCTGCAGAGTTCAAAAAATATCTTTTCCAACTGCTTATGTGACAGGGGACTGATACTCAGACAGCATAAAAGATTCAAAATTAAATACAAGGAATGCAAAGAACCTAATCCCTACACAGGATAAAATGAATTGAAAAGACCCTTTTTAAGAGAAAAAGTACCAAGGGGTAACAGACAAAATAAAAATGTAAAGATTATTGTCAAGTAGGGAAATGCAAGCCAAAACTACAGTAAGAGTGTTTCTAAACTTAATCAAAATTGCTATCATCAAGCCAAAACATTCTGGTAATAATGTTAGGAGGGTAACACTCATTCTCTACCCTGTCTTCTTTCTTCTCTTTAAGTCCAATACCTATGTCTAGGATTGCATGGCATTTCTTTTCATTTCCATGAATTTTCAATAGTGTTTATCAATTACATGAAGTAATAAGTTTCATTGAGGAATTTTTCATATTGTATATTAATATCAATCTAATTTCTCACCTTAATATCAACCTTGTCATTCCCATAGTCCCTTATTTTATTCCGCTTTATAGTTTCTCTTCTAACTTCTCACCATACACTGAACTAATAATGGATATTCTGAGAAATTATATTTGTTTTTTATTTAGTTAGCAATGTTTTCCTTTCTTGCTTATACAAAAATTACGATGCATCTTTTAAACTATCTTATGGCCCATAGATTCAATGAAATACGATAGCTTTGAAAGTTATTTGAAAACAGAAAAAAAGCTCATAAAATATTTGTATACTGACCTACTTCTGTGGAAACTTCTTAAAATATGTGCATATATGAAAGAAATCTAAATGGTGTCACCAAATAGTGGGAAGACAATATTCCAACTAAACATCTTTCACCACCAAGTAAAACTTACAGTGACAGTATAGGTTACAGCTAAAAAATCTGTTGTCCAAAGGATTGAATGGAAATTCCGGACATCTCAGGTGATTGTTTGCTCTCTGTGAACGGATTAAAGATAAGGCCCATTGTTAAAGATAACACATATCTCATAGACTATTGAGAGGCTGAGCTAGTGTCATGCCCTATCGCCTAGTGTTCGTGGTACTAAAAGGTATTTTGCAAGTAACCAGAAGATAAAGGGAACTGCCAATCCAACTATGAACTTTTTGATTGGCAGTAATGACCAGCCTGCATGATATGCTGGTACAATAGTGGCACAAACATTAGGGGAGAAATCAATCACTACCTGATTGGATGTAAGGCCCATTTAATTAGATGGAACCCACGTCTGAAGTAGCTCAGGTGGTGAAGAACCTAAGACTGGATAGACCGTGGCCCTAGGGGGAAACCAAATTTATTTTTTCTGCTAAAGGAACAAAGTAATAAAATGATTTCTAATAACACTCTTCTATACCCATAAGAAAGTGTCTCTGTCCTCCATTATCAGAGAAGCTTCCTCTTGCAGTAGATAGGAACTAATAAAGAGACCCAAAATTGGACAATTCGGAGAGAACGAGAGACATTGAAATAGACAATCTAAATAGATTGTCTTCATAAAACCCTCTCCCTCATGGCCCATGTGCTATACGGAAGAGGAGGCAGGAATACTGTAAGAGCCAGAAGGGACAGATGATATCAAGGGAACAGTAGTTTCCAGATACAACAGGACTGATATACATGTGAATTTGCAGAGACTGTGGAAACCATGCACAGGTCTTGCAGAAGTTCAGGCCAGAGCAGATGTAGCTGCTGAGAGCGGGACATGGATACACTCTCCTATCCCTGGTGAAAAAGCTACCTCCAATTAGCATCAGCTGGCAGTGACACACTTATTTTACAAACCAAACTTTGGGAAATGTCATCTGAGGGAGCGGCTCTCAAAATCCTGAAAAAGTTGTGCATGTTTTAAGTTGTGTGGTTAGCACTGGGAAGCTTGCTTTGCACATGGCCCATGACAGCTACGTTGCACAGTGCCTTTATGAACAGAAGTGGTTGGATTCCTCTTATGAAACAACAGTATGTGCATATTTTTGTTCTTCTGAAATTCAAAGCTTATGGTTTCGTGTTACAATACACTGTGCTAAAAAACAAAAAAAAAAACCTTCTCTCAGATGAAGAAAGATGCAGATGAGAGAGGAGAGGAGGAGAAGCTCAAATAAGAGGTACAGGCACTATCTACCCTGTTATCCAGACCTAGCCTTCCCAATAGATTTATGCCTGTGAGCCCTTCTTTAGGAAACCCTTCTGATAAAGCTTCAAATGCTATTTTTACTATATTTTAAATATATTTTTGCAATGTGTGTGTGTGTGTGTGTGTGTGTGTGTGTGTGTGTGTGTATGTGTGTGTGTTTGGAGCCTGATTCATTATCTACAGTGTCCAGTGTGGAGGTCAGAGGACATCTTGTCAGAATTACATCTCCCCTTACACTATGTGTCTTCAGGAAACAAACTCAGGTCTTCAGGCTTGGCAGAAATTGCCTCTATCTTCTGAGTCATCCCTCCAGCCCAAGAAGCTATTTTAGAGAGAATCTCATAAAATTTCTGGGTAGAAACAATGCTGGCCTAGACTCAGTTCCCCATGGAGAGCAGGTGGCAGAAGGCACTCCTCTCATCTACTCTGTAATGCAGAGAAGAAGGAAGGCAGCTATTGTACAAAATCTGGGAATGGAGCAGTCCAGGACTTGAGGTGAACAGCAGCTGTACTGGTGGAGCATTAGCAGCCAGTACAGAGGAGCAACAAAGATGTTAGGCACACTGACAAGGAAGCTCGAGCTTCCTGGGTGCCCCTGACCACTGAGTTACATGGAAACCTGTATTACACATAAGCAGAAGTTTCCTGACTGAGCTCCTGCACTCATGATGGGGAAAGCTAAAAGCACTGTAGAAATTAGGTGCAAAAGCTAAATTAGCCTGTGCTCTTGGTGTGTTGGCAGTTCTTGGTATTTCATCTCTTTGCTGGTTTTTACACTAGCTGTGTTAACAATACATAATACTGGATTCTGTATTTTTCCCTAAGAGTACTTTTATAATCCCAATAAGTAACGTAAACAGCATATTTGGTGTGTTTTCTTGGGAAACAATAAGTATAGTTTATTGATGCTGTGTTGGCAAGTGTTATTTCCCATATTGCTGCCTGAATCTCTAACATCTTTCTACCAGTGTCTAAGATTCGGTGTCATTGACTATGTGTCCTGGCTTCTCATTTGCTGGGCTAGATTAAGAGAGTCTTTATTGCCCTTAATTCTTTTGTTCATTTGTATTCATTGAGGCAATGTCCACAAGAAGGAAGATTTGTACAGAACAGAATATTTTATTTGGGAAAACTAATCAACGTATGCACAGCAAATGCAATTTCTATTGAAAAGCATGCCAAGCTAGTGGAAAAATAAAATAACTAAATAAGCTAAAATAAATTTTACTGTCATAGAACATATATATTTACATATAACAATAAAATTAAGCACTGTATAATTCCTCCAATGGTCTATATTTCTTACTAAAATATGCAAGTCCATTTATGAAATCTTCAAAATGTAAAAAAATATTATTATACTCTAAGGGAAATTTTGAAAGTAGTAATATTGAAAGCTATTTAAAACTAACTGAATAGAATTAAAAATTAAAATCTTATAAATAAATAATTTAAAAATAAGTTAGGAAATAACTTTATTCTATGTGGAATATAATCTTGATAAATATCTACTCATAGTCCACTGGATAGATTTTTCAGGCTGTAATGAAGATAAAGCCAGTTTACTACGCCTCATATGAATACAATGATCTGGATCCTTATTCTGGGTGAATCTGTAGGAAGGCAAAAGGGGATATTAAAAAATAGACCCTAAAAGAAAAGAACAAGACAGCTCCCTGATGCACAGACAGTGACTGTACCAAGAAGACCAAGAGGTGAGTGACTGACTCCCAAACTGGACTGCCAAGTCTCTGGACACTAGGCCCTGGGGCAAAACCCTGGGCCTGTCCACCACCTATTTCAGCCACACCAGCCAGTCAGTAGGCAAGGTTGCTCCACCCCACCTCCACTGAAACCTGTAAACTACAAATATCACCACATCCCCAAACCTACTGATGCCCCACAACCTCATGGGCATATGACAACACAGGCAACTGAACTCTTTGCTCAAGAGTGGTTCCCTGAGACACAAATACCGACTACAACAATCAGACCAAGAGGCACAGACACTGCCTGCACCAAATGGAGGAAGAGGTAGATGCCAGGGTAAGAATACATTCAACAACCTAATTAATAATATGGCACCACCAGAACCTAGTGGTTTTCCAACAGCAAGATGTGAACATCCCAATGCCGAAGAAGCAAAAGAAAATAACCTTAAATATAATTTTATGAAGATGATAGAGATTTTTAAAGAGGAGGAAATGAGGGTTGGGAGTATGAGGAAACAGGATGATCCAGTTGGGGAGAAATTGAATATAAGAAAAATGAAAGACATATCTTGATAGAGATAGAGAGAGACATTGTAGGGTTAGGGAGAAACTTGGTGCTCTTCCCAGGAATCCACAAGAATGACCCCAGCTAAGGTTCCTAGTAATAGTAGAGAGGCTGCCTGAATTGGCCTTCCCCTGTAATCAGTCAGATTGGTGAATACCCTAACAGTTTCACAGAGTCTTCTTGATGGAATAAGGTGCAGAAATCTGCAACCAAGCATCAGGCCAAGCTCCAAAATCACAGTTGAAAAACGAAAGGAGAGAATATATGAACAAGGAAAGTCATAATCGTAAAGGGTGTAATGGAGACTGTGTTTTCATTTCCAGGCCACCCAGACCTGAAAAATCACACAGAAATTATATTAATTACAACACTGTTTGGTCAACAACTTATACAACTTCCTACCTAGCTCTTAAATTAACCCATTTCTATTAATCTATGTATTAGCATGAAGCTGTGGCTTACTGGTAACGTTTTGGCATCTTTCTCCTGTGACGGATACATGATATCTGCCTGACTCTGCCTTCTGTCTCCCTGCATTCGGTTTAGTTTTGCACCAACTATATTCTGCCCTACCATAAGCCAAAGCTCCAGATCAAAAGCTGTGGAGCCTCCACAAGAATGAACTAGGCCCTCTGCATGTGGAAGATAGTTATGTCACTTGTTCTTATTGATGGGTCCCTGGTAGCGGGACTAGGATCTATCTCTGGTGCATGAACTCGCTTTTTGGAGCACTTTCCCCATGGTGGGATGTCATGTTCACTCTTAAAATATGGGGGAGGGGCTTTGTTCTGCCAAACTTAATGTGAAGGCTTTGTTGATTTCCCCTTTGGGAGAAGTAGATAGGGGGGTGGACTGGAGTGGGAGATTGAACAGCAGGAGGATAAGTGGGAGAGAGAGAAAATTATTTAGGGAATGCAAAATAAATTTTTTTAAAAAATGAAAATAAAATAAAAACTAAAAAAGAACAAAGATATGTTCTTGTGAGTGAGGATATGTTATCATATCACCAAAAACTTATTAGATTATATTAGTAATATTTTTTACTCTCTTACCAATTTTTGCAGAAACTTGAACCTGTAATCCTTAAAATAGTAAGAAAAACAAGTTCTACTAAAATTGACTTTAGTATTCCATGCTATGGAAATAACAAATCTAGGCTATTACCTCCTTTTTCAAAGAAAAAAAAGAGAGAGAGAAAGCAGCAATGAATGAAACTCAGCAGGGAAAATATGATTTCCTGGGAGAAAGAGCGTCTTTCAAACTCAAAGATACTCAAATTGGATGTGTTTCACTCATTCACTCAATTCTTCATGGGTACTCTTATAAATTTTAATGGCTTTAGTATTTACTACAGTTGAAGCAAGGCCCCCTCTTCTTCTGAGATATCTGAGTGTATTCCTAAAGAAAGGAAGAAATACATTCTACATTTTGTGCAATCATTTTATGCATATGTTGATTACCTTAAGAGAAAAGAAAATAAATACTTCTTTATTTTTTAAAGTTTGTATACTCAGTTTAAGTTTCACCAGAATATTCTATAATATATGCCAATTCAAATCACAAGTCTGGAGAGCAAAAGCACTTGGCCACTGCTTCAAATGTAAAGGAAACAAAAATTTAGAGAGCATGATGTTTTGTTCAGAAGTTCTAAAAAGAACTATTAGAGTTTCATGATAAATGAACTAGAATGAAGCTTTTTTCTTTTAAAAGGGTTGTCATGTTGGGTGCAGCATGTACGGTTCATTGTTATTGAATCCCGACATGAAGAAAACAGCAAGTGATTTCCTGATTTTTTTATAAAAATTCTATCTGAGAGGCAAGAGTGCTCCAGATGGTCAATTTCTGAATGGCCCTACCTCAGTACCACCACGAAGGGAAGAAAGTTTCCACATGAATTGTCCAGATTTACAGTAATCCATAGTAAGCTACTGTTAAAATTACCATAAAGCAGAAAATGTTTGGGATCAGGAGGTGAAAATAATGGAATTCTGTGACAGAATCAATTCTGATTATATAACCTCAAAACAAGGCTGTCCCTGAATTGTTTCCAACATCTAACTACTAGGGAAAAAAAAGTCTTCAGTAAATTCATACGATCACACAGACACAAATACAATTCAACAAATGGAGCTTGTAAAGTACTTTGAGTTGCAGTTAATCTAAAACATTAAGAGATAAAATAAATGACATTCACCCCTGCCTTGACTATTTTACTATTGCTCTGGTTTCAGTAAGAAATGTCACCCACAGGCTCATAAATTTGAACACTTGATCCACAGTTGGTGGTGATGCTCTGACAGGTGTAGAACCTGGGTGTCAGAAGATATGGCTAATGTGGCTATGGGGAGAGCTTAGTGACTGGGGCTAAGCCAATAAAAGTTGTCCTTCCTCTCTCATCCCTTCTTGGTCTTAGCTGATTGAAGAATGGTAACTGGAAGCTTCCAGAACTAAGGCCAAACCACCCCAGCCACCATGTCTTCCTCATCAGGAAAAATTGCTTCTCCTGAACTGTAAGCTGAAATTAATGTATAGCCCTTAAGTGGCTTCTACCAGATATTTTGTCACAGCAACAGGAAAGGTAGCATTCTTATTTTAATTAATATGAGCATTTTCAACAATAAGCAGACACATAGCTTCCTCTTAATTTAGGAAAGGTCAATATAATATCTGTGGAAATTCACACTAGATATCTGTCTATTCTACCCAACAAATGACAGGCCACTCTAATAGAAGGTGTGAGTTCAAGTCCAACTTGTCCACTTATCCTCTGTTCCCCAGGTGACAACTAATTTTCATTTACTACTGCAGAGAAGAAAGAAGGAGCAGTGTCTTGAATTAGAGTGTCCATAAGCATATTCTTTTCTTTTTTAAAAAAAATCAGCTGGTACTGAGTTTGTAATTTCTATCTCCCAAAACTGAGAAATATATTTCTATTACACAGAAATTACCCAGTCAGAGAGATCTTATGGGCAGTCTGAATAGACGGAGACCTGTCTATAGCTGCCTACACTGAAGGCTAAGGTTGTCATTAGTGTTCAAATTATAGGACAACTTTACGTAAAGCTGTTCTATAGTAAATCAAGGCAGTAACGTAGGGAAAGATATAAGCGGAGGAAGGGTGTGGGGTATGGGAGAGGTGGAAGTCATCATTACTTCCAAGCAAACTTAAGCCTTAGGATTGACAGGAGAGAATAAACCGATCACAACCTAGATGACTCTGATATGGGTACTAACTGAGAGCCAGCAGTCTTAGTCTGAGTGTACTATTGTAATAAAATATTACTGATGGGAATCTAAAGCAGATTCTTTTATCAGATCTCTGCCATCATGGAGTGCTACATCAAAATCTGTGATGCCCGGGAATGGGTAAGATAATTTATTCTCACGCAGTGAAATGATTAGCAAGTAAGAAAAAAAGCAAATGTTTCTCATAAACACATGTCATAACTCCATCTCCTTTCCAGCACCTTCACACCCGAAGTTACTGCTGCAGTAAGGATTAGTTTCAATATAAATTTATGAGTTGGACAAAATCATCCAAGTCATAGAGAACCTTTGTCTTCCAAACTAACTCTAGAATTCTTTGTCCATTACTGAAGTAAATAAATAGTCATCTATTGTGCATGACAATTATGCTTTAAGTGATAATTTACATGTGAAGGCAGGATCAATGTGTACTGCATTAGCAATCACAGCAGCAAGAAGCCAATGTAAAGTACACCTATTTATCTTGTATGCACACCTGTATTCTTCATTATAGAATTCCATATGCCTTATATCAAGCACTGAAATATTGAATAAATTACCCAGCCTAATCCAAAAAAAAAAAAAGAACAGAAGGGAAGGGTATCATGGGTGTTGTGAAAGAGGAATATACAACTGGACTTCCATAGCTGAGCGAACTGAATGACAGAAGGCTAAAATCCCAAAGTCATGAGAACAAATGCCAGTATACCCTGAGAAATAATAGTGTTGGAATGACACAGAAGGAGGGCAAATGTTCAACCTGAGAACTTTTTGAATGATAAAAGAAATATAAAGGAAGAGAAATAGCATTTTTTTTCTTAGGTATGGTAGAGTTTATAATAGATAAAAGGAAGAACATAGGTAGAGGCAGGGAAAACTGATAGAGTCCAGACTGGACATGACTAGATGGAGTTGGGCCATGTATAGGGGTGGGAGGGGAATGGAGAAGGGAAAGAAGAAATTGAGTAAGGCAGCCAGAAAGTGAACAGTCCAAAAAGGGCAGGTAACTGAAATGTCTGCTTGTATAGAGAACCTCTAGGGGAAGGGCAGCACAGTCCCTGGGCAGGAGAGTTCAGGGTAGAGGGCTGAGTATACCAACTATACCAACTATAAATAGGTAGGGACTGAGGGATGCTGGGAGAAACCTGAACCCAGGTCTGCCTTCATATGTTAAATAAGTATCTCAGTCATTAGTTCTGGATTTGACACTTAATGCTTTTCTTTTTTCAAAACTTAAAATGGAGTTTCTTCAAACTCACTAAATGAGTGCTTAGACTGTATCCAATGTCTATCAATATACACCTAAAACATAAAATGAAGGATTCAACATAGACAAGAGTGTTATTGTATATTTTACATGGAATATAGAATTTTTGTTTATCTCTCTAGGATTGGTTTAAAGGGAAAGATTCTTTTTAATCACCACATAATAAAAGACAGTTGTGTGAATTTATAAGTACTGAAGTATATAAGCAAAGAAAAAGCAGAGTCTAAATATATTTTAAAATATCTCTATTCTTTAAGAAAAGAAAGAAATCACATGATCTTATTCTCTGGTGGAATATTTGTACATTTTTTATTACTTCAACTTTGGTTGGAATACTGTGCCAAGTATGTAATGTAGAATTATCAATTTACTTGCTAATTGCCATTAAACAATACCAACTTTGTATCTTCAACTTCCGTCTCAATATTTTAGCTTCAACTACATGCAAGTCACAGACTCCTATACCTTGTAGCAGTCTACTATAATTCCATAGCAAATAATGTCCTTAAATCCTTTTGTTATGTCTGATAATCACACCCTTCCCTCCAATTCCTTGGCTCCTGTCTTTCAGGAACTCTTCCATGAGAATTTGATGTCAGCTTTCAGGCAGTGCCACTCATTGGGATTCGCCTTTTTTTTTTTCCTGAGCCTTTGCTACTAGCTAGCTACAAGTAGCTACAAAAGTCAAAAAGCTACTATGTACCAGAGGTAACTCCTTGAAAACTTCAGCTGACATCAATTAAAAAGAAATGTTAGTTTTGGCCATCTAGATGCCTTAAACACCCAACAGAAAAAAAATGGAGTTAAGTGATAGAGTAACTAATAATTTAAAAAAAACAGAATGGAAGAAAGACCTAGACTAGATTATAAAAGGGGACCTTTAAATCCAAATTTAAGAATTACCACCTCACCAAAAACCAGAAGAAAAAATTAAAATCTCACCTTCAGATCATTGTTACGCCTCTGTGACAGTGGCCCATTCTTCATCACAGAACATACCCATGCTTCATACTCAGCAATAAGTAGATACTGAAGAATGAGGAAACTTACCTCCCTTATAAGATTTTAAAAACTCTTATTTATTGAGATGGAGAAGGTAGGGAATGCTAAGCCAGGAAAGAAAGAATTAAAAGCTATTTGCAATCAACTGTTTCTCAATGCCATTCATGATATGATGCATATATATGTGAGATTCCTTTGATACCATTGGCATAATCCCCTTCTTACAAAAATCCTTTCAGATGCAGATGGTGATGCCCTCTCTTATTTGGATAGCCCCCTAAAAGGATATGAACAGCCACTGGTAATGGAATTTAACTCAATAAACATGATGAATGGTCAGTAACCATTTAAAGGTTTGGTGAGGGATAAATCTAATAAGAAGATGAGTAGAAAATGCCCTTAGGATGAGGTATGTCTTTGTTGCACCAGAAGCCTCTCCTGAAATCACCACTTAACAGACCTCACAAAACCTGAGCACTTCCTCAAGTCTAGCTCAGAACCTTTCCTCTCCAGTCTCTTTCATAAGGCATGATTGATGATTGTCTTGAATATTTTTATTGATAATACATATTTAATAAATCTACTAATGTAATTGTCATTGTCCCAGTTACTTCTAGCTGATATGTAAGTTACATTTTCAGCACCCACCTCTGATGGCTCTGGTATAAATTTGAACAGTATGATTTCATTCTTGATGTGGTACTTACAAAATGAACCAAATGTTTGCTATATTTAGACAAGGCTTCCAGAAACTCAGCACTTTTATATGGCTATTCTTCACAAAATTATACCAGAAATTACTTAAAGTAACATCCCTTTCTGCAAATGTTTTATTGCTTTACAACACATTATTTCTATTCTTGTTATAATGCACAATACATTTGAAGGTGTATGGTAATTATTACAAGTGCAATTGTTAGGAAGTAGTTTTTCTCAGGAAACACTCATGCCTTTGGTAACCTTTTGGAAACAGTATTCTCCTTTTATAGCAGGGATAGCCCAAGTTTAGTTTGTACAAATTTGCCTGATAATTATGAGAACATAGAAGTCCACAGAGCAGAAAAGAGTCAACAAAATAGTTGTACAAAAACATCTTGAGTATTTTATACAACCAAGCAGTGTTTTAATAACAAATGGGTCTTTTGTTTTTCTTGGTTATTAAAGCAATAGAAAATTAAAGTATACATAGATGAAATAAAGACTGAGGGACTGTCAGATGGCTAAGTGTTAAAATTTCCCTGTCAGTGTCTCTAAGCATGCTTGTCAGTTTTCCTCTGTTTTTGTTCTGATAGTGATGATTTTATACTCTGTTTACCACTTTGTTTTCAAACAATTGATCTAAAAGAGATATCAGTGCAGCAGCAGAGACTGTAAAGACTTCTTTCAGCTGTCTGGTGGATGGTTTTGGTGCTGGCTTGTTTTATGCCAACTTGATGTAAGCTTCAGAGCAGAGGGAGTCTGGACTGAGAGACTTCAGAGGATCCATAGGGTTGTAGGTAATCCTGTTGACATTTTCTTAAGTAGAGATTGATGGAGAAGGCCCAGTCCATTATGGGTGGGGCTACCAATGGGGTAGTAGTCCTGGGTTCTATAAAGAAAACAGGCAAAGCAAGTCATAGAAGGCAAGTCAGTAAGCAGCACCCCTCTATCATCTCTGCATCTGTTCCTGCTTTCAAGTTCCTGCTCTGTTCAAATTCCTTGCCTGACTCCCTTCAATAAGGGACTGTGATGTAGAAGTTGCTTTTTGTTGTGGTGTTTCATCATACCAATAGTAATCCTAATTAAGACAGTTTCTTCCTTGAGAAATCAGCACACATCGCTTTCCCTAAAAACCTCCCCCTCACTGTTTTATGAAAGAAGTTTCTTCTATGCACAAGGGGAGATTTGAAATGCACAGTTTTTTATACTTAATCATAATTCCTATCATGATAACACTGAATGATTGATGGACGTCAGCTAGGAATGTAGTAAATCTTAGAACCTATTTAGAAATTAGGAATAAAGAACACCTGTTAACAAAACATTGGTCTCATTTCAAACCGATCAGCTAAAGTACCTGATAAATTTTCACCTTGACATAAAATAGTACAAAGCTTACTGTTAAAATATTGCATAGAATTTTTTACCAAAATATGTTGCTTTTTGCAAACTTGGAGATAGCCTAAATCACATATTCATTTTATAAGCATAATTTCATTGCCAATTACTAATATAGAAAATGATATGGAGAAATATAGCATGTGTATTCCAACTAAATATAACATTGCAAAGCATGACTTGTTATACACGTTAAATGTAAAGCTGAACACTATGAGATGAAAAAGTGGTTAATTTATCATAATCAAATTTAATTGAGGAGAAAAATGTTCTTTATCAAAAGCATCTTTTATTCATGGGAAATGTGAATTAGGAATATAAGAATGATCTAAAATGATAGAAATGTAATTTCAGATAAACTAAATAAAGTCATCCTCACAACAAATTTTTACCCCATTTATTTCCATCATCTTTATTAATTCCTCATTTACACTGTACTGCAACACTAAACGATGAAATAGTATTTGCTTAAAAGTACTTTATAGACCATAATAATATCATATTACTAAAATATTGCCAAATTCCTAAGCTTTTGGCAAGGCAAACTAATTTTAGTAATGAAGGTTTTTGGCTCCTTTTTTGTGATTGCTTACAGAGCAGAAGGGGCCGAAGGTTGGGATGGTAATGAAAATTTCTTTAGCAAAGACAACAATAAAATTTGACATGCTGGTTGACTTAATTTTATTAATGATTTCTCAATAGCATTTGTTGCTATCTGGTCATAGGTCAGCCCTCATAGTACTTTTCTCGTGATTTGGAGTCAGATTTTATAAACTCTGCCAATGCTTAACCAGCTATGTTCATGGAAACTAAAGCTCGCTACAATAATTTGCTGACATTTCTGTTGTAGTCACAAACTCCTTCCTGGAGGATATCTGTTTCAAGAAACCATAGTCATCCATAAGAGTCCTTATGTGTTGTGTATTTGTTGTGAGATTGTAGCATCACAATCAGATTCAGACAATGACGCTTACAATTTTAGTTACTTTGCTATTGGGACAGTTATTTTCTGCTTCCTCCACTGAGGGATGAATTTGGAATTAGATGGTTTCCAAACTATTAATTCATGTATTTTTACATAGATTGACAAATGCAAAAAGTCACATGCATACCTCCCAACACCTGTTGATATCAGAGGATAATTTGTGGGAGTTGGTACTTTTTTCCATCATATGGGTTTTGAGGATTGATCTTAGCTAATCAGACTTTACATTAAATACCTTTAGTGAGTAAGCCATCTTGTACTCCCTCAGAACGTATTTATTGCTGCTTTTCTGTTGTTTACTTGTTGACTTCCTCCCCTAAATCACTGTTCTCAATTTCATCCTAAAAGACAAATTACTTCTGGGAAGTTGAGTTTATACAGATTCATCAGCAAAAAACTGTATATAGCTGTGGCTGCCTCGTGAAATATATTTCTAAAATAAAAGGATTTAAACTTCAGTTCTGTGAAATGACTTGGAAGTATCACACTCATAGCCACACTCTATAGCTTAGCTGCTGTGGTTCTTGAAATACAGGGGTACCTGTAAAGAAAATGAGATATATTTCCAAGGCTTATATCCTGCTTTATCTGTCTTTGCTGAAACATCATAAATCAAGATGCCTCTGCAGAAACTTGAAAAAGATTTATTGCTTGGCATCCTAACTCCAGAGTGTAAAGAAGGATAAAGCAACACATTTATGCTTCTGGACAAGATTTGGGCAGTTTGAATACCAGGATTCATCCACTAGAACTTTGTTTTCTGTGGCAGAAGACAGAAGAAAGCACAGCAGAGCTCATAGTGCTAGAGTAGTGTTCATTGAGCTGTTGGTATGGGTTCTAGACCATTATCTAAAGAAGGGCGAATAAACAAAAACAAGTCTACAAAAAAAATTGAATAGGATGACCCCCCTTGGGTGTACATTTTAGTGGAAATTCAAAGTGCTAGGAGATGATATCTTAAGAAATAGCTTGGGAATATCAAATATGAGATTAATGATGTGGGAACAACTCAGTTGGGTATCTTGGGAACTTGCTGAAGCATTCTGTTGATGCTTGGACTAAAAACAGAACACAAACACCAAAGCAGAAGATATCTCAGCAGCAGAATCTTATGAACCTCCATTACTCTTAACATAAGTATTTCTAAAAGTTTTTAAATATGTTAAAGAACACACACAGAGAGAGTAATTCTAACTTACTTTGGATTCTTTGATGAAGAGTAAGGGCTGAGCCATAAACATGTTAAGGTGAGAAACTCTTCACTGGAAATTCTGTCCTTGTGCAAAACCAGAAAATCCATAATGTAGAAAAGTTTTAGAAATATCCTGAATGCAGGAATGTATTTAACTGGAATTCTAGGCAAATCAATTATTATAGAATACTGAGGAAGTATTAGAGGTATGTTCAGTGCACAAAATCTTAAACACCAATCACAAATCATTCTTGACATCAGAAGATTTCAGGTAAAGTTAATAATAATACAAAAAATTTAAAAATGTATCAATGTTCTGAAAGGTCTAAGAAAATGAAAAACTATTTGCATTTAAGTTTTTAAATTTTCTTTAAAAAGAAAACACACACACACACACAAAATAAAAACATGAAGTGATACAAGAGTTTTTCCCTGTAGACTTTCTAAAAAATTCGCTGTTGCATGCGGAACACATACACATGCACAACCTCAACATTGTTGTTTTATCTTGAATTAAGTGATGCTATTTCTGACTAAAATATTCAATTGTAACCTTAGTTGAAGGTAGTGACTAAATCTTCCACATTGTTTGCTGTCTATTTTTTTTATAATTTTGTCTTTTTTTCAAATTTCTGTTTATGTACATTGGTATTTTGATGTGGGATTCCCCTTTTATGCTATGTTTACTCTTGGTTAAGATTTAAAAAATAAAAATTGGCGTGGCCTGATAGGGTAGAACAGAGCTAGATAGAGAAAACTAAACTGAATGCTGGGAGAAAGAAGAGTGAAGTCAGAGAGAAGCCATGTAGCCCTGCGGGAGCCAGACAAAACTTTAGCCGATAAGCCACAGCTACATGGTGATACACAGACTAATAGAAATGGGTTAAATTATTTTGTAAAAGTTAGCCAGTAAGAAGCTAGAGTTAATGGGCTAAGCAGTGATTTAAACAATACAGTTTCTGTGTGATTATTTCTGGGCTAAGCAGCTGGGAACCAACAAGTGGCACCCTCCTCCAACAGTGTGTTGCCTCTGAGTATATCTGTATGAGGGTGTTGGGTTCCCTGGAACTGGTATTACAGACAGTTGTGAACTGCCATATGGATGATGGGAATTGAACATGGGTCCTCCGGAAGAACAGCCAGTGTTTTTAACCACAGAGCCATCTCTCCAGCTCCATAATCTAGTTTTTAAAATAATGAACTACTTAATTACTCGTTATTCTCTTGAAAGTTTTCTTTTTTAAAGGAAATACTTCAGTTATGCACTGATCATTGAACTGTTGTATGTAGTATGCACTCCTATTTTAAAGATAATGATTTCAACCATTTAGAAACTATGATTTGAAATTTTACTTTTCTGCTTACTTCAATGTAGTTTGAATAGATATTTGAGAAAAACTGAAAATATTGGATGTCAATTTACATCCTGGTGACTACAAGATATAGCACTCTCAGCTCCACCACCACGACTGCCCGTGTATCACCAGGCTCCTGCCGTGATGATAATTTCAGAGGGTTGAACTTCTGAAATTGTAAGCGAGCCGATTCAATGTTATACATTATAAGAGTTGCCTTGGACATGGTTTCTTTTCACAGCAATAAAAATCCGAAGACAGATGTGTGCAGAGTCCCATCCAATACTATGAACACTATAAGTATAGGTGAAGGTTCTTGTTTGGCACCACCTCAACTTCTCCATGTTTAATGAGACATATGAACGTTGTCTTCATAAATGGGGCTTCACCATCAGTTTATGAAAAGTAACAAACAGCCTTAGTACAATTCTGAGATTTGGGGCATTTTCATGGGGTACTTTTGGCCACCACTCAGCTAGATATAACCCACTTCTGGCACCGGAGGTTTCACTTGGTAAAAGATGTCTAGTTAGGGATAAAAATTAATTCAAAGTAAGAAAAGAGTTCTTATGATACTGGTTCCAATTTGCTGTTCTTTTTCACCAGACTATAAAAAATTTTCCATAAATTTACATTAGGGTATCAATTTGTTGGCCTAAAAATTTCAGTAACTAAAATATTTCAGTAAGTAATAGAAATATTCAAAATGACTAAGATGACAAAAAACAGAGATAATATTGTGCTCTAAATTTTCTTACCACATAAATTATACTAACTATATATTAATATTATATATAAAAGTAGAATTAGAATTTAAGAGAGTGATAGTAACATTTTGGTAAATGTTTATGTTGGATTAAAATAAAAATAATTATATTTTAGAAACTGGCTTAACTGTATAAATATACTATATATTACTTCTCCCTAATAAAAGTTACTCACACATATGAAATCCAAAAATGGCTAATATTATTAAACAATTAATTTTAAAACATACTATAAAATGTACAAAGCTATCATTTCCTTACTATTATTAGAAAATAATATTGCTTCTACCTCACATAGTAGCATATTAGATATTAAAAATACTTTCAGGTGGGAAGGCACCTCTTATAATAAACACAATTCCTGCAACAGAGGATGCTTTTGTACCATCTTGCTAAATTAAAGCACTTAATTTTTGCACATTAACTATGTATTTGTCTAAAATTATACTAACTAATCAGACAAAAAACAATGAGGAAGGATATGTAACACTAGGTCCAAATAACAAAAACAAGGAAAATTCTACTTTGGAAGTTAGCTTGAGTTCTGACCAAGCTTATATTTAGCAGAGCTATTTGAATCTCTACTCTTTCCCCATTACAAAATAGGAGTCATTAAATGGTTACCTTACTATGTTATTGGAGGAGAGGGCAAAGGATCCGGGATACTGGTGATATTTTGGAAAAATAAATGTGATATACGTACATGTGATGTAATGTGATGTGTGTGTGTGTGTGTGTGTGTGTGTGAAAAACAATAAGCTATCCCCTTTTAGCTTCTGAAAATTGCATTTTTTTCAAGCAGAAAATTTTCTGAAAGTTTCATGTTTAAAAATGTCATGTCAACTCCTAGGTACCATGAAACAACCTAAAAATATGTAGAAAAACAGAAAACAAATAATATCTCAATCATAAACAGAGTTTTCCTCACACTTTTCTGCAAATACAGTTTCCTACATTAGTTCCTTTTAAAAGCATGCATTTATTTTTAATTTAGGTGTATGGGTGTTTTGCCTGCATGTGCACAATGCACAGCCATGTGCTCATACATACTGTGTGCAATACCAGCAAAGGCCAGAAGAGAGCATCAGATTCTCTGGTATTGGACTTTCAGATGATTGTTAGCTGCCATATAGGTGCAGGGAAAAGAATCCAGAGCCTCTGAAAGAATAATAAATGTGTTTATTTTTAACGACTAAGCTATCTCTTTGGCTTCTGTTTTCTTCTTTTTAATTTTTTAAGTTTATTTATTTTATATGAATGAGTGTTTTGTTTGCGTGCACTCATTTGCAGCATCTGTGTGTCTGGTGCCCACAGAGATCAGAAAAGAAAGCCTGATCCCCTGAAACTGGAATGACAAATGATTAGGTGCTATCATGTTGGTGCTGGGATCTGAATCCAGGTACTTTGCATATGATCCTAACCACTGAGGCATCTACACAGAACAGACAGAACAGACACACAGAAACAGACACACACACACACACATAACCAATACCCATAAAAATATAAAAGCAGAAACCATAACATATAAGCAAAAGACCAATAACATTAAAAAGTTCCCAATCAAATGAATTTGAGACAAAAACATCTATAAGAACATCCTTGAGTTCATTTTGTCTTGGCCATCTTCTGCTAAGCATGCAGTCTACCCCTAAGGGTGGTTTATAGTCTCAGTATAATTCTAGTGGAGAAAATTAAATGTCCCTTAGCAAAGAGTTGTTCACTATAGATTTTCTTAATTACTGTAATTTCTAAATAATAATAAAAATACTTTATATAGAAACTTATTTTTATTTTTAACCCTATATATTTTTTTAGTTCCAGGTAAGAATGTGTCTTTGGCTCTTACATTCTAAATATTTACATTCTTCATATGAGAAGATGTGTAACTGTTGATCGTGTGGAAAATCAGTTAAATAAGTAGCAGAAAAGCAAGGAGAAGGATCCTCTCTCTGCACTTGGGTTTATTAAGGAAGATTCTAGATCAATCTCACGGTCAAGTTCAAAGATTAACACAAATATTAATTAAAGATACTCAAGTGTCTCTCATTTAGTAGAAGTATTCGACTTGACATCAACTCGTGGCACACATGTTCCTTTGGTGTTTGCTGATTGTCACCTTAAGACTTCAGTTGGAAGCGTTGAAACTGTTCTCAATATTTCAGAAAATCCTGAGCAAGAGACCATAGTGACTAACTTGTAGTGGGAATTGAATATAAGTGTTTATGGCAATAACTGATTCTTGGCATATATAGTTTAAAGTAATTATACGGGTATATTTCAAATGAAACTTAAATAAAGGGGTGCTAAAGGGTAGGCTAAGTGGGAATCTCTTCTTCATTGTCAAATGACTTGCCATTATGCAGTGCCTGTTTCTTAAACCTAAAGCTGAGTCTTAACTCAGTTGATGACCTAGTATTCTTTTTTCTGGAACAAGAACTGCAGGCAAGTTTTTTCACTCTGAAGTAGAATCTGAATGTAGAGACAAATGTAATAATCCCAGCTTTCAAATTTAATAAAGTAACAAAAGTAGAGATCAAATAGTAACTAGGTTATAGAAAAAAAAATAAAGCAATTATCTTTAATTGCCTGTGAGAAAAAGGATTTAGGATGAAAGTGTAGGTTACAGGCCTAAGGCAAACTATTCACTATTTGAAAAAAATACATGTTCTTAAGTCTTTACTTTAGAGTGATATTAATGTTTTAAAATTAGATATTACACTGAGCTTCTGTGTAGTACACATCCATTTTCTTCCTTAGACATGACATATTAGTGTGGTAACTTACCATGCTTTTAATTGTTTATTAGAATTTCACTTTCAGACTTGCTTAGTTTTAACAAGGTCTTCTTTTCTCTGTTCCCAAGGTATCCAGGATGCTATTACATTGATTTATCACATCTCCTTTCCCCGACTTTCCTGTTCATGACTTTGACACTTTGAAGAGAACTAATCAGGAACCTTGTAGAATGCCCTTCGGCTAAGGTACGCTTCTGTTTTATCAGGATTAAACTGGAGCTATATATTTTGAAGAAGAAGACTACTGAGCTAAATGTCCTTCTCAGACATCATATCAAGGGCTATAAGAATTATATTGCTTGTCACTATGATGAAATGCCTAACAGAAGCAACAGAGAGGAAAGGTTTGCTTTGGAGCATATGTTCAAATACATTTATTCCATCACAGCAAGGCGGGGATGGTGGCAATAAGGACTATTCCCATGGTTTCAGGAGGGCAAGTCCATTGCTATCCACCCTTCACGAATAGGAAGCAGAGAGCAGAGTTAAAAAAAAACAAACATGTACCAGAATAAGTTTCAAAATCTCTACCCTAGTGGCCTACTTCCATAGGCCAGGTTCCTCCTCCTAGAAGCTCCAAGGAGTTCAGTGCCAAGTCACAATGACAAGGTGGAGCTCAAGAACCAGAAGAAATATTTAAGATTAATCACCACATTGTTAAGAAAGTCATACACCACACATGTAATGAATAAACTATGCTCAACCTGTCTGACGCAAGGTTGTTTACATAAATTATTTGGAATTATTCTATAATTGTTTCTTTCTCTTCTCAGTATCCTTATTTTATTTTTTCTCCTTTATAAGTATAATCCAACACTATTTTAAAAACTTTTATGTTTGCTCAAGTGTTAAAACCTTGGATGAACTGAGCACTTTATGATGGTTTTCTTGCCCTGTTGAGGGGTTCTCCATGTTTTGTCATTAACTTGAAGCACTTAGGAATATTCTAGGATCCAGCTCACCTTGAATATTTTCTGTGTCCGCTCCCAAATAAGTCATTTCTCTGAAGAACCCTAGTTCTCTTCATTAGAGCATAATATCAGAAACCAAAATCTAGAGGTGTGGTGTTTTTCCTGCAACTCTCCTGACCTAGTAAGGATTTGAACAAGGCATCATTACCCACAATTCACACATAGCTTCTATTATGTCCTTTTGAAACAACTCACTTCTATAGGCCGTAGGTTAAACATGAGGTTAGCTTGATGCCCCATCATTTTCCCATGGATCGTTTTTTTTTCCTCCCTTGCTTAAATGAAGCCTCACCCTCAACCAGAAAGAATTGTGGCTGCAAATATCCAGATCAATTCATTTACTATTTAACTATTTACTTCCTCTACACACGCATAGCAGTGTTGTGAGTTGAATTGTGTTTCCCCAAACTTCAAATGTTGAAGCCCAAACTTTCATACATCAGAAAAAGTGCTTATTTGGAAGTAAGGTCATTGTAGCTGCAAATGGCTAAGATGAGAATGCCTGGAGCTCTTATAAATGGGAAAATTTCACTACCACACAGGAGAACACTATGCTGAGTGACAAGTCTATGCAACCCAAGGACCTGCCAGAATCACGAAGTCAGGACTAATGCAAATCCATTCACGGTACTTTCAGCGTGAGCAAAAACCAACTCACACTTTGATCTTAGAATTTTAGGCTACATGGTCAGGAGATAATGTATTCTATAAGTTAAGCTACTAAATTTAGGTGCTTGTAATGGCATCCTCCTAAAAATTGATACCAGCTGGGTGCAGGAATGCAGGTTTTTCACTTCTCTGTTTCCTTTTTTTCTTTTGGATGTTTGTAATGTTAGTCTTCAGTCCTTTATCCATACAAGGACCACTCAACTTTTAAATAAATATGAAAAGTATAAATTTATAATTAACTCTTCATATAGTTAAATTCTTCATATTGTTAACTCTTCATATTGATAAATTCTAAGGGCTGTAAACAGTCCAGTTCCATTTACCAAGTGGATATCATTATGAAGAATCCATTCACTGTCAGAAAAACACACATTTCAAAAGTACTCTGGCTCACAAACCACCGAATAACTTGAAACCTGTTTGCTACCTCTGCACTTTCCTTATCCAAAATGTTGTAATTGGAAGCAATAAATTATTTCCTATTCCACTACATGATAGGTATTAACATTATTTCATGTCTTTTTGTAGAATGATTGCTTATTCATTAATTACTGAATAACATTTCATCTCATGAATCTCATCTCTTAACTGAGACACTTGCTTCGGGTTATTGACAATTTTAATGTAAATCTTTGTGTATTACTTTTCTCATTACTGTAACACATAGAGAGAGAAAGAGAGAGGGAAAGAAAGAGAGAGATTGTATGGAAGGAAGAACTGATTTGGAGTCATTTAGTTTTAATAGAGCCCATGATGGAAGGAAGGCCTGGGAGAATTTAAGGATAGAAACATCTTCGTGGACCAAAAAGCAGAAGGAAGGAAAAGTGGAAATTCATCTTGCTTTCTCTTCTTTCCCTCTTTTACTTAGTCTGAGCCCCAAATACAAAAGATAATAACCATATTTAGATCTGCCCACTCTTGTTCATCTTCTTTGGCAAGGGCCTATGGACAGTACCTGGCTCTTCTAAATTCAACACATTGAATGTGGGCATTAACCCTTAAGTTATGTGTGTGCAATTGTAAGTGGATATATGCTTCCAAGTATATATATAGTGGTTTTCAAACATTTTGGTTGGTTCCCTGGTTGGGGAGGTTGATTGTGAGTGTCTTGTAAAAACTTACCAAAGTCGTTTGTTTTTTTTCCTCTTAAATGCAGTAGCTTGAACTTCAAAGAATATTTGCTGTTACATTTTAGAACTCTTTTTAAATCACTTTTTGAAGACATTCATTGAAAGTACTTTATTCATATTCACCATGTTTGATGCTATGATACATTATGTTAAAATCAAATTAAACATTTTCTCTAATAAGTTAACTACTTCTATTTTTTATTCATTTTTTTAGTTTCTTTTATATACCAACTACAGTTTCCCCTCCTTCTTCTTCTTCCACTCCTTCCACTGCCTCCCCGATGTTCGAGTTTCCTCTGTATGGTGTAAATATGTTTTATTACCATTGGTTAATAAAGAATCTGCTTTAGGCCTCTTGCAGTACAGAATAGAGCAAGGTGGGATTTCCAATTAGAAATAGAAAAGAAAAGAAGGTGGAATCAGATAGATAACATGTAGCCACTGAAGGAGAAAAATGCCTGTCTGCCAGAACTTTACCAGTGAACCATGAGCCTTATGGTAAAATACAAAATAATAGGAATGGGTTAATTTGAGATATAAGATTTAGTTAATAAGAAGCCTGAGCTAATGGGCTGAACAATGTTTTAATTAATACAGTTTCTGCGCTTATTTTGCATCTGGGCAGCTGTGAAATAAACAAGCAGCCTTCTTCCACACCTTCCATCCACTACCCCATCTACTCCTCCTGTGTTTCCATTCAGATAGGGCAAGGCCTACCACGGGAGTCAACAAAGTATGATACATCAAGCTGAGGAAGGACCAAGCTCCTCCTCTCTACACCAGGCTGAACAAGGCATCCCACAATAGAGATTTAGACTCCAAATATCCTTCCCCATGCATCAGGGATAGATCCTGATCCCACTGCCAGGGGTCCCATAAAAGACCAAGATGAATAACTTCACCCAGATGCATGCAGAGGCCCAGCTTGGGTCGGTTCCATAGCTGTCCATCCAGAGTCCATGAATTAGCACTATCTCAGGTCAGCTGTCACTGAAGGATTCCCCATTATGATCTTGACCTCCCAACACTTTGCTCATGCCGTCACATTGCTTCCCTCTCAGGGTCCTCTTTGACACCTAACCTCTCTGGTACTGAAGATTGTAATCGTAGCCTGGTTCATTATTGTCTTCTATAAACTTAGACCTCAGTTTCACTTAGACATATAAGGCCCCAACTCTCCCGCTACATTTTCCAAACAGAAATTCACTTTCATAATGCTCAACACAGTATTTTTACATGGGAAATAAGAAGCCACAGAATCACATTCTTTTTGATGTACATGTTGAACCCTTGCAGTCCTCAAAGGCAAAGGTGACTGCCTGAGAATATCCCTGATGGCTTTTATTTCGGTGAGTATAAAGCCTGTAACACGTGCTAAGTGTGCCTTTCAGTATTAATGTATTCTTGCTGATTTCTTTTATCAAAAAGTAATTATTTAGGGAAGAATGTGATTATTTAGCCACTGAAAGAAAATACAGTCCCTTTTCACACAGAAGACACCAACAAGTAAACAGTCTCAATTCAGGCTGAGAGAATTCAGAGAGCTTCAATGGAGGTTAAAAAGCAAATACCTTAACCTCCTGTGGGAGACTGAACAACTAAGAAAAGCCTTTCAGAGGAAGAACATGGGTTCTACCTCAGAGACTATACAGGAATTAGTCCACTATACAAAGTAAAAAGTACATTTATCTAGGTAAACATAAAATGGCATTCATTAAGAAGAAACAATGAATCAAGGAAAGACAAAAACTGCACTCAGGAGACAACACAAAAGAGTTTTGGTGCTAGATAGATGGGCATGAGGGCAGGAGGTGACCAAAAGCAAAAAAGTGAGATAAAAAAATCACACACATCCCATCGGACTCTTTGGTCAGGTCAGGCATTTTTCCCATATTTTTCTCCTTCAGTCAGATTTTATGATTTTTTTTTCTTAGATAGTGTTACTGAGAACTTAATATTTTCATTTTGCAATGTTTCATATTGCATTAAGCTCTTAGAACCTGATGATCTTCTCCATCATCAGGGATGGGGTATGAAAGGAACAGGGTGGGATTGGCTCATCTCACATGTTGAGACAGGAGGCTAGACTACCATACAAAAGACTACCCCAAAACTATGTTCTTTAGTCAATAGATCAGTGCAATATATAAGTATATGATCTTTCTTTTCTTATTTTTAATTTGGTGAGTTGATGTGAGAATAAAGAGTAAGAAAAAAGCCTGATAACTTACACTTTTAATAGGACTTATGTAAAATAAAAATGCCAGCAACTATTAATATATGACAAAAAATCCTAAAAGGAATTTTGACATTATTGAAACAGTTCAGGTAATGGTTTTGTGTCCGCATATGATAAAGGTACTAGGCACATAAAGAGCAGGGCTTATTGAGTTCAGCACAGTTTACATTCCAGACCAAGCATTTTCCCCAACATTTGGCATCATTGAGTAAGCAGAATTATCTGCGGCATCTACACAATAAATGTCATTTTCACGCTTCTCTTCCAAGTTATAAGAACTACTAGGTCCAAGCATTGGCAGACATACCCTAGGTGAGAAAGCTTCCCACATGTGGCCTCTGTTAGACTATGGAAACACTGGGAAAAGAGATATAATATTAAATGAGGGAGAAGAACTTGAAAAGCCATATTTTATTCACAAAATTCAAGTAAATCTTTCATTAATATAAGGACAGGAACTTCAATATAAAATTTGTGAGATAGAAGAGTAGAATAACTCCCAGTAGGAAAAAGTAGAAAGCAAAAGTAGTTAATATTCTGTATATCAAATGAAGTTTGGTGATAGACTTGAAAAATCTCTAAACAAAAATGTGAATAATGAGAAAACTAAAGAAAAGTCTTGTAAACAAAGAAGTGTGTATGACACACTGAACTCCACACTAGTTAATCTGTTTGTTTCATATTTGATGATGGCTAGGGAGGTTGGTAAGACACAGAGACCAACTCGGAGTACTTTTTGCAGAAGCCCCAGTGTTAGTATTAGAATTAGACTATCTTGGCACCATTTCTGCGTTGTTAAATAAATAAATATTTATTTATTTATTAAAGATATATATTTGTTAAATATATATTCATTAAATATATATAAATGTTAAATATATATGTTTGGTAAATAATACATTTGTTAAATATGTATGATAACTGTATATTTGTTAAATATATACATTTGTTAAATATATATGTACATTTGTTAAATATTTATGCTAAATATACATTTGTTACATATATATTTGTTAAATATATATTGTTAAATACAAACACACACATATTTGTTTGTTTTCTTGTTTCACAACAGGGTTTCTCTGTATATCCCTTCCTGTCTTGGAACTTACTATGTGGACCAGAGTGTCCTAGAAGTCACAAAGATCCATCTGCCTCTCCCTACTGAGTTCTGGGATTAAAGGACTGTACAACCCTTCTCAGGCAAATATGCAAACTTTGTAAATACTTTGAAATAATATTGTGGTAAAGCCATATTCCAGCATCTGCTAAAGTAAAAACATCAGAGTCACATACCAATAATTGTTGACTTACAACGCATATGTCTAATGAGCATGGATATGGCAGCACTCATTCACAAACTGAATTGCTGTTTATCTACTTTTCTAATAAATAATTTCTTTTAAAATGAGGGTTGGAATTATGTGCACAGTGCTTCTGATGTGTAAAAAGTTAGCCAAAATGTAAATACAAATTGAAATGGAAGCTGATTGTATGAAGCTACATAGAAATACTTTGAGGGTGATAAATTCAGCCAGCAACTAAATTAGAGCTGGCTCTTGTCTGTGAGCAGAATAAAGAGTTACTTGAATTTTCCCAGTAAAGACAGCAGCTTTTAATTAGCATAGACACTGTTTTGGCTGTATGTATTATGAGTGAATTTAGATAATAGTTTGTTAATCGAGTAATCAGAATGATTTTATATAGCACTATTCTGCTACTGGTCTTTAAAGAGCCAATTAAATTATTTTTGTTGATGAGGAATTATTCTTCACAAGTGACCACAAATAAGTCAAACAATATTATATTGCCTAATGTTTTAACATATAACATATAAACAAAACAATGTCTCTACGAATAAAAAAATATAGCACACATTAAATTTTTATCTTTGGTCATGCATACCTCTACTTTTATAAGATAATATTTATCTTTTTTCCCTTTTCTATTATATTTTAGTGCAAAAATATGATGTATTCTGATGATTGTATATGGAGAATAACCAAATAAGAATTATCATGGAGTGAAAAGTAATAATAATAAAAAAAAAGACTTGTGAAGACTTTCTCCTACAGCATCAGGCTTAGGAAGGAATGTTTCTGTCTACATGAACATATGAGGTAGAGTTTGTTGAACAGAAATGACAAATGGACATATGTGCAGACCACATATGTGCTGTGCTTGAGAAAAAGCAAAAAGGGCACCAAAGGTTGCCTATTTATTACTTTGAGCATACTATCAGATAAGTGATAACCTCACAATAGGCTGTCAGAGGCTATTGACTCTATCCAGCATGAGATATGAACAGAAGAATGTGAGCGATGAAACAGAAAGTTTTCAGAAGGGGCTTTCATATACTTGAAAAAAAACCTATGCTTCAAAGAAAATGTTAAGCCTAAAAAAAAATCTGGCACAAAATATGGAATATTATGAAATGACCAAATCTAAGAATAATAAAAATAAGGAAGAAAAAGAAACCTATGTCAAATATAGAGAATATTTTTAACAAAGCTGTAGAAGAAAATTTCCATAAGGTAAAGAAGAAAAACATACCAAAGTACAGAAGCATACAGACACCAAATAAGAAAACAATCCTTTTGGGACATAATAAAACATTAAACATTCAGGGAAAAAAAGCATACTAAAAGCTGCTATGGAGAAAGACCAAGTGAAATATAAAGGCAGACCCATTGAAATCAATAAGGACTCTAAAAGTCAAAAAGGTCTTGACAGATTGCTACAAACTCTAAGGGTCTACAGATGACAGCCCAGACTACTATACCAACAAAAAATTAAATTAAATTGGGGGAAATAAAGGCATCCCTTTATAAAACCAAACTTAATATCTGCTTCCAAATTATGTTCTCCAAAAGGCGAAAGAAGAAAAACTTTCAAGCTAAAGATACTATATATCCATGAAAGGAAAAAATCTACCAAAAAGACATTTCAATTCTTAACATCTATGTCCCAAACACAAGAACACCCAAATTTGTCAAGGAAACAATACTACAGCTTAAGTTACAGGCTGATCCTCACATATTGATTCTAATAAACCACTATCACTAATATACAAGTCATTTAGATAAAACTAAACAGACAAATACTGGAGCTAACTGAAGTTATAAACCAAATGGATCTAACAGATATTTACAGAACATTTCATCCAATGACAAAAGAATATAACTTCTTCTCTGCACTTCATGAAATTTTCTCCAAAAACTGACCACATACCCAGACACAAAACATGTCTCGACAGGTACAAGAAAATTGAAATAACACCCTGCATGCAACCTGACCACCATGGATTAAAGTAGGATACCACCAAAAATAGAAACAATAGAAAGCTTACAAACTCATGGAACTGAAAAACTGCAGAAAGTATATGTGTGTGTGTGTGTGTGTGTGTGTGTGTGTGTGTGTGTGTGTGTGTGTGTGTATCAGGACAGAAATAAAAGATTTTCTAGAATTAGTGAAATCGAATACGTAACATATTCAAGCATATGGAGCACTATGAAGATGGTTCTATGCAGACAATTTAAAGAACTAATTTAAGGTGTCTACATTTAAAAAAAATGAGAGATCTGAAATCTCATACTAGTAAATTAACACAGCAGCTGAAAGTTCTATTACAAAAGCAAGAAATAAAACCCAAAGGAGTAGATAGCAATAAGTAATCAAACTTCAGGGCTGAAATCATTAAAATTGAAAGAAAAATAATATAAAAAATCAAAGAAACAAAAAGTTCATTCTTTGATAAAATAAAAAAGATTGAGAAACTCTTATCCAAATTAAAATGCAATTAGAAAATATCCATATACATAAAATTAAAAATAAAGAAGGGAAAAAACAACAAACACCAAGGAAATCTAGTGAATCAAAAGACATACTTTAAAAACCTGTACTGAACAAAATTGGAAAATCTAAAAATAATTGTCAATGATAACCAAGTTAAAGTATATAGAAACATAGAGGTTAGTTACAGAGTAAGGGACAAGAAGGAGCAAAGAGATCTCCTTGGAAAAAGGAAATAGAATAGATAGTTATAGATGGATGGGGAGGAGGAGTCTGGCATGGTAGGATCAAGTTGGGAGGCTGCAAGAGAAAATTAACTCAGTGAAATATTTGGAGGTTCCTTGTATTACAATATTAAATTGGAGTTTTTGAGCCATATCTATTGCCATGCACAAAAGTCAAGTACAAATGGGTCAAAGACCTCAACATAAAACCAACCACCCTTAACCACATAGAAGAGAATGTGGGAAATTCACTTAAATGCACTGGCATAGGAGACCACTTCCTAAATATCACCCTAGTAGCACATACACTGAGAGAAACAATAAGTGGGGCCTCCTGAAACTGAGAAGCTTCTGTAAAACAAAGGACACAGTCACCAAGACAAAATGGCAGTCTATAGAATGGGCAAATATTTTCACCAACTACACATCAGACAGAAGTTTGACCTTAAAATATACAAAGAACTCAAGAAATTGGTCATCAAATGAACAAATTAAAAAAAAAAGGAGGTTCAGACCTAAACAGAGACCTCTTAACAAATGAATCTGAAATGGTTGAAAGGCACTAAAGGAAATGTTCAACATCCTTAGCCATCAGAGAAATGCAAATCAAAATGACACCGAGATTTCATCTTATACCTGTAGGAAGGCCAAGATCAAAACAATAAACACATTGTTGATGACTCTGGGGCTTTTATTAATGTGTTCAAATTATCACACTTATGTGTTAAAACTCTTTTCCTTCTTTCTGTTTTTCCTATTGCATTATGTTGATTTTTATTTTATTTTAAGTTAATTTACTTTATTATTATCCATTTGAACCTTGTTTATTTTCTAAAGACAGATAGAAGGGTGTGTGGATCTTGTGGCAGGGGATGGGGAGTAACTTGGAGGAGTAGAGGGAGGGTGAAATTTTTGATTTGTGAAGGACAATTGGTATAATGTGGTTAATTTAATTGAAACCTCATGTTATACATAAAGTTATATGATGTTTTTAAGCAAGTTGAGGTCTTTGCTTGCTTGTTTTTTAAGAGTCAAGTATTCCAAGATTAATCTCTGTGTACCCGTTTAACAAACCACTTCTTCACTAACATGAAGAACACATAAGTGTGATAATTTGAACACATTAATAAAAGTCTCAGAGCCATCAAAAATGTGTTGGTGTCACATAAAAGATAGAAATCAATAGAAACACTCTCCAAGTGTCATTTGACCAAGAGTAAGCTCAACACTTCTCTCTTCCTGTGTATTTGTCCTTCCTTTTTTTTAAATCTGAGTCTGAATCTGTCTGCCTGAAGGTTGTTCTGTGACTCTATCCTTTTGTCTGTACCTGTGTCTTTGTGTGGATAAAAGTATCTCCCTGACAAATAACTTTATTTTCTTTTATTGGTCAGCACAGAAAGCATCACATAGGATAGAGAGGTACTGAACTTTAAACAGAAATTTATGTTATTCAGTCACTGAATCCAACTGACCCCAAGCTACCCAGATCACCAATGATATAACAAACTATTAATTATTAAGCAATATCTGTATGTTATATTTAATATGTGTTTGATTTTCATTTTCTTTATTTATTTATTAGCTATTTATCATCTTTCTACCTATATCTATTTATGTTTCTTTGAGACAGACTTTCTCTATGTACGAGCCTGACTGTCCTGAAACTTACTTTGTAGACAATTCTGGTCTTGAACTCACAGAAATTTGCCTCTCAAGTGCTGGAATAAAAGGTTAAGGACACCATGGTGGATGTTCACTTTTTTATTGAATTTTATTGAGCTCTACATTTTTCTCTGCTCCCCTTCCTGCCTCTCCTCTTCCTGCTTCAACCCTCTTCCAAGGTCCCCAAGCTCCCAATTTACTCAGGAGATCTTGTCTTTTTCTATGTCTCTCTTCGTTTCCTCATTGTTGTCTAAATTCTCTGGGATATTCACTTTTTAAGTTTTATTTCAACCTATAATTGTCATTTTCAGCAAATCAAATTATGCACATATATCCACATGCATGACCCTTTGATTAGGAGCATGGAAAAGTAAATAATTTAAGGTTAAAGCTATACATTAGGTTAGCTTGTAAAATTTGATTATATGTGAATTCTGAGGCACATATAAAAGTTGTTACATTGTTCTGATAAAGGCGTGTCAAAGAAATAAGGCGAGTATACAGCAGTATAGTAGTCTTAGAACTTAAATACTGTCAAGGTGTGTTATTGCTTTGGCTACAAGGGCCAGTCAAAGCACCAATCTCTTAGAATATAAGAATTATTTTCATTATAATGTATTGACATACTAATGAATAAGGAATATTTTCACTGAAGTGTGAAGAGTTAAGTTTGAAAAGGCTGGTAAAGAAAATAGATCATTTTCCTTTATAGACATAGATGAAAAACTCATTGAAATACTTGCAAATCAAAATGGAATCCATTAAAAAAGATCATATACCATAATCAAGCTGGTTTCCTCCCAAGGATAAAAGACTTTGTTGTTTAAACATGCAAATTGATAAATGCAATACAGCACATCACTAGACTTCAGGATAGAAGTCACATATTTCTCTGGATAGATTCGGAAAGGCAAACATTCTTTATATACAGAGAAATCATAATTCAATTTATTTTAAAGTTATTTGGTATGTGATATAGTGTAAATACTTTTAAGGGGGACACATAAAAATGAGCAAATTTGAATGATGATGCATTCTAAATAAATTTATATATATCAAACAGCTTGAGAAACTAACAGACCAGAATAGAACTTCATAAACATGAAGAAGTAAATCGATAATTTCAAGATAAGGAAAACTTTATGCTATCTTCTTCTGTAATGGGATTAAAAAAGAAACTTTTTCTCTGCTGTAGTTTCAGAAACTGTTCTTTTGGATTCAGAAGCTGCAAATAGCAATCAGAAAATACTGTTACTATTTTCAATTCAACCAAAGTAAGTGTACTAGAGAAACCAGATATTCTATCTGTGTAGTGACAGAAACAGGGGTCACTCTCTATGACTGGGATCAGACAGACTGCTGTTTGCCCTTAGCTAATGGCTGGGAACTCAGCTGCTCCATCCACACTTCCGTTTCTTCATAGGTCAAATGTGGGCTCATGGTAATGTCAGCAAGGCTTTCTTCAAAGCCATTTGTGGTTAGCATACACAAGCCTTTTAAAATAGTGTTTAGAACATGGTGGATGCTGTTTAAAAATAAGTTGTTTTCAATGCACAAAGAAATTTTGCTTAATAAACTCACAGTCCAGCATTTGTTAGAGAAAGTCTAGAAAGTACTGAGAAGAAAAATTATTGAAAGAATAAGCATTAAGATAATAATGGCAAGCCGGGCGGTGGTGGCATACGCCTTTAATCCCAGCACTCAGGAGGCAGAGGCAGGCGGATCTCTGTGAGTTCGAGACCAGCCTGGTCTACAGAGCTAGTTCCAGGACAGGCTCCAAAGCCACAGAGAAACCCTGTCTCGAAAAACCAAAAAAAAAAAAAAAAGATAATAATGGCAGCAATAAGCTTCTTTTTTATAGGTGTGGTGCTGGGCAAATAAATATTTAGAATATATTGTATTACTATTATCCCCACTAAATTATATACCTGAAAAATACACTTTTACGTTTTCAGTTTGCAATATTACTATGACATAATAAATTACTCAAAATTATTTTTCCTTAAGCAATTTCTTTGGCTTGAGTACAGATGTTTTTTTTGGGGGGGGTCATGATTTCTTCTACATAGGAAGTGTTTTTAAGATATACCAGCAACCTACTGGTATATAAGTAATTTAAAAGGTTAGGGTATCAAATATTGGCACATTCACTGTCACCAGACAATAAAAGCAGTATTTAATTATCACTGACATACATCTACAATAACTTTTTCCATTTGAAAACAATCAATGTTACTAATATTGAATATTGGAAATGATATGCTTGAAAACAAAGTAATATAAGTTTAAACACTTAAGACTCAGATATCACTGGGCATAGGTAAACTATCTCTAAGGCATGCTAGAACTTGATTTAACTTTATAAAGTTATTTAAAATTAGGCCTTGGATGCTCAGATAATTATCTTCATAATTATCATAAATTTCTTCACAAACCAAAGTAGTAATGAGGCAACTCTGGTGAGGGAAAAAGATAGGCTAACTTTAGATAGTTACTTCTCCCTCAACTCCTCCTAATATATATTATGGTTTCCCATTTGGTGTTTTTATGGGATTCCCGAGTGTGCAAATGTTTGGGAATATGACTCTTGTGCCTTCTCTTGGGCTCTTCTCCTTCTGTTGGTTTGCCTTGTTCAACATTGATATGATAGGTTTTGTTACTGTTTCTATGTTATTTTGTTATGCATTTTAAATGACAGAATTAATGAAAGAAGAGATGAAGATATAGCCACTAGAATAAAGGTTAACAATTAAAGTGTCTTTTATACCTGTTTGTAGATGGAAAGTCAGTTTTCTCTAATGATGTAACAAGGAATATCAACCACTCTAGGCAGGCCTCATGTTCAGAAGTAGTTGTTCAATATATAATGGACTCCACAGTTTGTTTGTTTGTTTTTAGTGCTTTTATTTAATTACAGGGTTTTTTTGGCTTTGTTTTGTTTTGGCAAGTGGTGTTTATTTTGTTTTCTTGCTTAGTAAGGATATTCTTTTTGTATTTTGTATTTTTTTGTTGAGAAAAAATTTAAAGTTGGATGGTTAGAAAAGGGGAAAGGATCTGGAAGAACTTTGGGAAGGGGAAGAAAATGATTAAAGCATACTTGAATCTAAAAATTGTTTTAAATAATTAAAAGGCAAAAATATATTATAATAAATTAAAGTATACACTTCAAAATGAATATTCCTACTTGAAACCATTATGAGTTCAGCTATGTTATATTTTAAAATTATCAGATTACAGGTATAAAATATAAGTATTACCATCAAATATGTTCTTTCAACCATTTGAAATCAAATACTTTACCTTTTGCTTTGAATGGTTTACCCATTCTAAACTACAGATTTTTTCACTGCTAATAGAATCTGTTCAGACTCTAGTCATTAGGAGTCTCAGTCATTAGGGATCATTTAAGGGGTCTCAATTTCTGGAGTACCTGTGTGAAATATAGCAAATACTTATGCATCACACAGTTGCTCTGATAGTCGGCATCAAGCCCTAGAGGTCTAACCTGCAAAAGCCCAAACCATGCATTTTGAAATATCAAAGAAGATTTTAAAAAGTGTTAAAGTATCATGATAGACAACCTAGGGGGCAACTGATGAAGCAGAAACTGTGGGACCCCACGTTGAAGAGGCCACAGAAGTTGAAGTCAGATAACAAAAATATTGACCCAGGCTGATGAATGAATTCTCTGAGATGCGTGGATCTGATCCTTATGGCCTATATAGGGAAGATGTGAACAGCAACACAGAGTAAATTCTGCAGAGGAAACTTACCATGCTTTCCTTGTTTGCTCTGAGTACGAACATCACTGAAGTGAAGGGTGTGCACACCAAATCTCAGAGGCACATACATTTCACAATAAATAACTTATAAACCTCTCAGTTTATTTGGAGACATCAGAAGGTAATCCATAAATGACATACTAAAAACTGAGGGATCTTTTTTCCTTTGTTGAAAATAACTTCACATAGTGTCAGAACTTAGTGGTGGAGCTGGCAGATTTGCCAGCACCATGACTTCCACAACAGCTGCGGAGAATTAGAGTATGTTCAGAAAAAAATTGAGAATAAATGTCAATTTTCTGCAGTAAGGTAGCATGGGGTAAATCCACATCCAAATAAATCTGAATTCAGTAGTTTATGTGCAAATGTGTATTCATGCATGTGTGTATATGTGTTGTGCAATTATGCAAATTAAAAGCATTTTAGAATGGTTACTATATTTATCCCAAACATATATATTACACTTCTAATATCCAGAAGTTGCATTGTCTTATAGTTAACTGAATGTTTCATTTTTAATCGATGGGAACAGAAAGGTTTTGAGTATACAGAGGCTCTCATCTTATGAAACCTTGAAATCCAAGGTGAAATATCAATGCCTGACTTACATATAACCCAATGATTCTTTAAAAAAAAACAATTACATTAGCTAGTTATCCTTTTCCTCTATGTTGTTTTAATAGATAGACTGTTGCTCAGAGAAGTAAGGGAACTAATTTTCTTAACAGAAAATGATGAGTTAACATCACAATGCTAGTATGAGCTGTTGATTCTGAAGCTTGTGTCCTTTAGAGTGGTTTGTACTTATATTTGATCCATAACTGATCCACCTGTATATTTACGGTATCATTGACTGCATTCTGGTAAAAAATGGATTGTGCCAAGGAAACAGTCAGAATTTCCTTCCTTATTTAGAATTGGAACTAGGGTACTAAGCCCGAGGTGTTTGTCTGTAAGTTCATTCCTGCTATAACCCATGGTCACTTAATCATATTTATAGTCACACTAGCCATCAGTATAAATTCCTTCTAACATTAAATTCATTCATCTTTGATGTTCGCTCTTCTTTGTATGCAGATGAATCTCAGACTCAAAAATAATCCAAAGCCAATTAATAGTACCCCTACATAACACGAGGAAAACATTTCTTTTGGAAATGGGTCTACATTATCTATAAATTTTAATTGAGTCAAGAATTCACCTCAGTTTCAATTATTGAGATAAATTACTTATTAAGTTTGTTATATGCTTTTTTCTTCTATCCTGGTTTCATTTAAGGAGTTCTTATGATGGTCTTTTTTTATCTGCTAATTTGTGGATTCTAAATTATATCTTCCTTTAAAATCAATAACGATAAAAGCCATTCTTGATTTAGCTTGGATTGCACATGGTACTAACGGCACACAGATGGCACTCTGAGCAGCATCTCTCCAGAAGGACTTATTTGCAAACTCTTGGAAAGGCGTGAGGTGGACGTGGTAGAAGCACAAGGGCTGGAGAGTAGCTCAGAAGTTATTTCCATCCTTAGCACTGAATCATGAGAGAAGCAAGAGGTGGCTGTAGTTGGAGGGAATCATAAACTGAGGAGATAGAGCCAAGTACCTACTTGTCTTCTGCTGCTGCGAGACATGCTAACTCAAGGAAATTTTAGGACATCGGAATGTAGAACTGTATCATCCTCTTTGGTCTTTGAGTTTTGTTTCAGTATCTCACATTGGTTGAATTCAATTAGAAGCCAGAGGGCCTGGGGAGATAATTTTCCCAAATAGACGACAGCAGCTGGAAGACAGAAAATCGATCTGGAGACCATATGAGACTATCATATTTATACACAAATGCATACGTCAATGCATAATATATGGTACATATGTCTGCATCTCCAGGTTTTCCTTTATAAAAATCTCTTCTGATGCCATGGTTTCCTCAGTTTCAGTGTAAGTCAGTGAGCTCACATTTTCAGTTAACAAGATTCTGCTCATTTATTTAATGTCATAATAGTCACCTAAAAATATTCACCCAGAAATTTGGATTCATCTAAATTACCGGATTCTATTTAATTCATTGCAAAATTTATCATTTTGTGCTCTTGCCTCCAGGACCTCACACTCCCTTCTCTCAAAGCTTGTCCTGGAGCGCTGCTCTGTTTTACATATGAACAACACTTAAAGGTAGCGCTTCCTCTCTAGGAAGTGTTCAGTGTTTCTTCAATCACCACTGCATATGGTAGTCTGTATGCACACACATCAGTCTACCAGGAGTAAGTGTCCAGACTTTCAAATGCATGCCGAGACATGTTTCTCCAGCAGAATAGAGCATTGACATTTTCATAATATTACCATAGCACTTGTGAATTTTATTAGTCTGTTTTGTCTTACTTGAACGTTAATCTATGTATCACCAGCAGTCTTGACTAGTGTCTTTTCAGCAGTAAAGATGAGGAAGGCCATATTAGTTGACAGTATTACTGGGAATAAAAGAATCTATAAAAAGGATTTTATAATTTTACAAGTTTTCTTCTACATCTATATATTAGTATTTATAGCAATAGTATTTGCATTGTAAGTGAGTTATTTAGAAGACATCAAACCAAAGAAATGAATAAATACCATAATTCTAACTTTATATTTTCTGGTTGAAAATAAACAGGGCATAATTTTCCCCAATTTTTATGTCAGATTAGATCAAGGATTTGTTCTTAATTTTTAATATGACCATCTCTTCATAGTGTGTAACAGGTTCCTAGACTGCAGTAACCACCCCCACCCCAGACCTTTGGACAACTGACTCCATGATGGAAGTACCATTCATGCTGTAAAACTCAGAATGTAGACAGCGCCACTTGCCAAAACTAAAACAAAGACCTAATCCATCAAATTCCAGATAGTTCTGGAAAAGTTTCAAAATGTAGTAATCTTGCTTTTTAGCTTCTGCAGTCCTGCTTCTGGCTAACTTTCTTGTTAACTGACCCATATCAACCCAAAACAAGGTTTTTGTGCTTAAAAGTTCATTCTGAAAAAGATTCTGTGTGACTCTGGGATCTAGAATACCCATACAGTCACTGGATGGCTCATAAGGACATTCTACTGACTTACACCATGTCCAAACAGTCTTCTCTGGTTAATAGGCCACAAAAAGGGAACAGTCTTGAAACAGAAGGCTTCTCCCTGGACTGTATTCTGAGTACTTCTTTTTCAAGGTTCTCCAGGGATTAAATACTCCCAAATATTCCTGTACTACTGGAATAGCCACATTTATCATGTATGATCAAACAGCTGCTTAACTCAAGTTTTTCTATGCTCTGACCTTCCCTAGATATGCTCACTTGCCTTCACTCGTTGGGTCTGGAAATAGTCCTGACTGACAATCTTGCTTGCTGACCACATTAAGCCACATATGAGCTCCATGTTTTTCACTTATATATTGATTAAAACTCTGAATGTTATTGTTGTGTAGATGAAAAACTGTGCACAGATTTCATTCCTGATAAACTAAACATGCTTTTGTTAACACGCAATATGCATAGCATTAGGTATGAGCCTTGATTTTGGATATCCTTTCCTCCCTGTATCCCACTTGACTCCCCCCCCCCCTTGTTTTGCTCAGTCCTGTATCATTGCCATGCTACATAATCCTGGAGGATCTTCCATTTCTCCTAATCTTTCATTTAGATAAATAGCTTAGTAATCTATTTTTATCTTTCTAAAAACAGTATACAATAGCAAATGAATATTAGTTTCTGCTATTATTCTACTGCTACTCTTCCAAATGCTGGGAAAACCAGAGTCTTGGATAGTCTCTGACAACATATTTAGGTGCTCTGTAATCTTAAGTCATTCAACCTGTCTTTTCATAATGTTTGCGTTGTCATTAGAGAAGAATTGATCAAAATCTGCCTTAGTGCTTCCTGAAGACTGCAGTGCAACACGCCCTGTCTGCGCTTAACGAGCCACCATACAGTTTGTGAACCGGGTAAGGAGCTGGAAATTGAAACACACAAAAATTCACAGACAGAGAGACAGGGAGAGACACGAGTCATCCTTGATGTCAGAACGCTCCAAGAATGCCCCCTTTATTGTGTTTAGGGGCAGTTTATATAAAGATAGCCACGCCCCTGCCAAACGCACCAGAAACCACTCTCCTGTCATCAGGAACTGCTTAGGGTCTCATGCTCAGGGCAGCTGTAGGCACTCAGATCAGGGGAAAATAAGTCGTTTAAGAGAAATTCAGGATCTGGGGGCTCACTTCTCCCAACAAAAGACATCCAATTATTTGAGACATATATGAACATAGAAGATGGAGATAATGAATAAGTTCATATCACAGCTTTTATGTCTCTTTTTATACTCAGATTTTCCTTTGTTTGATTTCTCAGTTAGTTTATTTACTTTGCATATTTATGAGATAGGTTTCAAAAATGTTGCTCTTAACTTTTACCAGAAGCTGAACCTGAACTCCCAATCCAGAGTTCCCTTCCTGTAGCCTCCAAATGCTGGGTTTGAAGGCATTATCACTGCATCTGACGGACTTTTCACTTATAGAGAGCTTACCTGTCTCAAAACTCTTCCCTCTTCACACCAACTTTAAGATTTGTTTCCTTTGATGACATTCCAAATGTTTCTACTCATTTAGTTAGTTGCAAGTATCATTGTCTCATTTGTCCAGATTTTGTTCAGGCTCTCTTGAGGACTCAGTCTGTCCTACCTGCTACAAAACCTTAGATGTACGGACTCACCTCCCCACATCAATACATCCATGAATGAATGCTTTTCTAGCATTCACAATAATTTATCAAAGTTTGATCTTACTGTGAATAAAATCAGAATAACTGAAGGCCAAACATCCAGTTGTACCCAAATGAAGCATTTCACATTCATAATAAACAAAACTCTGCCAACAAAAAGTTTAACTAGACTTTTTGATTGCAAGGTTTTTTTCTAAGTAAAATTTCCCCTGCACACTCTGCCTTCTCTTCATGAGATCTGGAGAGAACTATGCAGAACCTATACCTGTTGAGTCACACAGAAAACCTACAGGAAACAAGAATGCAAGCCCGTGCAAGGAAATACAAAAGATTAGAATAAAGCCTTAGGTGGCCATGATTACTGCTATTATTTCAACTCTTATACATCCCGTATCATTAGGGAACAAAAAAAAATACATAATGACAAATTACTGGCTTTATCTTTAAAGTTCTGAGACAATGTACATTATGAGATCATCAACAGCTATTCTGAGCATACAGAAGGATTAAATCAAACATAAAGGTTATCCCATTGCATTTGTGAATTCTGATAACTCTCGGCCTCGTGCTATACATGCCTATGACTTTGGAGAGCAGATTTAGGTTCAGCCTCGTGGCAGCTCCTGCAGAGGCTAATCAGAAGGGCTGCTGTGACCAAACCGAAGTGGAAGCTGCAGCTGCTTGGGAGATGTTTTTCATTAAAGCTGCCTGCCGGTGGCAATACAGAATCCAGACTAAATTTTAGTAACAAAATGTGACACATGCAAGGTACTTGGACACAGTATTCAGAATTTTCTCGTGGTGACATTGTGTGTTGGCTCCATGAAGGGGAATAAAATCTTTAAGCTATTATTGTCATTAGAATTCACCCTAGGACAATCTAGCTAAATGTGAACATTTCTACATTTCTTTCTAACTAATAATTATAAAACATAGCTTGCTTTTACAAATAAAATTGTAAATGTGTTTAGCATTTAAAAATAATTATAGCTATGGACAAAGGCTAGAGAACAATTTAAATTGTGTTAAAATAATAAAATTATGGATAACTTATTCTATTATTATTGTTATTTTATTATACTAAGTATATATGTATATATATATATATATAATATTGGTAATTAAAATTTAGTGTCCTTTAACAAGAGCAGAGTTTAAAGCCAAGTTAACATTATATATTTTATACTCTGAATTTTACCTTTATTTTGAAAATAAGCCATTTTCTAAAATTCTTCTTTGTAGGATGATGTATTTCTGACACCAAAAATTACACAGAGAGCTTCTAATAATCACCATCTTGAATGTTTATTTTCATTAGTACTTAACACTTTCTAAGTTTTTATATATTGCTGATTTTTATTGATTATTTGAGAATATTGAACAGTGTGTTTTGATCATAATTAACAATGATTCTTCTCTTTTGCCTTTCCCAGATTTATTTCCATCTCCTTGCCTCCCAGCTCCCTATCTTTTTATTCCCTTAGTTTGATAATCACCTTACTTTTATTTGTACTGTACCTATTTGGGTCCATCCACTACAACATGATCCATGTTACAGGAACCACATTCTTAAAGAAAATTAACTCCCCCATGGCAAGATGCTACCAACTGTTTATATAGGAATTAGGACTTACAAACCCATTACCCATGCTAGGATGTGGACCACCTTGGTTTTGTGTAAGTCTTATGTAGGTAACCACAGCTGTTAACAGGTTATAAGTATGGCAGTCAATAATGTCAAGAAGAACTAATTTTTCTCTGCTTTCCATCTTCCCTTACAAGGAGATCCATAGTCCTTGAGGTATAATGCGATATAGATATCTCATTTGTGTTGTGGACTCCATTGTCATTTATTATCTAGGTTTTTTTTTTATCAATTGTGTGTTTCTGAGTTACCTCTCAGATGAACACAAAGGAAGTACTTGAATGAGGTCTGAGAACTTCCCGATCTATGGGTAGAAACATACAAATATAGAGGGCAGTTTGACTCTATGTTAATTTATTAAAACAATAGTGAAAGGTTTATTCTTGAGGCCTAATAGCTTCCCAAACCCGGGCTTTAGGCCACACTGCAGTAATAGCCATTTGTTTCCTCCTTTTTCATAGGCTTTAAATTCAATCAAAAAGGGCTGGTTACCTCCTAATAGTCATGCCGTTATTACATGGATATAGCTTGTCAACTTGTTCACTGTAGTCCACAGGGGTCACAACTAAATAAGTCTAGTGATGACTTTTTTCCCAAGAATCACAATCACAATGAGAGACAGTCAACATAGAGGAAGATACTAACTTGGTTTCTCTACATTCTGTGCTCAATGTGCGCAATGTCCTCAGCCACTGATCCAACCATCAAGTTCTGGTGGACAAGAAAGAGCACTGGCAAAAGTCTGCACTTTTTGGGGAGTCCAGAACAGTTCTAGTCAGCATCTCTAAGGGGTGAGGTATCCCACACCTGATCCTGGGCTTTTTATTTGAATAATCTGTGGCCTCTGGGGTAAGCATAACTCCATGTATAAGGCAAATCAAATTAAACTGTTCTAGGTATGTGTTTAGAATGCACACAGAGAAAAATTGGTTTTCATATGACTTTTCAAATATACTTAGAGTTAATTATCCCTCTCACAGCTCCTTCTACCCTTCCTCTGACCACTCTCCCTACTTAAGCCTCCTTTCCCATCATCTCCCTTTTCTCTTATTACTCAAACCACCTTTAAGCCATGATATACATTACTGTGAAATTAGATGCCCAAAAGTAAGTAATTCATTTTTTAAAGATTTTTATTTCTAAAATCACATATACATGTTTGCTTCTCCATGTCTCTGCACAAGGGAATGCAGTGCTTGAGGAATCTAGAAGAGATGTCAAATGCCCTAGAGCTGAAGTTAGAGGTGTTGTGGATGGCCTGATATAGCTGCTGGCAACCCACCTCAGGTCCTCGGGGAGAGCAGTGAACCTTCTGAACTTCTGAGTCTTTTCTCCAGTCTAAACTGATTCTTTTTAAGTTACACTTACTGCTCAAAAACTGTGCTGTTATCGTGACCACATGTACTATTATATTCCAGAGGAAATAGGGTGCAGAAATGTGAGGTCGTAGAGTATTGCTATGCTGTTTGTAAATGGGATAAAATATAGATAACCTTTCTCTTGTCTGCCATGTACTGATGAGTTTATATTCAGTCACATTTAATATATTTATTTTTTAAAAAATATATGAGTAGAAATTTATTTCAGTGTGAGGAAATGTCTTTTTCACGTCCATTTGATGCTTCTCAATGTTTTGCTAGACGATGGGATATTATTACTACATCTGTAAAACTGGAAGTTTTTCAGAATTAAGTTACAGTTTTGAAATAGAAATTGGTTATATACATGCATATGTGTGTGTGCGTGTAAAATTTTTCTGAATGAGTCCCTTTTCTCCTGTTGCAACTGAAAGGAATTCAATTTTTGATTTTCTCAGGTTGAATACCTGACTCAAAACTCTCAGAAAAAATTCACAGCACTAGTATCTAACTAATAAATTTAAAAATTCATGACTTATGCACGGAAAAAAATCTTGTTCATAAAAATGTTTATGATGATTTGTTTCAAGACATATAATAAAATGCTTCTTGTTTTATTCATTAATGTCTACATTTATTTCTTTTACCAACCAAAGGAAAACCAGTATCAACTCAGAATTTATGAAATGAAAAGTCTTAAAAGGAAGATGTTTTAGAAATACCTCAGATTTCTACAAACTGGTGTCTGCTAAAGGCATTGGTGTTTTAAACCAGATGGGACTTTTACAAGGCTTTCAAACATGGGGTTGTACTGGCAGTAATCACACAAATCTCTCGAAGTAATATAATCCCTATGGGAGGCATAAATCTCCCAAAGAAGAGAAGACAGAAAATGACAATTCTTGGGAACACAAGGCATCCAGAGAGTTGTACAACCTGCCTCTCTCTATGCATGAGATCACTACCTCTGTTTTCAGGTGTCTAATGATGAATTCTTAACGTGTAGGCATCATCTGAATATGTGTGCATAACAAGCAAATACAAACACATGGCCCTTCAATTCAATTACTGCTCAAGTCCCCACAGAATATTAGTCATTAACAACTCTTCCACTTCAGGTGAAGAATAATTCATTTAGCTTTAAAATCGGGTGCATGGAAACTACCTTCGAATTATTAGTTTATTTCTGAATTCCAGGAACTCACTGTTGTCTCTCATGGCTTAGTTTCATAATGTCTTACTTCCAATTGCCTTTCTATACAATGCATTTTTTTCTTTGGATGTTAGACCTCTCATTGCCCTGTTCAATATGGCTTGACTGTAGGGGAGCAACTGTACAATCTTCAAAAATATACACTAGAGTTTTAAATTTTAAATCAATTCCTGGTAAGGTGAGACTAGGAAGATAAATGTTGTGAAATAGATAGCATAAGAGAATTAGTACATATGCTGTAGTAAGCAAGATGGGACTGATATGCAATCACCCCTTCATACATGCTGAAGACTGGCTCTTTATGAAAATGTGCATCTGCAAAGGATTTCTTATATAGCCCGAGTTTCAGTGGTGTGTGTGTGTGTGTGTGTGTGTGTACACATATGTATGTGTAACAAATGTACATTCTTATGCATAATAAAATTATTGTTGTTGTAATTATGTGGAAATAAATCACCATTTGATAGAGGCTGTATCTGAGTGGTAGGGTACTTTTCTAGCATGTGGAAGGCCAAGGTTAAATCTCTATTATAACAAAATTAAATAAATATATGTATATACATATATATATATACATATATATATATATATATACAAATATTCTTAGATATCTGAGTAAGTGACTATTATTTTGTGGATATTTTAACTAGAAAGCTTTGAAAACAATAGATGTAACAAGGAGTTTATAAAATTTATAAACCATAAGTTGCTAAAATTCTATCACTAAGAATTTTAACAATATTGAAAATTGTCAAATTTTATCTACCTTCAATGTATCACAAGTTAATTATGGAATCTCAAAATTATTAAATTTTAAAATAATGCTTTAAGTGAAATTGTCTCTACATACTTCCACATACCCTGATATTCTATATCTGTGACAGAATTCAAATATTCTGAGCATTTCTATGTTGAACTGCTTAATCAAAGCACTGTTTCCAATAGCTTCTAAAGACCGTTAGAGAAGTTTTGACAATCAGAGAATATATAAAACCTGAATACAAAGTGGACGTTCACACACACGGAATGAAGCTGAAGACTGATAAAAAATTTGCAGTTTCTTAGATTGGAAAGATCCCCCACAGCATAGATTTATTTATAGTGAGACTAGTGTATGTGTGTGTGTGTTCATGTGCATGTATGTATGCATGCATGTACTGTGTGTGCATTCTTTGTGTGTCATGTGTGTGTGCCTGTGTGTGCATTGCATGTGCGTGTGTCATGTGTGAGTGTGTGTGTCATGTGTATGTCCATCATCTGAAAGACTGCTGGAGTTATAGAACTCTAACTTGAAAGTTGTCTTTCTTATAAATCAGTTGGAAAGTAGTGCCTGTCAGTGTGTTTGAACTCTGCTAAGTGGACTGCCTCACGGGAACCACGCACAACACAGTGGTGAACTTTTAACTTTAATCATCAGTAAATGAATTTTTAAAATGTCTAATAATGGAATTATGCAATTATCAATATTCATACACACATTTAGCCATTACAATTGCATTATTACAAAACACTTTAATGAGTTTCTTTTTAACCTAAGTAAATATACTTTTTAGAAATAGGAAGATGGTAGTTTAAGCAAGTATCATTTTATTCACGATAAGGCTGCAGAGTTTGAAATAAAATTAAACAACCTTCTATATACTAAGTTACATGAATGTAGGAGACTGCCATTTTCTACTGTTTAACGCTGCAATATAATTATTTAGATGATAAAGCAAATATTTATTGGCAGAACATTGGAGGAATAATGTAGCAAAAGTGGAAATTTGTTAAATATATTAATCGAATAAATAAACATATATATATGTTTAATTATGTTGTTTCCAAATGAAAGTACTGTGTTAACAGGGAAAAAATACATTGCATTATTTTCTGGCTTGAAATATATATATATATATATATATATATATATATATATATATATATATAGAGAGAGAGAGAGAGAGAGAGAGAGAGAGAGAGAGAGTGAGAGAGAGAGAGAGTAACCCTAACCGTAATATATTATGGTTAGTGTCTCTACGGTATAAGAAAATAAAGGTGTTTCTTTAGCACCCACTCAAGAAATTTTGCTACAAGCAACTCATTTTCTATTGCTTCAATTGGGATGCTGATTTATTCATTCAAAACTGGCTTCCATGCTTTGATTTTCATTTCTGTGATTTTTGTGGAGTTGTATATGCTTGTTTTGGGTAGTGTTATGTTTTGTGAGGATTTTGTTTGTTTGTTTGTTTGGCTGGCTGGTTTTGCTGCTTTTTTTTGGAAAGGAGAGATGAACGTAAGTTGGGTGGTTACAGAGGAAGTGTCTGGGAGGAGCTGAAGGATAGAAAAACATAACCAAATGTATTGTATTAAAAGGCAATTAAAAATTGCTTGCTAGGGAGTCTGATTCCGGATTAGGCCTTCTGATGTATTCCTCTTAGATGTGCCACTAATATTAATTAATATAAACAAGAAACTTTTGAGGGTGAGTAAGTTCTATCTGTACTGTCTGTCTGTGTCCTTTTTTGTGTAGCATCATTTTGTCCTTTAGAGCAGTCTATAGTGATTCATCCTCACATTTTTTCTGTTGCATTAAAGTCCAAACCAGTTAATTCTCAAAAAAAAAAAAAAACCCACAGGGATGACAAACTTAATTAATTAATTACTTATTCCAACAGACCATTACACATGAATGAGGGTACTATCTGTATTTTAATTATGTTGTTTCCAAATGAAAGTACTGTGTTAACAGGGAAAAAATACATTGCATTATTTTCTGGCTTGAAGTATAGTACATAAATTGCTATGAGGTACCCCAACATGACCAGATGCTGTCAACTTCTACGGTAACAAGCCTTCAGATAGGCATACATACCAAGGCAATGGCTTCTGATTGATAGATCTCACAAAATCAGTGGGCTACCTTTGTGCATGCCAATTTGGTTTTGTTTTTATGATGCATTAACTTCCTATAACAAGCTTCACTTTGTAGTTTAGTATTACTTAAGATAGGAATTTCCCCAGAGGATAGTTCCAGCAGAACCATGATTGAAAGATAAACTAACTTAATTATATGTCTATTTACACATAGGAAACAAGATCAAACTCAAGAAAATGAGTCCAAAACTAATTTTTGGTCCAAAATCAAACTACCGCATGCAGTTTGCATTATAAACGTTCTTATTTGGCTTGCAGTACAAACTCTCTCAAGTATCTTGTAGTTTAGGTACCCAGAAATCATCCACCCCTTTCTAGCCCTCTGCATTGGTGTTTCTGAAGGACAGGAAGCTCACTTAAAGCAGGACCAGCATATCACATTTAGTGTTCTGTGACTAACTCTCCAGTAGTTCTCTCCTTTAGCAACATGTTGTAGGAAATTATAAAAAAGACCAAAAATAAGGGTCATGGAGTCTACAATTGGTAAACCTAAAGAAGCTAAGTAAGAAGGTGAACCCAAGGAAAAACATATAGTTATCCTCTTGGCTATGGGAAGTAGACAAAATTGCCGGGGAGAAAATTGGGATATTGGGGGTGGGGTGGGATGGGGGTAAGGGGATATGGGGAGAGAAAAGGGAGAAGGGGAGGATGGGAGGAACTTGGGGAAAAGGGATGATTGGGATAAAGGAAGGTTGGATAGGGGAACACGGAACCACAATTCTTAGTTAAGGGAGCCACCTTTGGGTTGGCAAGAGACTTGAACCTAGAGTGGCTCCCAGGAGCCCAAGGCAATGTCCCCAGTTAGTTCCTTGGGCAGCTGAGGATAGGGAACCTGAAATGACCCTATCCTATAGCAATACTGATAAATATCTTGCATATCACCATAGAATCTTCATCTGGTGATTGATGGAGATAGAGACAGAGACCCACACTGGAGCACTGGACTGAGCTCCCAAGGTCCCAATGAGAAACAGAAGGAGGGAGAACAAGAGCAAAGAAGTCAGGACCACGAGGGGTGCACCCACCCACTGAGACAGTGGAGCTGATCTACTGGGAGCTCACCGAGGCCAGCTGGACTGTGACTGAAAAAGCATGGGATAAAACCGGACTCTCTGAACATGGCAAACATTGAGGGCTGATGAGAAGCCAAGGACAATGGCACGGGGTTTTGATCCTACTTCATGTTCTGGCTTTGTGGGAGCCTAGCCAGTTTGGATGTTCACCTTCCTAGATATGGACCAAGGGGGGAGGACCTAGGACTTACCACAGGGCAGGGAACCCTGACTGCTCTTTGGACTGGAGAGGGAGGGGGAGAGGAGTGGGTGGAGGGGAGAAGGGTGGAAGGAGGGGGAGGGAAATGGGAGGCTGGGAGGAGGCGGAAACTTGTTTTTTTTCCTTTTCTCAATAAAAAAAAAAATATGTGACCTTAGTCAATTTCCGAATATGTTTTTAAAATCTTAACTAGCATTGCTGAATTACTATCTGCTATTCTACACTCAATGTAGAAACCAAGAAAAGGTGTCTTTTCAGAGAGAGCTTTAGACAAGTAAAAAGTCAGCTATGGTCACACTGAACATGAAAAGGTATCTAAACAGAAGACACCCACTCTGTGGAGTATATTGTGTGGATTGCATCTCTAGATCCCTGGGGCAATTCTAGAAAGAAAAGTCGTACTTCTGAAAGAAAATGAGAGAGAGAGAAACAAAGGAAGAGACAGAGAGCAAGGAAGACAGAGTGAGAGAGCAGGACAAAACACGCGTGTGCGCGCACACACACACACACAGAGACAGAGACAGAGAGAGCAAGAGAGCGAGAGAACAATTCATAAGCTGACAAATGACCATATTTTAGAAACATTATCTAAGATAATCTATATTAAAGACTTGCAATATCTATGTAATATAGTCAACAAAACAAACTGACTCTTTGGAAAAGATATTTTCCTTTGGTTTTATTTTTGTTGTTGTTGGAGTTTTTGTATTTATTTATTTTTGTTTGCTTTTATATCCCACTCTTCTCTCCTCCCAGTCTGCCTTCCTCCAACTTCCCAGCCAAAGTACTTCTCCTCTTGTGTTTCTCTTAAGAAAATGGCAGGCCTCACATGGATCTCATCCAGCTATGGTACATCAAACTGCAGTGAGACTAGGCACCTCCAGTTCCATTAAGGCTGGATGAGGCAACCTGATAGGAAGAAAGAGTCAGAGAAGCAGACAACAGAATTAGATATATTCCCTGCTCCTACTATTAGGAGTTTTACAAGAAGATCAAGCTACACAACTGTAACATATATGCAGAGGGACTAGGTCAGCCCATGTAGACTTCCTGGTTGTCAGTTCAGATTCTGCGAGCCCCTATGATAGTAGGTTAGTTAATTTTGTGGTTTATCTTGTTTCTCCTTTTGCTTTCCTCCCTCCACATCCATATATTCTTCTCAACTCTCCTTATCATCTATGCCCTCTTTCTCATTAATTGCTTTTGCATATATATATACATATATGTATGTATGTATATGTATTACTAAATATAATCTACTATATGACTGAATCTTTTTGAGAGTGTGGGCCTATAGATTAAGTGGAAATTTTAGACAAACTGCCATAGTTATTTCCATAACTGAAAAAGTAAACTTCACACCAAAACCACAATGAAGAGGCAAATCTGGCAACTATATTTTAATAAATGGGACAATTTACCAAGAAGATGAAGCAATTGTAAATACGAATGAAATCCTGAGGTTTTCCATTTCATAAAATAAATACTAATAGACGTGATAGGTCCAGTATATACTGGTATAACCAAAGGGTGACTTGAATTACTCTCCCCCACCTTTGCATTTCCATAAGAATAACAGTAGCAAAGTTTACCAACTAAATTATGCCATAGGTAACAACTGATTTCAGAGATGCCCAGAATGTCCCATCCATCAGGTAAAACGAGCAGGTTCTTATCAGCAGAGTGTGGAAATGTCTCTAACGTTGAGCACACTATAGGACAAATGCCATGGAAAAATGACGAAAGGGGAATAACCCATCCTTTCTTAACAGACCACGATGCAGCAAAACTAGAAATAAAAAGCAAGAGAAACCACTAACACCATACATTTACTTGTAGAGTGGATAATACTCTTGTGAAAGGGCAGTGGTATGGCTGAAGAAATCCTGGAGAAAATGAAAGCATTCTAAATGCAAGTATATTTATGCAAAATACAAGTTGCCCCAAATTCTATGGCAAATATACCTAAGGCATTTCTATGAGGAAAGTTTGTAGCTGTAAGTTCTCTCATTAGTGAAAGAGAAATATTAAATAAATCACCTAATGATATACTTCAACAAGAAGCTATTCACACTACCGGTCTAAACCGGTTTGAGCCTATCTGAACTGGTTTGAACTAGTTTGAACTGGTCTAAACCGGTTTGAACCAGTCTGAACCAGTCTAAAACATTCTGAGCTGGTTTGAACTGGCCTGAACTGGCTCAAACTGGTATGGACCGGTTCGAGACAGCTTAACAGGTCCAAACCAACTAGAACGGGTCTAAGTTGGTCTAAACCAGCCTAAACTGGGTTGAGCCAGTCCAAACCGGTCTGAACCTGGTTAGGCCAACTCAGACTGGTTCAGACCCACCCAGACCAGTTCCGACTGGTTCAAACCATTTTAGACAGGTTCAAACTTGTTCATACTGGCTCAAACCAGTTCAGACCTTAAAACTGCTTCAGACTGGATCAAACCAGTTCCTACTGGATCAAGCAGGTTTAGGTTCTGGCTGGTTTAAGCCAGTTTAATCCAGTTTAGACCGGTTCTAGCATGGAGCCACACAGAGACTGGGCCAGCCACTAACTTCTAATTCAGGGTTAACAGTGTCTGCAGTGAGCCCCATATGAAAACTCTGCTCTTAGTTATTTAAAAAGTCTACATTACTAAAAATGTCTTTCAGACTCAATAAAATTTCCACCAAAATTACAATAACATTCTTCACATAACTAGAAAAAACAGGTCTAAAATTCAGTGTAATCAGATTTCCAAAAGCCAGAGTAATCCTAAGCAGAAAGAGACCGTGATAAGTGATCTCCAATTATACTACAAGGCAGTAGTAATAACGACAACATGGTATAGATAAAAAAAAGAGAGATATAGGCCAGTGGAAGAGGACAAAGAGCAGACCCATACCATCGTATGGTCAGTTACAACAACAGGGTCAAAAGTATGCACTGACAGACAACAATCCATTGTAAATGGGCCAAGGTCCTTAATACAAAGCCTGAAAACTACTAAAAGAAAACAAGAAAACATTTTAAGTGGTTTAGGCAAAACATTTTGAAAAATCAATCTAATTGGACATAGAAACCAACCCCAAAAATTGAAAAATGAGATTATCTGACATTATAAATTTTCTGAACAATAAAGATTAGTAAGTTAAAAAGACAATCTTCAAACATTGAGAAAATCTTTCCTGTTATATTTCAGACAGAAGGTCAATATCTAGAATATATAAAGAACTGCAAACATTAACAGCAAAACCCATGAATCTGCAAATGGAAATGGAATAATTAACTGAGTAGACAATTCTCAAAAAAAAACATAGATGGTCAATATTTCAAAATTGTTCAGCATCAAGGAAATGCAAAAGCTACCTTAATTCTTTCTCACCCTAGTCTGATTGATTAATATTAAATAAACAATAAACAGAAATGGCAAGGAGTATGCTTTTACAAGACCACTATTTTCTGCTGTGGGGAGTATTACCTAATGCACTCACTAGCAACATCAATTTGGCAGCTTCTCAAAATATAAAAACAGAGAAGAAAGAATGAAACTGAAGAAAGACTGACTGATTGAGAGATTATAAAGTGCTACACACACAGCATATATGCAGAGAAAGCATAATTTAATATTTAAGGCCTGAAATTTCACAAATAGAATAAAACCATTCAATTGTACATCCAAGAATAATGAACACCACTTGAATGAGTTCAAATACATGCTCATGTAATACATCAAAACATTGAAAGCCAAGTACAGACAGAATCTTAAAAGCACCAAAAAAACAATGTGATTGATTACATACAATCTTCAATGATACTGACGTTAGGACTGAAGAACAGAGTATATAGGATAGTAAGTCCAAAGTTCTGAACCAAAAGGGGTTTCTAGTCCCAGAACCCTATATTCTGACAAAGCTACTCTTTAAAAAGTGAAGATAAATTGAAACATTCCAAGACTATGGTTAGCTCAGAATGTGTCACTAGCTGACATTCTTGAAAGGAATCCCTCAAGTCCAATAAAAAAGAAGCCATCACGTTTTCTATTTCCTTCAGAAAAATCATAACCACACAATCAAACAAACAAAATTTTAAACTGGCACTATTACATGTAACAATACAAGTTAAAACAAGAGACAGGATAAAGTTAGTTTCTGCAACGCTTGTCTTCCCTTTTATATCAACAGAATTACATAAAACAATATTTTAGAAAAACCATTATTGGTGATTGAACACAGTTCATAATGGAGCCACGTGAGAAGAATTCTGAGTGCTTGTGAAAGAACTCCAAGAAGACAAGTCTTATCATCTCAGTCTCTTCAAAAACACAGCATTGTTCTTGAAATGTGCTCCTGTGCCTCTCCCAGGTGTAGTAGATAGCAGTGAGCTCATGTGAGGTTATTCATTTCAGCTGGCTGTTGTTATTTGTCTGGGTGCCTCTATCAAAAAAAAACATGATTTTTGTCAGGTGTGGATTGTCCTCGTGACTGTACTTCACCCAGGTTACTTCTTAACTCTCGAAGTATCAATGGTCTGGTGATCTGAGTAAAGTGGGGGCTTGCATGAGACTTCAGTCTGGCTCATTTTTATTTTAGGTCCCCCTCTTTCCCTGGTTCATGTCACCAACTAGAGTGGTAAACAAATGACCATAGAGGTCATAAAAATTTAATCTCTGTGGAGGGGCGCAGCCATTTATCACCACTTTTTAAAAAAATATGCTAGCAATTTTAATCCATGAGCAATCTAATCTAGTATATTTTCATGAAAGATATAAATTGTGGTTATAAGAATAACCTTAAAGAAAGTAAATCAAAATCATATATTAAAATAAACATTAGAGCATTAAAACAACATCAGATACAAAATTGCGACAGTTGGAGGCTTGAGAGATGTATGTGCAGTCAAGAATTCTTAATGCTCTTGCAGAGGATCCAAGCTCAGTTTCCAATACCAACGACGGGAAGCTCAAAAATGCATCTAATTCCAATTCCATAGGACCCAATGCCCTCTTCTGGCTTTTTCAGGAAAGCATATTCAGTTGGCATACATCAAAACACACACACACATACACACACACACAATAAATTCCTTTTAAAACAACGTGACAATTTGATACCAATGTAAGGACATAAAATATTTTTAAAAGCTTTGCTTGGTCAGGAGCTGGTTAAGACACTGGCTTTGAGCTCTTTGCAGCATCAAGAATTAGCTGGAAAAGGAATCTTTGCAAAAGTGCAGACCAACTGTCCCTAGCAGCTAGCCCCTGTCAACACCCAGCTTTGTGGTCTAGACAAGAGCAAAAATAACTGCTTGGAGGGAAGGGCGGGGGCATACACAGAAGCAGAAGTAGTCCATACCCTGTACTGCAGAAGTAGTCCATACCTGTACGGTGCAAAACCAACCCCCTTGAACCTAAGTAAACCTGGCTTGCAGTTTTTGCTTATATATGTCAACCCCAAATGAGGAACGGGGAGCTCTCCTTACTGAACTGCTATGCATGTGGTTGAAAACTCCCAGCTAGCTGAAAAGAATTAAGCCTTGCTTTTGCATTCTAGACTTGACTGATTTCAGTGTTCTCTCTGGGGGTCTCTCAACTTGAGCACAACATCATTAGCATTTCAGCCCCAAAACAATGGCAAACACACTATATCCGGGTACAACATTTCTAATCACCCCAAACTTTACATATTCTTGTAAAAATGCATGTATTACAACTTAAGATGCTATTTTAAGCCTTTTTTTGTCTCATTTAGATTTGACATATAAAATGTAAAATTTATTTAAACATGTAAACTGTTTACATATCATACAGTGGAACAAACTCTTGGATTCATGACATGTGTTAAATTATGTTAAACTTATGGGACATGTTATTAAGAGAAATGTTACATTTATTCATAGTACATCTCTGTGTGTGTGTGTGTGAGAGAGAGAGAGAGAGAGAGAGACAGAGACAGAAACAGAGAGAGACAGAGAGAGCCCAAGAATATATATATGTGACTGTTTCATGTTACTTGGGTAGAAGCCAGAGGAAAACTTGTCTGAGATGATTCTCTTCTTCCACCCTGTGTGTCTGAGAATTTAACTAGCTTTATCAGGCATGGCAGCAAGCTCCCACACCGTCTGAGTCTTCTCATTGTCCCATTGGAACATTTAAAATAATTTCTTATTTTTTAGTCAAGGACTAAAAGTGAAAATTAAATATAGATATTTAGAGAACTGCCTGTAACTTATTCTGCTGCACGACTTCATTTAGTCACCTGGAAAGTAGTTAAAGAATTATTTAAGCAAATGCATTAATAAAATAAGATGATATAATTTCAAAGTCCCATTGAAACAATGTTGGCTTGCAGCTTATGAAAATTATTTGAACTCTTCCTCTTTTAGCATTGCCATCATGTGGGAATTTGTATGATGTTTGTTTTCATTAAAGGAAACAAAATGGAAGAGCCTTCTGAGACTCTGATATGATTACTATGAAAACAAATAAACAGAAAGGCATTTCTTAACATTTTCTGTGGCTTTGGGCTAATTGCAATCCTTTACTTTTCTCTTTTTACATATTTTCAAGGAAGATTCAATAGCTTTGGGGAAAAACTCTAATTTATATCTTCCTTTTGAAAGACATTTTATTCTCTGTATTTTGTTATCTTACTCTCTGAAGTCTCATTTCAGTCTCTTCATGTCGAGGAATTAATATTTTATGTGATGAATATTTCTCTGATATTTTCCTACTTTAAACAGGTTGTATCTAATAATCTGATCCCAGGAATGATATATCCTCATTGCAATTCCAGGTCTGAGGAAAAGTATACTGTCTGCAGAGAGCCATGATAACCTTAGTCAGGAATTATAAATTGCCTTAGCTATGCAATTGAGAGAAAGGAAAGACAAAAGTGATGAAAGCACTTTAAATAAAGTATTTTTGAAGAAAGTATTTTGAATAAAAGAATAAAAATGTAAAGGAATGACATAATTAAGTACAGTGTTTTAAAAATATGATATATATCTGTGCATTCAAAACTTCCTAATTTCAATATTTATAATTGAACTACCAGTATTCAAAGGATCTATCTTCATTTCTTGATGTGGGATTCCCCTCTGAATGCTGTGAATATCATTGGGTTAATAAAGGAACTGCTTTGGAACTATAGCAGAGCTGTAGGGGAACAGAGCTGGGTGGGGAAAACTAAATGGAATGTGGGGAGAAAAAAGGTGGAGTCAAAGAGATGCCAGAGTCAGACATGCCAAAATTTGCCTGGCAAGCCACTGCCATGTGGTGATATACAGATTAATAGAAATGGGTTAAATTAATATATAAGAATTAGCCGATTAGAAGCTAGAGCTAATGGGCCAAGCAGTGATTTAAATAATACAGTTTCTTTATGATTATTTTGGTTCTGGGTGGCAGGGACAAACAGGCAGCGCTTTCCCACTACAATTCTTACAGAAACATAATAATTGATATTAATTGAACGCTGACTGTGAATCAAGCACTATGCTGGGCATTTTAATGTCAGTTTATTTAATAGTGCTGTATTTTAATATAGAAGGTTCTGAGATGAACAGTTTAAGTAGCCATCTCCTGCGTTTGAAGCCAACTATTTTATGGTGTGACCTGACATTTAACTTCTATAACTAACATCAGTAGCAAAATATTTCAGACGAAATAATTTCAATTACTACTGATAATAATGAGTGATGTCCATGATATATAAATGTTAAAATGATAAAATATGTAACAAAGATGCAGACATTTTGCTGTAATTACTTACATGTGGGTTTCTTTCAATGATTAAAATTCTATTTATTATGGAATATGTTTAATTTGAGATGAGACTTAACAATAGACCTTGCAACAATATCCTTGAAAATATTTACCAAAACTAAATGCAAAGTACCTAAATCTATGTTTGTGATTCATCAAAATATCAAAATATTAATGTCAAAAAACTCAACGGAAAAGATTAATAATGCTGACTTTCACATTTCTTTGAAAAAATTAAATTATACTTCAATCAGATACATAATGTTGCTAGAAATTCAATCAGAGTCTTTTCTGGTTAAACAGCTTTTCTTTTCCCTAGAGGATTTTCCTACATTTCCTAGAGGTTGACTTTTAAAAAGCAAATCAATGATAGACCATAGGACTAGGGGAAACCAAATATTTTTGTTCTGATAACATAACATAGCAATAAAATGACTCCTAACAATATTCTGTTAGACCCATAGATCAGTGCCTAACAGCTATCAACAGAGAAGTTTCCTCTTGCAGCAGATGGAGACTAACACAGAAACCCACAAAGACCCACAACTGGACAATGTGTGGAAAGTGGGAGACTTTGGAGCAGTCAGTCCTAAATGGGATGTCTCACTGAAGCCCTTCTCCTCTGCGGAAGAGGAGGCAGGAAGATTTAAGAGCCAGATGGGATGAGCACACTAAAGAAGCAGTGTCTTCCAGACACACCAAGATTAATGCATATGTGACCACACAGAGACTGTGGCAGCCTGTACAGTTCAAGTCAGGCAGTCCCAGCACTAAGAGGGAAGTACACAAGATCTCTCATCCCTGACCAAGAAGCTATCTCCAATTGACAATTTCTTACAAAGGAAAAAACATTTTCTTCAAAGGAGTCTCACTGAGCATAATAACAACACATAAGGAGAGGTCATTGAGCAACAGTAAATGGTCAACACAAAACAAACTCAATTCTATTCTTGTGAATTTTTTGTCTCATTTTGCTTTGTATTTTTTTTGTCTTACTGGACAAATGCTTGCCTATATGGTTTCTGATTTTGTGTTTTTATGGGTTTTAGTTTTGTGTGTGTGTGTGAGAGAGGGGCTATTGTGATTTTTCTTTATTTCTTTCTACATCTGCTTTATATGTTGTTTGTTTTCTAAAGAGAAAGAAAGGCATGAAGTTGGGTGTGTGAGGGAGATCTAGGGGGACTTAGGGGTTTAAAAAAAGTAAGTCAGAGTTCTATTTATCCTGCTAAACATTGAAAAATCTTTCATGTACTTTAATATTATCCATTTTTTAATACCAAGATTTTGTGTGTTATAAAATATTACCTCAGTTATTTTTTTCCAATTCGAAATCCCCATTTAATTATACTTGCATAAAGGAAAAAAAACTGTCCTAAAATTTATATAACATGAAAAAGAACCAGGATAACCAAAAGGGAGAATAACATTTTTATTTCAAAAGGTATATTCCATAGCCATAGTGACAAAAACATTATGGAACTAATACAAAAACATATGTGTTGAGGAATGGAACAAAACTGAAGACCTAAACCTGAGTATATGTAACTTCAGCCATCCAATATTAACATATATGTCAATGTAGAACCTGGGAAAAGGAGAATATATTCAACAAATGATGCAGTATCTAGTGTTATCTTCCTGTTTTATATGAATAAATTTACAGAAATCAATAAACTTGGCTAAAACTATACTCTGATGTATAAAAGGCAAGTAACAAACTATGGTTATGGATCCAAAGCCTGTGACTGTAACCACTCTTTGTGAACTTAGGCTTTTAAATGGATAACCTTTGTATGCTCTCTCTCTCTCTCTCTCTCTCTCTCTCTCTCTCTCTCTCTCTCTCTCTCTCTCTCTTCCTTGGTATTTGTCTATCTCTCTTCCCCCTCTTTCTTTCTCTTACTTAATGCTAAATGGCTTACTGGCTATAACAATTGCTTATTGTGTGAGAGGTCCCGGCTGCCCTGCTAGCTTACACTCAAAATAATCACTCAGAAATTATATTCATTTAAATCACTGTCTGGCTCATTATGTCTAGCCTCTTATTGGCTAACTCTCACATATTAGTTTAATCAATCTCCATTAATGTGTATCGCCACTTGACTGCGGCTTACTGTCATGAGTCTAACTGACTGATGTCCATCTAGGGAAGGAGAACCATGGTGTCTGCCGCACTGCCCTTCTTCCTAGCATCCTGTTCTGTCTACTCCACCCACATAAGTGCTGCCCTATCAAAAGGCCAAGCAGTTTCTTTTTCAACCAATGAAAGCAACACATAGACAGAAGAACCTCCTACACCAATTGCTAAATTGAGTTACAAATTTTGTCCTCAGTTGTTATATAAACCATTGAAAACTAATGTAACATTACTGACAGCATTATCTATAATAAGTTTTATGTTTTGATTTGACTATAATACTAAATGCAAAAGAATATCTTATTGTGCTTTTGAGTTAAGTAACATACTTTGTACTTAACTCAAATTTGCTCATATTTTTAAGTCTTAATTTTTTTATTGAGTATAAAAGTTCTTATATATACATATATAAGACTATATATGTGTGTATGTTCATATATATATATATATATATATTTATATATATACTTTACTCCATAAAATATTTATAAATATTTTTACCAGATAATGCTTTACACTTTTATTTGAATATTAAAGATTTGCATAGAAAAGAAGACTTTAATATTTATGGCATTAAATTGAAAATTTAGGGATTGTTATTATTATGACTAAAACATTAAAAAAAATTTAACTTTTTGTTTGAGCTTTAAATTTACAAGGTCCACACTGCAGGTCTGTCTGCTTCTAAAGTTTGAAGTTATAAAATAAATATTTGCTCTATCATGCCTTACATTCAGCATGTAAAACATTACATTAGTCTATGGAATCATTTGTGAGAATTATCACACATCTGGGGTTAGGAGATAGTAATGGTACACTAAATATTATAAGCAGGTTTGAGTTGTCTGTTAAAATGTACTCATAAAGTCAGTCAGATATTATATTGTCTATGTTTCTGTGATTTAACCGCCAAAATATATCAGTGATATTCTTTGTACGACATTTTAAGGAAGTCAATGTTAATAATAGAAAAATAGTGCTTATTTGAAAATAGTAGGATTCATTTAATTTGAGGTAACTTGTAAAGTGATGGATATGTTGACCTTTCTGTTAAAATTTAACAATGTTTACAAATGCCATCCTATTTTGCTGTCTTCTACACTTTAAAAGAGTTTGAGGGAAGAGGCATAACATATGATTACATGCATTAAATTTTGATGTGTGGGAAGATACATGCCATTGTGTATAAATATTCTACATTTTAGATTTCTTGTAAACAGTGTCCAATCCAGTAGACATTACAGGCACACCAACGAAAGACATCAAGCCTGATTGAAAGCACAAATTACAAAATAACATTCCCAGCTATTAAGGGTTAGAATGGATCACTGACATATTAACAAAGAATGCTACACATAGGCAGAGTCAGCTAAAACTATGACTGGCCTAGCAATGCTACCGTATTTCAGGACAAGCAGTCATTTTCATGCTCATTAGCTAGAGTCTTGAGTTACATAGCTTTAAATTATTTCAAAACACTTTTAATACATATAAAAGGCCATTAATAGAGTAGTACAGTGGCTTAAGACTCATAACGTTTAAAGAATAATTCCCATATATGGGTTTCTCACATTGCAGAGAAGCAACATTGGTATCTACTTTACCTATTGCTATGGATTCTTCCTAACTTTGACATAAGGATGCAAAAACAATCACACACAGCAAAGAAGCTTTTCTCTTTGTCCATTTCCCCACATCCACAACTGACAGTAATTACTTAGGTTATTTACATAGCGGAGGAACTATTGTATAAATCAATGGCATATTTGCCTGCTTGTGACTAGCTTTTCAGTCTGGTTTAGAATAATTTTAGTTTATAATTTATGATATTAATCTTTTTGCCCCTTATAGCATTAATGTTTGTGGGATTAAAATTTAAAGGCTTTCTGGTTGTATTTTCCTGAGTTGGATTTATACAAGGTTAAGTTGGTGTTGCATTATTCTTACTTACCTTTTACAGGGATTAAGAGATTTGTCGGGTCTATAAGGGTTTAAGAGCCTAGTCAAATGCTAACAAGGCCTTTACTCTTAAATAAACATATTTTCATGCTGTTCGGATTTGCAGACCCTTTCAGATAAAGTTTGATAATTTTTAGCTCAAAAATAGAATATTAATCAATGTCCTTTGGTGTTGTAGAAATAATTGGTACCTATTCTAAATATAGTACTAGTAAAGCAAGATTTCACACTTGTGGTAAGAGGAGCACTTTTAAACACACATTTTCACTGGGTTATGCGTCCTCAGTCATGCCGTCGTGTATAAAGGCTTGGGTCATCATTTTCATGTCAAATGCTTTAATCAGAGCCAAGTCTTTAAAGGAATGGAACTGGCCTATTTTCTGTAGCACAACAGCTCCCCCATCTTACAGAATAAAGAATACAAACTCAAATTTTTCTTTTTCTTTTGATAAAAAAATATCAATAATGTCTATGTGATTTTTTTGGTTTATTTTCTCTTCGTAACAAACAGAAAAAGAAAGAGAGACTTTATCAGATGCCTGTGCTCTCGAAAGCCATTTCTTGTTTATGATCTCATGAGAATGTGGGAATTGCTGTATACCACTGAGACTGATCGCTGTGACTGGGAGGTTGAAATTCATTTGGAGTGATGGATAAATGTTGTAGATATGTGAAGACTGGAAGCATGTTCTGGGAATCTAGGGTTTACATTTACCAGTTAGTATCTGTTAAAGTGAGATCCTTCTGTTTGTATTCTTTTTTTAAAGGTTTCTTATATTTTGATCACATGAAATACTACCTGGTTTTCATTATACAATTAGTTCCACTAAATATTTAAGCAGACATCTGCTCTCTTTTCAGGTCTGCCCAGCAGCGTTAAGTGCAAAGCATCTTCATGGACTTCTCCCTTCTCTGGAGGCAGAAGAGACTCACTATCAGCCCTAAAGGCTGTTTACTTAGGACTGTTTACCCTCTTAATAGTCTGAAAATCAAACCTGAGGCTATAAAATATTGTTTACACTATCAGAACACAATTAACAAGTTGAAAATGTTTAGTCCTGAAAGTTCTATCACATGTTCTTTGATCCTGCTGCTTTTGAGAACCTTGTTTTCTTGGTGTGCTCCATCTGCTTTGGCACATGTATTCTTCCTGTCTCCTCTTCCACGGGTGCCCTGAGCCCTGAGGGGAGGGATGTGATGGAGACATCCCTTTTAGTATTGAGTGCTCCAAGGTCTCTCATTCTCTACACAATGTCTGCGTGTGGGTCTTTGTATATGTTCCCATATGCTGCAGGAGGCAGATTCTCTGATAATGGTTGAGCAAGACACTGACCAATGAGTATACCATAAAGTCACTAGAAGTCATTTTATTGTTACTTTATTTTAAAACAGTAGCATTTGGTTTTATCCTAGATCTTTAGCTATCTAGTCTCAAATTTTTGGTCACCCAACCAGTAGAACTTATGGGTTTCCTTCTCGTGGGGTGGGCTTTTTGTCAAATCAATATTGGTTGATTATTCCCACAAGCTTTGTGCTGAAATTTCACTAGCATATCTTTCAGGAAGACACCATTATAGAGCAAAGGGTTTGTGGTTGGGTTGGTATTTACATTTCTTTTTTGGTGGCATGCAGAATACTTTCCTATACCAAAGACAATAGTGTATAAAGTTGAAGGCTCCGTGTAGTCACCAACTTGACTTCTACACATTCACTGAGTTGTGTAGATTCTGTCTTCAGCAATGGGACCTGGTTATCAGTTTGTGGAGAGCAACCTATAGTCTTGGAAACAGCCTGTGCTTCTTGGGAGCTCCCATGAGACCCCTTTGTCCAATGACTTATTTAGATGCGGCCTAGTTTAGTACTGGAAGCTTCATTTGATGACAGACATGTCCAGTTGGGGCTCTGTCTTACCTATTTTTGATGATTTCATTATGATACCTTTCTCAGTGTATATATTATACAAAGCTTCTACTATATTTAAACTCCATTTTCTACCTCTCAAATGGCTCTTAAGTTAGCTTTCTTTCCCCATATTTTCTCACTCATCTACTCTTTCCCTCCCCCTACCCAGCTGATCCATCTATAACTATCCCATTTCCTATTTAATTCCATTACTTTATACATAATCTTTTTGGGTCTATTGGTTGTAACTTGGTTATCCTTGGCTTAACAGCTAATATCCACATATAAGCAAATACATAACCTATCTGGGTTTTTTTTCTGGATCTGAATTACTTCACTCAGGGTGTTTTTTTCTCTAGTTCTATACATTTGTCTGTGAATTTCATGCTTTTATTTTTAATGACTCAGTAATATTCCATTTTGTTTATAAATACCACATTTCTTTACCCATTAATCTGTTGGAGGAAATCTAGGTTGTTTCCATTTTCTGGCTATTATGAACAGAGCAGCAATGAACATTGTTGACAAAGTGTCTTTGTAGGAAGATGAAGTATCCTATGCACAAGAGTGGGACAGCTGGATCCTGAGGTAGATTGATTCTCATCTTCCTGAGGAGTAAGCTCACTGATTTTCATAGTGATTGTACAATTTTTCAGTCCCACAAGCAATGGATGAATAGTCCCCTTACTAGACATCCTTGCTAGTATTTACTATTATTTGTTTGTTTCTGTTTTTTAGTCTTAGCCATCCTGATGGGTGTAAGAAGAAATCTCAAAGCAGTTTTGATTTTTATTTCAATGATAACTAAAGATGTTAAACATTTCCTTAAGTGCTCTTCAGACATGTATACTATACTTCTGTAGCCTAGTAAAAGAGATTTTCAAGTCCCTTAAAATCATTTGTCTTATTTTTATTTACATATAATTAATTTTTATATAAATGCGACCTAGTGTGGTGCCTTGTTATACATAAGCAACATATTTTAATACAATAAGAACAATTACCATTTCCATTCTCCTTTGACCAACGGTTAAGAGCCATTACTGTTCCAGCAGAGCACCTGAGGCAGGATATCAGGGCTCTCGCAGCAGCCTTGAAATCTAGCGCCAGGACTATGGCCTCCAGAGTTACTGAACTCATGTGCATATACATGTATATGCACACACATACACGCACAGAGGGAGAGGGGAAAAAGGGATGGAGATAGAGGGGATTTAATCTGCACGAACTCAAGAAAACTGGAGAGTTTTAATTTTCAAGACTCTGATGATTGGACACTAACCTATGAGCTAATAGAAAAATGCAATTTACTCCCTTTTAAAGGACAAATATATTTTAGAGTTATTATGATTTTTACTGCATTTAAATTCATGTGTAGAACGGTAACCTGTCATTAGAAGGTGACTTATGATTTATTTTAAATTTGCAGTTAAAATAGTTTTCTGCAGATTGTTGTCAAAGTTTCTATTTCTATCTGTGTAAATTCAGACACTCCTAAATGTGAGTGAATAGTATAGTTGTGTGTGAGCAGTGTTCCAGCACGTGTATATGCATGCTTGTGTGTATAGTGCGTGCGTGCGTGCATGTGTGAATTTGAGAGCCAGGGAACAACTTTAGGTGCTGTTTCCTAATGAGCTGGGAATTCATCTTGTTTCATGAGTCAGGATTTATCACTAGAACCTGGAGTTTCTAAGTGGGCATTTGGGCATGATCTCAAGCAATGATCCCCGCCTGGAAAGCACTTCTGACTGAGCCATTATACTACTTCTCCCTAAACAGGATCGCATTAAAGCGGTTATTACAGACAGGCATATATATTTATAGTAATTTTTAAGTAAAAGATTATTTCTTATATAAACATACCTAAAATGTATTAATCATACACCTATCTGAAACATATGGAGTAAGTGTCATAACATAATGGTTACTCCTATACTCACTTCACATATAAGAAAAAATGTCCACAGGACTTCCTTCTAACCAGAGCAGTATGGATGGATGAGGTAATCTAAAGATTTCACAAACAATAGAGAGGGAAGATAATTTTCACAACTCTGAAATAACCTTCCAAACATCAAGATCCTGCTTTATTCTAAGTGGAATCTAAAACTTAATATATATGTTAATTTCTTCTTTCGTAGGTTGCAAATATCACAAAACATGCCAGGATAGGAATACGCACATGGAAAGCGCCGGTGCTACATATTGAATTAATGATAAATGTCAATTTTCTGATTGTAATTTTGGGTAAACAGTGATACAGTACAACCAAATGGCATATGTGATAGAGAAATTGCTAATTCAATTGGAGCTGAGCTTAACACACGGCGTTCCAAGGCTTGACTCATCATCACTTCACTCTGGTGATCCCCTCCCTGCCAGAAACAAGAGAGAGCACCAATTGTCAATGGATTTGAGTCGGGATTGCTGAGGACAAGAGGTATCTATATCATCAGCTTGCTTTGCAGTTCCTGGTACTCATTCTGCTTCACTTAAACACTTCTTAGTCTAAGAATAGAATAAAACATAGTTTGAAATATGACCTTCCTTACTGAGCAATCTGTTTCACCCGTGCTTTGTGTATCTAACATATGCTCGGTTCAATGTTAAAACAGCAGAGAAAAACTTGCGGTCTCTGAAAACAAACGGTTAAACCAAGGTTGCTTCCATTCCTTTACACATTTCAACACCAAAGGACCAAGTAGTGTTGGGAAAGACAGAACAAACTTAACAAACTTAAGAGAGGTCTCATGGTCGCACCTTGCTTAATGAAAGCTTATCACATATGTAAATGTGACCTAGAGTCTGAAGGGCAGCACCTGAGATGGAGTCCTAACTGACACTGAAGCATGTGTCATCGGCTTGGAGACAATATACACAAACGCTGTCCTTGCCAAAACTAAGTAGATTTTGTTCAGAACCCTGTCCACACTCTTGGGCTCCACTCAGTACTGTTGCCTTTCAATTTCAGCATTTACATTTAGGGCACACCAAAGCAAGGATATATTGCACTGAAACAAAATAAAAACAAAGAAAATGGAGTCCCACTGGGAGATCACTTTATCCCTGAAAGGCAAAGCATACACAATAAAGAAGTAATTATGAGTCTCTCTGTACAACAAAAAAATAGTAACAAAAATAAAACAGAAAACAATTGTTTCAAAAAAGAAATATTAGAATTGTAAAATTAAATAATGTTTTGTTTATTCTTTGTGAGTTCCAGGCTATGGGTTTTGATCATATTATCTCCCCTCCAAGTCTTCCCATATCCTCCCCATCTCATTACTTACCCAACATCTCTCTACCCCTGCAGACCCAGTATGACTGACTGTTCCTGGGTGCCACCCTTGTCCTAGAGTGTGGTTATTCTATTGCTTCTTCCAGAAGTAATCAAATGTCAATTGTTTCTCAACTGGGAATGGGACTTCATGCTCACCTACACTCTTCCATACTGGGATTTTTGTCTTGCTTGTGTTTGTGGTCTTGTACCCTTTTGTGTCTTGAAAATACTGCTTTCCTAGAAAGCAATCACCAACTACTCTGACTTTTACGATCTTTCCACATCCTCCTCTTCATAGACACTTTGGCCTTGCACAAGGGATGTGTTATAGACTCAGGGCTGAGCATTCTAAAGGTTCTTGTCCTTTGTATATCCGACCGTTGTAGATCCCTGTATTTTGCCATTTACTGTAAGAAGAAGCTTTTCTAATGAGGGTTAAGAGATGCTCTTACTGATTGATGGCTTTATCTATGAATTACCACATCAAAAAAGAAACCAATGTGTGAAGATTTCTGCATGTTGTATACCTTTCTACTTCTCTTTCTTACAAACCATCTATTTAGCCACATCTAACTCAAAAAGTAAAAATATCATTATCTTTGTGGAAGGTAAGATGACATTTTTGGAAACAAAGAATTAGCATTTGAAGTTAAAATGGAATTTCTAGATGATAAATATATGTAATTATTAATGTAGCTTTGAATAATTGTCAGCTTGTAATTGGCCTTTATTCATTGAGTCCTACATTCATTTTCTCCTTCTTAGATTTGTAGACCCTTTTACATAAATGAAAACTAGGGTGTCATAACAAGCCTCATTGAATGAAGACTTCTCTAGGACTTCATAATTATGAATCATGCTATTTGGGAAATCAGTAACTGGTGCAATTGAATATAAATGCATCTATAGTTCATTGATATAACAGAAAATCCAAAAATCTTTAATTTTCCCCCAGAAAATGTAGAATTACTGTAATTTTGAAACTATAGAATAAATGGTCATATATTTGCTTAAAAACAATACAGAAAGTTCACACTTACATATATTTTTACAATATGTCATGTTCCTTTTTGTTAGAGTCCAAACTCGACCAATTTTAACTTTCTAATTTCTAATACTTTCCCACAAAGAGGAAGTTATTGTAAGAAGTGTGAGATAATAGGCTTCTTACACTAGATAATAGATAATAAGAAGCCTGAGATAATAGGCAATCAGTTTATAATTAATGTAGACCTCGGTGTGTTTATGTGGGACTACACAGATGTGGGACCTGGTAGTACAGAACCTCAGTCAACATTATTTTTTAAGAATGTATTTTTTATTTGAAAATATTGCAAGTTTATAATAGCCATCATGTAACTCATGTGCTAAAACATGCCAAATTTTAAAAAAAGACAATATTTTGCTTATATTTTTGGCATATCTATGCAAAAACAAAAGATGCAATGGATGATAGTTTAAGTTAAGATTAGAGCTAAACACATTCACTTTAAAGACAGAAAAAATAGTAATGCATAGCAATAAAATACAGCTAAAATAAAAATATTTAACAATAGCCACATTTGCTGTAAAGTATAGATGTTAATAAGAATTACAATATATCGCTGAGAAAATATTTAAAACATTTTATAATGCTTCTATAGCCTTATTATACATTTTCCAACATATCTGTTAATTTAATGACAATATTGTCTAATATTAATTTTACATTCAAGCAGTTCTATCTTCCTCTAAAATAGCCAAGATTCAATAATCAGTTGACGACAGAAGAACACACTCAGCAATATTTATGGAATGATATTTAGTTATGATCTTTTCCTGAGAGATTGCACCAAGGGGACAGCTATGATACCCTAAGTTCTAATATCTTGAAGTAAAATGTATGTCAACAGAGCCACGTCTGTATTCAGAATTCTACTAATATTATCTCATCCAAATATAATACTAAGGCAAATAAAAGTATCAGTAGAATACCTTTAGCATATTTCTGAAGATGTTAGTATCATTTTGATGGGCACACTTACAAGATTTAAAGAGAAAAACTTTGTGAGACTGGTTCTTTTTAATATACTCTAGTGAAACTGAGTCATTTGTTACATGACGTGAGATTGCTTCTAATAACTAGCTTACAAGACAGTCATTCACGTTTCTTGGCAAATCCCAAATCAAAGTATTTTTAAAGATTTATTTATTTATTGTGTGGGGGGTGTATGGGGGGGGGTGCCTGAGGACACCTGATGAGACAGAAAAAAATTTCTGGACCTCTTCTAAAGTTGATTTTCAGACAGATGCAAGTTTCCTGACATGGCTTTTGGGGACCAAACCCTGGACTTGGGCAAATACTATTAGCTGCTAAGTCATCTCACTGGCTGGCTAAATATTTGAATTTAAGCCTGAACACAATACTCTAAGGCTCCAAGCAATATGGCTGAATGATTTCCTGTGCTATGCTTGGCATTACTTCTAGGGAAAACTGTTTACAAATTCCAAGGTTGCCTTCTAGGAGAGAACCTCAACAACCAAACATGAAGTTCGAGTTAGGGGTTGTTCATAACGTGTAGAAGCTTTACAAGAGATTAAGAAAGAGACACTTGTATTTCAGAAATTTTAGTAGTGAAATCAAATCAAGATCACAATGGAAAAAAACCTTGGATATTGGTTAATCACTAAGCAAGAAACAAAGACTGAAAACTATAGTCAACTCCGGTCTTCTGTGCAGAGTGTAGGACATGAGTTACAACAAAAATGATTCATGCATTTCTTTGGTATGTGCCAAGTTGTCGGCAGAGAATTTAACATCATTATATAAAGAAAGAAGTTTTGTGACCAACTTAAAAAAAAATCCCTTTTCATTCTTAAGCCACAGAGATCAGAGCATTGAATGATAACCAAACTAATTAAAAGAAGTCATGCTATGTCAAAAACTGTTTTGGCAGCTGGGGAGATGGCACAGTCCTTAAAATTGCTTGTTGAACAGGCATGGGGGAGGACCTGAGTTTGGGTCCCCATCTCCCAGCACTGGGGATAGGAGAACAGGGAAACAGGTAAATCCTGTCAAGCCTAATGTAAACAGTTGTTTCAAATTTCAGTGAGAGAACTTTTCTCAAAAATAAAATAAAATAAATAAAATGGAGAGAAATTTTGGAAGACACACACACACACACAGAGGGAGAGAGAGAGAGAGAGAGAGAGAGAGAGAGAGAGAGAGAGAGAACCAGAGACTATGTGACTTCTTCAACCCATTTCTGCCAAGGTATAATATATAGTTTTTCACATAATTCTGGTCACAACCCCAGGAGCCTATGTGCTACTTGCTCCTCATTCTTTCCTTATACAACTTATTGCTGGCTGCCTCTAGTTTCAGTTTCTTAGAGCTATGGGTAATGGCTTTTACAAGGGAAAACTTTCCCCTGATGATTCTCCTCTGAATGAGCCAGAACAGATGTTGGTAAAAATAGACAGTGGACCCGGACCTGATTCAGCCCCAAAATATTTAGATGTATCAGGTGTGACAATGAATTCAAGATTTTTTGGTTTGTTTGTTTGTTTTTTGTGTTTTCAAGACAGAGTTTTTCTGTAGCTATGGAGCCTGTTCTGGAACTAGCTCTTGTAGACCAAGCTGGCCTCCTAGAACTCAAAGAGATTCACCTGCCTCTGACTCCCAAGTGCTGGGATTAAGGGCATGCCACCACCTGGCTGAATTCAGGATTCTTAAGAACAGGATAGTGCCTTTACGGTGAGTGAGTAGTATGAAAGACTCACAATAGTTTAAGACATTATAAATCTGCGTAACTGTTTTGGAGAGGACAATTTTAACCACAAGAGTCTATCTAGGAGAAATGCTAATAGTAGTTTATATCAAAACTTAAAGGGAACAGTCTAGGAACAGGGAATGAAGTAGAATCATAGAAACCTATAATGTCCTTATTTCTAATGGTTATGCCAATATTGCAGGAAGCTGTGAGGAAGGGGGCATGAGAACAATGATAAGTAATTCCAACTATTAAGAGTAAGCTTTTTAGTTATGTGGTTTACAGAAAGAAAAAAAAAACTGGTATATCCCCTATAAGAGATTAGTACCGGACACAGAGTGAACTGATTCAGACATGGCTGATGAGTTGATTGTGAGAATGTAGATTTGCCCACAGGTGAACATTAGCCATTAAAGGGAAAAACTTTCTTTTACTTTGATGATGCTTTAACTGAAAAAGCTGCCAACTAGAAACACTGTTTTACCTGTGGTTGTTAGAAAACGTCCTTTGGTGCATGCAATACTGCTTGTGTTTGGGCCGGGCGATGGTGGCGCACGCCTTTAATCCCAGCACTCGGGAGGCAGAGGCAGGCGGATCTCTGTGAGTTCGAGACCAGCCTGGTCTACAGAGCTAGTTCCAGGACAGGCTCCAAAGCCACAGAGAAACCCTGTCTCGAAAAACCAAAAAAAAAAAAAAAAAATACTGCTTGTGTTTAGGTAAAGGTTATCAATGGGAAAGTTGGGGGACAGAAAAAGAATGAGGTAAGGAAACAAACTGGCAATTAATGTAACCATTATTAGAAGCTAAAGGAAACAAACTGGATTATAAAACTGTTAATGCAAGCTATTAAAACTGTATAAATAAAAACAAATCAGGCTTTCTGAGGCCACTTGCTTGAAAGACAGAGAGAGTGAATTATGGAAGACTGTGTGCTTTCATACTCATAAAAATTAACAGATATCATTTACCTTAATGTAAATGTGTTTTAACCAATTATATTGAAGTCAATTCTTAATCTCAGTCTCTGGGGACTGGTATTTCAGAACACTCAGCCCTATGGTCTCAACCAAGTGATGGTCATCTTACTGCTCACTTGTCATCAGTTGTCCGAAATTTGGGGCAGAATATTGTCATGAATTTATAGGAAAAAAAGAAAAGAAACTAAATTAGTAAAATAAAACTCGACTGCTATATGAACTATACAGTTCACCATCTATCTTTTAACAGAATAACATTAATGCCTTTCAAATGGCTTATTACTTTCTTCTAATAGAATTAATTTTGCCCAGAATAATGCATAAATCAGATCATAGTAATAATTCAGACTTTTGTTTTTAAAATAACTATTTAATAGCTAGTTTTATTTTAGCACAAAGCCTAGAAATGAAGTGGAAACTGTCTTGAGGTTATATGTATATGTGAACATATACGTAAGAACATGCATAATGAACTAAAACTTGGTTTTAGTAATCTTTCCAAAACATTACAAAAATATGAACAAGTCTAAAAAGCACTATACCGAATATTCAGTTTAGTTAGCAAAGAGTAGTCAAAGTAGCCTGATTCTTGTATACATTTTGCTAGAAGCTTTATTGTTTAGGAAACAGGTTGCCTTTATATTCCCAAGATTTATACAGTGGGAAGAATAACTCACACTTTAGTTTAGATTCACATAAAAATCATAATATATTTATCTAGTTTGACAAAGTAGCTTTGATGAAAAGAAAAAAAAAAAACAAAATTCTATCTTGTCTTTCTTTAGGATGGTTGATATTCTTCCATAGAATGATACATTCTATCTGTAGAACTACTATCCTGTCTTTCTTAGACAGGTTGATAGTTTTAATGGAGTGATACACTGTATCTCTAGTAACTAAAAATTCTATCACACAACATGGAGTTTGCTTGCCACAATATAAACAAATAAGCAAATAAGGAAAGAAATAAAAGGATGGTTAGTTTTAAAAATGCTTCAGGGTTGTCTTTTTGTTCAGTAACATTTAACTCTAAAATAATCTCCTGTTCTGTAAACACTCAAGAAATTCAATAAATTCCTGCCCTGCCAAGAGCAGTCTCATCGCCACACCCCCACTGGTGTCTCCGAATTTGAAATCCAACATTTACTTTTTCGAGAGTAGGGTGGGGAAAAGACATGGTGAGAGACAGAGAGAGAAAAGATAATTCCATGCAGGGATTAACTGGGCCAGTGTTAGTTCCTTTCCAACTAGGAAATGAGGGGACCTGGTACAGTCTTATCATGAGCGACAGGACTGAGGTTGTGGCCATAATAGCCAGGTTCCAGGAAGTAATGTGTTCATAAAGTAAAGGAAAAGCTCGAGAAATAACAAACTAAGGGAGGCATGTCTCAGGTATACTAAAATGAGTATAGTTGCCTATACTTTTAGTCCCAGTTACATATAAAAACCTATTGAGTGTGACAGAGATAAGGCAGGTGTTCAACTCTGTTAAGTAAATGGATGCTATAGGTAAGACCTAGTTACTAGAGTATCTCCAGTCATGGGCTTCATGATCAGAGATATCAGAAGTTCTGAAGCAACCCTTTCACATTGCAGAACTGAGGGGTTCACAACTGCATAAGCCCCTAAAAGTTGCAGAGGTCACAACCATGTTAACAATTCACGTAAACTTTAGGATAAGGAATTTTTTTGTTGGCTTAAATTGGGCTTTTCATGTTTAGTTCAAAGCTTTGTCTCTCCTTGTATCTCCATATCCTCTCCAAGTTTTAAGGTCACAGAGCCTTTTGCTGGTCAAAGGAACCAGAGGGTGATAACGCAGCTGGGACTCATCTGCACAAAACCTGGAGATGCTGCCAGTTGAAACGTGCTTCTTAGAAGGTACAAGGTACAAGAAATGAATGAACTAAAGTGCTGGCTTACTACATGTCTACAGTCACAGAAATAAGATTCGTGAACTCTGTAGTTAATACGCCTCCTTTTCTTTTGAAAGAGTGGGTTATATTTTCTTCCTACATTAGAGTAAATCTGTGCAGAGAAGTGCAGAAATTAGAGACATTTTTTGATACATAGTATTCTGACTATAAAATATTCACATTTTGTCTTACTGCCTGAAATTAGGAAAACATTCAGCCCTTAAAAAGCTTCTGGATTATTATGTAAAAAAATGAGAATTCCAACATTTATGGCCAGCAATTCTTAGGAAATCATCTGGAGGAGACAAGAAGTTGAGAATTATTCTTAAAATGATTTGACATAAGTTTAGTTTGGGACAAATTAAGGTAACCAAGATAAACAGTTTGCTGGGGAAAATAAGCCGAATTTAATTTAATTGTTTGTTGAAGATAGGATTTTCTTTTAAAATGATGGATAAATGAATCCCATTCTAAAGTGCGTGAATTCTTGAAAATGTAACCGCATTAGAGTTAGCTCTTCTCAACCATAGTTGGAAAGTAAATCAAAAAGTTCTCATAATAACCAGCTTCCAAAATTTGCTGGATGAGAATGTGTGTGTTAGGGAGAGATGAATATGTGTATGGGGCACCTTAAAATAATAAAATAAGCGGTATTTTTATTATTTTCTTTTATATTTCATTATTTATATAATAAAAAGTTTATGTTGTTACTTTATTTACTACTTTTCTGTTAGCTCTTAACATCCCTTATGACAATCCTCTCGTTGAGGTTTCCAAAACAGTCATGGAAAATAAATCTCTATTTCTTTTTTCTCCTTTCTGTTAGCAATTTCTAACTAGCTTCCAAAGGACACAAACAACACGGTACCTGCAGAGTGCAAGATTCCTGCTTTAGCAGACAGAGTTTCCTAGAGGGAGATAGAGCTGGGAGAGAAGAAGCAAACACCTTCAGCACTAAGCACTGCCCTGGAAGCTGAAGTTAAGAGACCATTTCTGCCTGGAAGGAGTTGAGCCTCGAAAGAACACTGAAGGGCTGTGCATCACTGCCCACTTCAACCAAACGCTGATGCCATGTTTTTCACAGCAAAACAACCCCTCAGGGGTTAATTGAAAGCCCCCCAAGGTGAAATTCGAATTTTGTCTTGTTCACAACTGCTAACATCTTCAACTGGCCCAATTGTCCTTGAGTCCTCCTCTCGCCTCTGTCCTGGCATTAAATGCAAATAAAAATAGTGCAAAAGAAAGTTAATCAATCCAGATAGACAAGGTCTTTGGAGTTCTGACTCAATATTTGGGTATGCACTTTGTCCTTTTCGGGGGAACTGCAAATCCTTCTCTTGGAGACTTCTAGTTCCGTTCAGCTGAACAGGACAAGTGGGACAGTCCTGGAGGAAAAGGAGTCACCCCCATATCCTAAAGTACTTGGAAGGGCTCATTTGCTTCTGCCTGGAGACTGAGCTAGGGCGACTCCACCGGTCGCCCTGGAGTCCTCAAAGCTGCAAACTTTAAAGCGAAACCAGAAAGCATCACCCTCTCTAGTGCCTCCAGAACTGACCTCCCTTCTGTGGAGGCTCTCGCCCGCGATTTCTTGGAACACTGGGTTATCCACTTCCTTGACTAGAAGCTCATCAGGAAAGCGCTCTAGATTTCAGTGGAGACTCTGCAGCACTCGGGGTGTTGACTGGAGTATTTGTCCTCCGGAGTCCCTTTGGAGATTTGTCTGGAATCCTACTGGTCAGTATCTAGCTGCTCGGAATGGATGCTTGGGTTCTCGAACTCACTTCCCGCACTGCAATCTACCGCTGGGGACTGCTCTGGATCCGGGAGCCTCAGCCAGTGTGGCCGAAGTGGATGGAGACTGCGCGGCGGGAACCAGAGTCCCAGACAAGCTCCTCTGAAACCAAGCAGCCAGAGGGTAGCCCGGATTGCTAAACACAGGAATGCACCACCCAGGGGTAAACCTGAAACCCGGGTCCGGCCGAAAAGAGGAGAGCCCAGGGAAGAGAGGAGGAAATAGAGCAGTTACCACTTAAAGTACTTCAGGCTGAGTTCACCTCTCAAAGAGGAAGCTGTGTGGGTCTTGATTACGCGTAGGTGCCTGTGCGCGCACTCGGAGCGAGCCCGTGGGTGTGCCTGAGTGTGCGCGCCCTTGTGCATTCACAAGGCAACGGTATAGCCTCTGGAGTTCTATTGGTAGCAAAATTCCAGAGCCCCCTATCGTGGAAGGAACTGTGCGGTTCAAGTCTTTACCCACCACGCGAAGAAGGGCTTCTTGTTAGCCAGCTTCCCAAAGCATCCCTAAATTCTTGCACTCAGGTTTGGTTAAGAATGGTGTCTGGACTGCGAGGGGGAGGTGCACGCACAGAAACCGAAGATCAAATGCTAGTAAACTCTTCCCAGAAAGGACTGGGTTCCGACCGCTCCAGTTACGGAAGGAAGACTTTTCTTTAATGACTGGCTTTAGGGGGTTTCTGGGAGCTTTGCTGGGGTCTGTGTCCGGGATTTAATCGGATATCTAGGCAGAATTAAGAAAGAAAAGACAGAGAGAATCCGGCCCCCTCCCCCTTCCCCCAGAGAGGAGGCTCTTCAGGTTTCCTCTGAACCACACCTCTCTTGCTTCACATCCTTTCCCCAGTTCAAGTGACTTAAGTGGCCAGCCCTGCTCTGCCTTCTACTGGGGTCGGGTTCAGCTCTGAACATTAAATGTGGTCTGTTGCATCACTTCTTTACTCCGAGTACAGTGCTGATTGCCAAATGTAAATGTTCTTTTCAGAATCAGCTTCCATCTGATTAGTAAGCAAATCACCCACCACCGACTAGGGGACTCTGGAAGCCAGCCCCGGGTGCCTCGGAGCATCAGCCGGTAGCTCTCAGGCGGGGATTTTCACCACGGGGTTGTAACTAATCACTTTTCACACTGCCATTAGCAGCCACAGCCAGACAGGGTGACACCTTTCTTTTAATCCCTGAGCATCCCGACTGTGCGGGATCAGATCAGCAGTTCACTTCCAACAGAGGCGAGGGATGCCCCTGAAGTTCGCTTTCTTCCTTCGGGTTTTCCGCCGATTCCCCTCCCCCAACCCCGCCCGCCTGCAACGCCCCCGCGCCTCCTCTGCTAGGGGATTTGTAGGCACAGCGCTGGCCCTCTCCTCCCGCCAGCGGTAAATCGGTTCTCCGAACACGTCTAGCCGGGAGTCACAGAGGCCGAGAGCCCGGCGGCGCCGGCTTGGGGTGTAGCCTGATTCTAGGGGTCTGGGAGGTGCGGCCGTTCTCGTCACTGCAGCTAGGGACGGGCTCACGGCCGCGCGCCCGCCGCCGCCGCCGCCACCGCGCCGCCGCCTCCATGCTGCAGCGCGGAGCGCAGCTCCTCCGGTCCAGGGCGGCCGGTGTTGTCCGCTCTCACAGCGCTGGGGATCGGCTCTTCCAAGCCTGCCAGGGCGGCGACTGAGATCTCCGACCGCAGCTTTCAGCCTCGCTCCTGAGCTGTGTACTCGCCCCAGCGCCTCCGCCAGCGGGAGGGGCGCCCACCGCGCTGTGTGCAGCGGCGCAGGGAGGCGGTGAGCGTGTGCAGGGCGGCCGGAACCGTGTGTGTGTGTGCGTGTGTGTGTGTGCGTGTGTGTGTGTGTGCACTCGTGTGTGTGCGTGCACGCATGTGTGCGTGTGTGCTTTTCTTCGTTCCTTGAAGATGTGAATGGCTTCTCAGCTAGCTGGTCCTTGGGATTCTTGACTTTGGGAGCTGTGAGCCCAATCCACCCATGTAATTCATGTTGCATGGTCGGTTATACCAGGAAAAAAGGCGCAACTGGACGGGGGTGGGGCAGATCCACGAAACATTCTAAAAACGAGAAATAGAAAGGGGGAAGATATAGAAATATGAATATTGAAAGATCTAAGAAGACTTTCGGGATCCCCCAGCTGGCCCTTCCTTTTTCCGGCACAAACCTGGACGTTTACCACCTTTTCAAGTCATCTTGGTGTTTCTCTGATGTTCTCTAAGCCGCTTTCCAGCTAGCTGCGTGTGTGTTTGTGTGTGTTTGTGCGCTTGTGTATGTGTGCGCTCCTATCGGATGCATTTGACAGTCTTTTTTTTCCCAACTGCCCAGAAGCAAATGTGTTAACTCAGAGATGCCCCTCCATGCCCAGGTTCTCGCAGAGCGCGGAGGACGTCCAGATCCGTTTTCCTGGCTGGATTCCGGGCGACTGCTGGGCTCTGGAGCCAGGTGTGTGGATTACTTAATCCAGAGGCTTGGAAAGTAGCTGTTTTAGCCAGCTTCCAGGTACATCGCAAGGTCAAGAGAGGGTCTTGCAGCTGTTTTATTTCCCTGCACCTTGGCTTTCCTGTATTGGTCAGAAGAATATGAACGTGCCTGTCCACAACATTTGAAGCCCAAACTTCAGCACTTCCACCTGGTTTACTGTATAAACAAGGTAATGAGGATTGCTTTTCAAACTGCGTAAGGAACCCCGATGCTTCCATTGCCCTTCCAGGATTCCCTTACTCCCCAGCGAAATGTCACCAGCGTCTGAATTCCAAGGATTTGGGCTGCAGGAGAACTTGAAGGAAACGCGATCAAGGGCTATGTGAGAAAGAGACTGCTCTCTTTGCTGGTGGGCTGGTGGGCTTCGCGAGCGGATCTTAAGAAGGACCGGTACTGTTTCTCCTTCCGGATGCGGTGCTGGGAGTGCTTGTGCAAGTGTGAGTGCGCGCGCGCCCGGCTGAGAATGTGTGAGTGTGTGTGAGCGTGTCTCTGTGTGTGCGCGGCCGCCCTGCTTCTGCCCGCTCCCCGGGCGCGGAGCCACCGGTTTCATGGGGCCATTTGCGCTGATTCCCCACCCAGTGCGACCTGCGGGCAGTGGCGGCAGTGGCAGAAGCCACCTCTCTGACTCCCTAGGATGCGGGTGCTGAACTATGGCAAAGGGCAGCGAAGTGATGAGCCAGACCCCAGTACGACCGTGAAAACCACCTGGAGCCACCTTGCCTGGATCTTACCTGCGGCAGAAAGTCCTCCTATGACCGTCTTTACCCCTAGAGGCACCAGGTAACAATGAAGGACTACTTGCCTCACCCACTTTCCTTAAGGGCTTGTTTCTAGCATCATATCTGCATTGCAGGCTACTTTACTTATTAATGTTTTGAAAATCATTAGCAAGGGTTGGGTACCCAAGGGCGCTTGCTCAGCGAGGGGGCATGCAGTTCCCGGTACATAGAATGTAAGCCTATACCTGAACACTTAATGTGGTAGTGAAACCTAGAGATATATGAATGCATCAAGCCTGAGGATAGTTTTTGAAAAGGGCCAGTCTTTTTGAACCTGTCTGAAGGTGCCAGAGATGAATGGTTCATGTTTCCTTTAGGCTATGGCTGCTGCGGACCATTTGGTATCCAACCTCCAGATACTGGAGTGAGATCCGGTGTTTGTTTCCCCGCCCCCTACATCTATCAAATATTTTATTATTATTATTATTATGTTTTTTCTCCCCCTGACCTTTCTACTTATTGTACCGGGTTGTTTTCCTTCCTCTGTTGTGTACAATCCTTTTAATAGTTGTGAATTATGCATCTGGAGACTTTGATGTGAAATGGAGTTTTCTTGGGACTTGCTTAGCATGGGAAAGAATTCGTTGTCAAGGGTGTGCATTGAGTGGAGGTGTTTAACTACCAGGGTTTGGTTTGATGTAGCAGAATAGATGCATGAAAGAAGTCGTTTTTATGTGTAGGAGAACGAGGCCAAAAACCAATAGCCACCACCCAGCCCCAGCCCCAGTGACAACATCAGTCCTGGCCCCTCCTGCTTTATCTCGGGGTGGGGGGTGTGGACAGAAGCTTGTGTTCCCGTGTTTGTTGTTTGTGTACAATAGGTGTTTTGAAAATTCCTTTCAGTGCTTTGATTTAAAACCAGGCTGGATCTGAGACTGTCTTATTAACATACTGGATCTGATGTGTGAAGATGGAGATTCCCTTCTTGCGAGGAGGCAGAACACGTTTAGTTAACTTCCAAAGCCCCTATCTTTGCGCCGTGTTCATTCCGTCTTCCGCGATCACCACAGTTGCCTGTTCCCTACAGAAAATTTCTCTTCTTTCTCCAGGGCATTTGAATTAACAACATAAAGCACTTCCAAAGTAGTCTCATCAATGTTTAATTCCATCGTGAAGATGGTCTGAAAAATTCAGCTGAGTGCTGGATTCTCTCCTCTTTGGGAAGCTGCCGGGTGGCAGCAGCACTCCACCGAGGTTTGGCCTGGTGGGTCCCCCGGTTCACCAATATATGAGGCAGAGACCGGCACCATCTGATGGAGGTGGAACAGAGTGCGGGATGCTGTCTTCTGTTTGCTAGAGCTGTTTAGGAAGTGTAGTGAGACTGCCTGGTTGTCTTCAATTCCCTTCGTTTCTATAGATATCCATATGATGGCATTTGCAGATTACAAGCTAATGGGTAGCTGCTCTAGTTGTCCCTGCGCGCCGATGTCCTCAAATCCTGCTCTAGTGTGGAGATTCGGCTGCTGCTGCAGCCCTTGCAGAGTGGTGGTGCTACAAGGCCGTGTTTGCAGCGGGCTTTGGGGGCTGGGCTCCACCACTGCAGCTGGCAGGTCTGCTTTGACACTACTTGGGGCGGGGCCCGAGAGCTCAGCAGGCACCCTGGCAGACAGTGGGGCGCTTTGTAGCTGTGGTGGCTGCACAGGTCTGAGTGAAGAGAAATGGGAGTTGAGTAGGGCGGTGGTGTTTGCCCACCTATTATGACTACAGCCCCCTACTACTCCCCTTCATATGAGTATTCAAGAACGTATTATGGGAGCTAGCTACAAAAAAAATGACATTCAAACATTGCATGATTTATCGGGATTGAAACTTTGATACCAATGTGTATTTCCTAGATCCCTGTTTCCTTTTTCTCTTCTCAAGCTCTCCTAGGTTCCATCAGGTCATTTGCAACCTGGTTTTGCCTTCAATTAAAGCAATAGCACATGATATCAACTAATCTTCACTTTATATTCAAATATGAGATCTAGGAGAGTCACCTTTTAGACAGGTTTAGTGTTTAACTTCAATGTAGACGAAAGACATAGATGCTCACTCAATTCTGTCAGTAAGAAAATCCTTACTGTCTGAGGACTGGCAAGAAAAAAATCCCATTGCCTACATTCAAAGAGATGTAGAGGAAAATACACCACCAAACAAACAACAGACAGAAACAAAATGAAACAAACAAACAAAAGCCACATCCATTAATTGAAGGTATTAAAGATGACTTCCCATCAATTCTCTTTTCTTATTTTTAGTGAATTTATTTGAAATCTATCACTAATGCAAAGCTACATACAAAGCTGATTTACGTGGTAGACATCTCATAACTTGTAAGCAAATAACTCATACATACCCAGAAGATGACTAAAAAAATTAAAATTCCGCTGAAGAATGTTGGTGCTGGAAAGATAAATATTTTCCCATCTCGGTTTAACTTCCCTTTGTCTTTTCTCACTGTGGACTTCCTCTTTTGTAGGTCACTTCTTATCTTTGTGAACCCATTTTCAGGAAAGACAGACAAAGCCATAAAACAGAGTTTGAATCCTCAGAAGCTTGAACATACATACATTGTGATGTGATTCAGGTTCAAAAGGTCCCTTTTGGGGATATAAGGAAGCAGATATTCTAGCAGTATAAAGGAAGGAGAGAGGGAGAGAAAAAAAGAGGGAGGAAGAGAGGGAGGGAGGGAGGGAGGGAGGGAGGGAGGGAGGGAGGGAGGGAGAAAGGGAAAGAGGAAGGGAAGGAGGCTAGCTAAAACTGAGTTGGAGATGGGGTTCCATTCCCCTGGTTAGACATTATCGCAAGGCAGAGGTATCCTGGCTTGCTGAGGGGTTAAGGTATTGATAGAAAACTTCCCAGCAGAAATCTCCTCTTTTACAAACCAGTTCTTAGTCATTCCTGTAAGGAAAAGAATGGGAAATAGAGGACTACAGAGAAGTACCTCAGCTTTAAAGGAGTTGTCACCAGATTTTCCTCCTCTAGAAGATGTCTTTTAGTTATTTCCCTCCCTTTTTTTTTTTTTGTTTGGTAAAGAATGACCTTGAACAAGACCTGTATTCTGTGTTCCACATACCTTTTTTTTCTTAATTAAAAATATAATGCATCCATGTATATGCTCACACATTTCAGTTCAGACATGTGATTCACATACTAATTTGTTTATCTGTGCATGTCTCTCTCTGAAAGTAGTCACAGGTAATGTCTTTCTTTTTCCTCCAGAGAATCAGAAGAGATGTAGTGATCTGATGAAAGAATTGCCCCGCCCCTACATTTTTCTGTTTTTTAACGTTATCTTTTCCTCTCCTGCCATTCAGTAGATTCTTGATGTGGAAGCAGTGTCCTCCTTTGATTTGAAATTTAAGCACAGTCCCATGTTTCACCCACCTGCATCTCCTGGAAGGAATATCATTTTCCTTTGTCCATTTAAGCCAGGGCACTGCTGCTTGAAGCACTTTTGGCTTGGTGGTTTTGCTGAGTTTTCTAGCTGGTGAAATTGGGAGCAAGCTTTCTGCTGACTGTCTTGCTGTGCTGGTACATAGTCAGGATGAGATACTTGCATTTCTCTAACCCTGTTTCTGTCTGACCCTGGAACAACCTCACAACAATTCCTCAGGACTTCATTCATACACAAAACATCGGAAGCATTGTAGCTAATATTGAAGGAAGAGAAGAAGAAATCACTTGAATTTTTTTTTTTATAGAATTAGCTTGCTAACCTGTTGCTTTATTCTAGTGATTTTTTTAGTAAAAAAAAATGGAACATACTGGCACTTTTTTCAGGGTTTCTTTACTTTTTTTTGGTACAATACAAATAGTTCTAAGCTTTATGTTTCATGGAAGAGTAAGGATTAAAATGTAGGTTTCCACCATATGTGTGTGACTCTAAGATAGACGACTAACAGATTTTGTTAAATCATTTCAGTGACACTTATACACAGTTAAGTCTCGATAATTTCTGTTCACATTCTCATTCCTGTGTCATCCTTAAATCTTAGAACCTAAGGAAATGTAAGCTACATGTTATGTGGTGTATGTATGGTGAAGTTAATAAGCTCTTCCGTTTTCAATATAGAGGTCAACCATTTTTTACTATACTCTATCACCCTAAATTGTACTGCACCCTGAAGCCCTTCATAAGTAAAGAGGAAACAAGAACTTTATTCAGAAAAAGTAGATACTATATTTAATATTTTTGGATCATTCTGGTAGATACTATTCTTACAGAAGGCTTTTTGCTAAGCTATATGACAATCTAATAGTAATTATGAATGATAAGATAACAAGTGATTGAAAATTACAACATAATTACATGGTTATATAAATGTACTATCAGGCTAGTGATGCCAAGTAAAGTTCATGAACAGACTTTGATATTTAAGCTGCAAAATTTATTGATAATATTTGTCTGAAGCTAATAGTTCATGTCTTAACTTACAAGGTTACATGGGAAAATTCTTTGCTACACAGTAATTCCCAAGATCATAGAGGAAAGGGCCACATGATCAATTCTTTTCATTCTATTTCATGTAAAAGAATATCTTATATTCTTTTTGAACCTCCTTGGTAGGTATACTATATATGATATATTACATATAATGATCATATAAAATTATCATATATGATTATGTTTATATTCACACACATATACATATACACATACGTGTATATATACATGCATATACACACACATACAGTGAATTTCAGAAAATATTATTAAGACTTTTAATAGAGTTTCTTAGAATTAATGTTACAGTCTCTGTGAAGCATGATGGCAGGAATTGGAAATAAAATTGAATCTATTTTTCAGATTTTACTACATAAAAGTCCCTAGAAAAAACATAATAAGACAAATGATTAAAGTTAAGAGTGCTTTTAGCAAATGTTGGGAAAAGTTTCTGGATTTTTATGAAATGTTTGAAAAAAGTAACACTATTTCAAGATATTCTTCATCACAATGTATATGTTTAATTTAAACAGGAACAGAAGCCATACTGTTTTGCTTATCTTCATCTAGTCTCCTTGATCTTTTCAGCTCTATTGATAAAGTGCTAACAGCCCAGGAAGGACCGTTTTATTAATTCCTTAGATACCCTTCACATTTGACTTCTTCACACCAAGAAGGGCTTTCATCATGCTAGGCACACACTCTGCTGTTGAGTTCACTCCAGTCTCATTTCCTGTCTTGGAATAGATTTTCCTGGACCTCAATGACTTCACCTCCAAAACTACAGAATAATCATATTAAAGTGATTTATTATTGGAACCATATTAACGCTATTAAAGCTAACTCTTAGTGGTATGAAATGAAGTATTTTTCTCACTTGATTTTTTTTCTATTAATTGAAAGGATATATTTATTAGAAACAGTTTTAACAATTTAACATATCTGTTATATTTGAAAAAATCAATAAATTTATGATTAAAAGAATATTAATAGAACTTGGAAGACTTTGACCATATCATGTAAAAGGGGGGATATTATAGTATATATGAACTTTTTAATAGAGTCAGCTTTCTACATATTTGAAAATACAAAATGAGTGATACATATTACTAATAAACATAAAAATAGCAACCAGTTTATAAAATATAAGTGAAAATATGTCTATATCATAAAAACTACACAGTCATGTAAATTTATTAACAAAATGATTTTGTTTAAAATATTGAATGTTTTAATTAAGTGTTCATGCACACAGTATAGCAACCTTCTTTATTTTTGTATTTGTTATTTTATAAATAAAATCGTTTGCATGTATGCATGTGCAACATTAGAAAGTCTATAATTTATACTGATGCTTTATTATGCATAGAGATATTTCCTCATAACACTTACAGTCACAGATTTTTTTTTAATTTTCTATGACCTATTCAATACAATTATATCTAATTTAAAACTGAAAATGTCATGTTATTTATGGGAATTATGGGAGATAATCAGGAAGCACATTGTACTATGACCATGTGAATAGAGTGTCTTAAATCAAGAAAGCTACACACATACGTTTGAGATACATTTTTTAACTAACTGATATTTGGTCCTCTTTGAAGTATATTTTGCAGATATGAGGGGGGCAGACTGGGAGATCATAGCTGTGTTCTGGAGCATTTGGTTTTATGCCATGGTTATCACAGTGAAATCTGAGTTTTTGATATTTGTGTTTAGCCCTGTACAACCTAAAATACAACCTGTTTAATGTATCTGAACTTCACTGTCCTCACAAAATGAGCTGATATGGCTGTAGGCTAGAACTATTTAACAGCTTTCGTGTTACCATACATCAGGCACTTCGGTGTCTTCATTATGATTGTGACTTTCTCATCCTTAGTTATCATCAGCCTAAGAAAGGAATAATAAAGGTAAGAGGAAGGCTTTAAATCCTATGATTGGAAGAATGAAACTATGCGGTCATGATGACCAGGGTTACCATGATCCATGTGTTCAGAAGCCAACCAGAAGGTGGAAAACAGAAGGTTTGCCCAGGTTTAGGAAATCTTAGGTTCTCCAAATTGATCACTGCTCAGTGCAAGATCTACCCAAATCCTTTACACCAGAATATGTTTTGACATATGAAAGACACAGAACTATGGATCTTCTAATTTCCTTGACATGTTCTTTGAAAGAGTTTGAAGCTTCCCTGCCAACTTTCTCTTGACTAACTTCCTGTATTTTTAATAACTTTAAAATCACTTCACTGAAAGTTATTATTCTATATTTCTGTTCACTTTGTCATAATGTCATGTTTAGATTGATGTAAAATTTTGGCAACCTTTAGCCTTTAATTAATTTTACCATAGTGAAAGGTATTATTATACATGGAATGCCTTATTGCTGATGATAGTACTTGAAATATTAGAGCTGAATTACTTCGGACCCTCAACCTATAATTTCCTTGCTTATAAACACACAAGTCAGGGATATTTTCATTTTATTGCTGTTAATATTTTTACATTTTGTGCTCAGCAATGTTAGTCTCATTGATTGAACAGACATTTGGGACAGATTCGGGTTTGTCTGTTCCACATTTCACTGAAATGCAGAATCAATTCCAACAAATAATTCAGATTTCAGTGTGGCCATAATTTTTACTTTTGACTTTGGCACAAAGAAGAGAGACACCAATCTTGTACTCATGTACCTTTCTTCTTTCTGAACTTGAATAAAACATTCGAGCCCGTTTATATATACTTCTAAGGTGGTCGTGAGATGAAATGTATTTCTTCTTCTGAATTTAGGCTCTGATAACCTGAGATTACTTCCTCAACATTCCAATTAATTGCTTTACTCATAATGGTCATGTTACTTAAATATTTCCTACCCTCCCCATCGACAGATTATGATGGTGTTCTTCACAAGCACCATATAAAACAATGAAGCAGAGAAAGACCGGAAAAATGGCTGGGTGGTGGTGGTGCATACTTTTAATTCCAGGACCCGGGAAGCAGAGGCATGAGGATCTCTTAGAGTTCAAGGTGAGGCAAAGCCATATAGAGAAACCCTGTCTTGAATATATATATATATATATATATATATATATATATATATATATATATAGAGAGAGAGAGAGAGAGAGAGAGAGAGAGAGAAATGGCTCAGCTCTGGTGCTTTTTGAAGTACCTAGATTCAAACCCAGCACCCACATGGCAGCTCACAACAGTCTGTAGCTCCGGTTTCAGAGGATCTGGCACCCCTACACAGACATGCAAGCAGGCAAAACATCACTGCACATAAAAATAAATATTTCTTAAGAGCAAAAACAACTCCTAAGTTGTTTAACTGGATGTATCAGGGCCTTTCTGAGAAAAAGAAGAATGGCTGCAAACATGTTCTTTCTAATCTTTAATGCTTATTTATTTGCTATTTAATACATGCATAAAAACTCACATCAGTCAGGTGGTGGTGGCCCATGCCTTTAATCCCAGCACCCGGGAGGCAAAGGCAAGCAGTTCTCTCTGAGTTTGGTGTCAACCTGGTCTACAGAAGAGATGGGGAGATCCTTAACAGGAACCACAGCTACAAAGAAACCCTGTCTTGAAAACCAAAAAATAAAGCAAAACATAATTACATCTCAACCATTGTCTCTCATAAGACATTTGTCACCATGGAGTAGATGCTACACTGGAGAAACTATAGTCTAGAGCAACAGGAAACTGTTTCATGGAGAAAAACCTAGTCCAAAAAGAATCATGTTGCTAATCTCATCTTTGCCTTTTAATCTACTGCCAGACCTAGGTGTCTTAATTTTAGAATATTAATTTGTTTGTTTGCATGTTCTTTTTAAAATAAAATCAACATCTAAGCTCCATGCAGTTTTCTCAGCTTCCTGATGAATCAACTGTTTTCTAACAAGGTGAGAGAAGTTGAATGCAGGAAAGTACAGTAAACCTCCCTTTTTCTGACATCCCTGAAGAACCAGTCTTTAAATAATGACTATTGACTCTAATCTTGCATACTATTCTTTGGGGGAATTATGCTTAAAATGATTTTTTTATTTAAAAAGTTTTAAATATAATGTGAATGTAAATAGTTATCAAAATTGACACCTCAAGCGTAAATATAGTTAATCTTTTCCTAATGACTCCCTGTCTCCATTGTGTATGCTAGTGATTGCAAAGGGTCCTCAGAGGCCAGTTCATTGCATACTTTTAGCAATTTACATTAATTCTTTCATTTCTGTTTCACTTTTTAACTTACAAGTAAGAATTTGTACAGCTGTTGAATATAAGAGCCTCAGACTAAGTCTTAAGGCTTCCTCTGACACAGCATGTGTTCTTTCCCGTCTTATGTCTTACAAAGATATCAGTGAAAGATACCAACGTATCTTTGGTTTGATGTAGCAGATGACTGCATCATCACAGAGTCTTATCATTCTGCTCACCTTCTTCTTAGAAGGCATCCTACATCAGTTGCTCTTGAGTTTTACTTCCACTTCCTACAGTAAACTTACAGCTTCATTGTGAGCAACTCCATTTTTTAGACATTCAAACTGAAACTCAGAGAATTTAATTTTAGATGGCCATAGTATGCATCTAATAGATGAGGTTAAAACTCAAAGCTAAGCACTTCTAATTCTAAAGAAGGGGGAAAGGCTTCTATGTCTGGGGGATTTCCCTTATATCCTATCTCTCATAATAGTTTGGTAACAGTTATTCATGTATGTGCTCCAACCTCCTTATTGGAAGAGGTCATATTTGAATATACCCCAAATTCTTTATTTCCTTTGCTTTTTCTATCAGTTCATAAACTGCCAAATTTGATATTTGTATGCTTATCAAAGACTCTATAGTTATATATTAGGGGATTTATAATTTTCTAGCATCAGCAATTTTGTACTGAGTCTAAGATATGAATATATGCTAAAACATACCTTTAAACCTTTATAATTCCAAATTCCCAACTCTAAAAGAGCTTTTCCAGCTATTGTAGACTAACTGCTTTGCCAAAGGTAATTAATAGATATTTTTCCCTATTAACTTTATTCCCAGGGACATAAAAAATCAGATAATTTTGCAATGTTAGAATGAGGTAAGATTTAGAAATGATAATCTGTCACTAAAATGTCCCCATGCCCCGCATTCCCCCTGTCTTCTTTTTTTTTTTCCTTTTCCCGAGATTAGTACAGGCATCGAGGCCATCTTTAATTAGTGTTTAAATAGGTTTTACTCCTATTACCTTCTCTTTGTGGCAAAGCCAGAGAACAGTCTAGTCTTAAATCTGCTTCCTTAACTTGAATCATTATGTCTGATATATTTGTCAAAGTCTGATTGTAAATTCTAGACATTTTCGGGGCATATCATCTCTGGAATCAATCCTCTGGTGTGTCCTCCTTTGGAATCCATGTCTTTTCCCTGGATGGAATGAAAACGTCCCCGAAGTCTTTGTAATCTTAGTGAGAAGACGCTCCATTCCCTCTTGAATTAGAACTGGCTTACTTTGGGCTGAGGTATAGCGGAGGTGGTAGAGAATAGTTTGCAACCTAGTCATCTCAACACCATGTGGTTCTCACTTTTTTAGTACCTCGGGGAACACGTTCCTAATATGCAAAGGAACCCTCTATTCAGGTTCCTCTATCGAGTTCAGTGGCCTATATGGTATCCAGTACCAGTAGCCAGGCACATTGATCAGCCCACCTGAGACTCCCGACACAAGTGAGCCATGATAATTATAGTTTTGTGAATAACCTCAACTGTGGGAAGCAGAAGAAGCAGCTAGCAAGCTGGGTCAAACCGAAATCATTTACTCACAAGTCATGAAAAAGAAAATGGTTTTTACTTTTAACCACTGCATTATGAGGTAGAAATTAGTTTTTGAGATATGTTCCCTGGGTAATAGAACTGCTTGTCAGATGCCATGGGTTGTTGGAAGAAAAAGAAATTCTCATTTTAAGACGTCTTTTCAATAAGTGTTTACTTAAAATTTGCCTCCTTTAGGCATACAGCCTGAAGTCTGTGGATTAGCGAATTTCTGAGGGAGAATGCATTCTTTTTCTCAACTTTTAGAAGAGTTTGTTGATGCACAACAGGTTCCTTGTCTAAGATGTTTCCTAGTGTTGCTGAATGTGCACAATATTAATTTCAATTTGCCAGACTCTGAAGCAGCCACTATGACTGCACTTGAGATATTTCCATGGAAAGGTCATCTACTTATATTTGGGCTTCCTGCCATTAATATAATACCTAGCAGCAAGTAAGCCTCATTTCTCCATATTGCATTTGGGCTTGATTTATTCCAGTGTGACATTTTGTCATTGTCAAAATTACATGATTTTGTTTATACTTTTAATTTTGCTTTATTGATTCATATTTAACATTTACTTCCTCAGTAAATTAAATTTAGATTGGGCAATTTATGCTGGGATTTTAAACTCTTCACTATTTAAAGTCATTTAATTATGTTGTCACTAACAAATCAAACTCTTCTACCCAGAATTATCATAATTTATAGATACATTAAGTTATTGAATCTAGGTCATAGAAAAGTCTCTTAAATTATTTTATAACAATTACTCGAAAATGTTTACAAAACATTATAATTAAAATAGATATTGTCATAGTCTATGTTTTTCCCCTTTCGGTAAAAGAGATATGTTTGCAAAGACGTGCACAAAATTATATTTTATATTCATGTTATTTCTTTTGATGATATATTTTAATTATAAATTTGAAATTTTCTTGATGATATCGAATGTGTCATATTCTATTACATTCTGAATTATTTCTTACTGTTATTTTAAAGTTTAATATTAGATAAAATTCTGTTATTTTAGTTATTTGTCATTTCTATTGCTAGTGAATTCTAAAATAGTAAAATATATGTTACATGTATTTTACACACACACACACACACACACACACACACACACACACACACACATATATATATATATATATATATATATATATATACAAGTTGATTTTGTAATATATTATGGATTAGTTTCTTCATCTGTAGAATGGGACTAGTACTGTTATGTACCCCAAATACTTGGAAAGAAAACAATGAATTCTGTATATCTTATACACTAACCACTCAATAACTGAATGGAACCACCAATTATTACTAATATAATTTTATAAGAAAATTATAATTTTATACACAGAATAAATGTAAACAACTGTATCTGGTATTGGTTTTCTAGTCTCTGAAGGCTAAACTTACTATAATTACAATAAACTGATCACTGCTATTTAAGATATTTTTAACCAAAGGCAAGTAAGATGGCACATGTCTGAAATCTCAGCAGTCAGGAGGCCGAGGCAAATGAATTATGAATATAAAGATAGTATAAAATCAAAATTATCAGTTTGAATTACATAGTAAATTTCTATCAAATATAAATAGGCTATTTAAGAAGGTATTATAAAAAAAACCAACCTGTTGTAGGTGGAGGAAAAGAAAAAAAACACCCATTTAATAATTACACTTCATATAATTCATTAAGTAGAGGATTAGTAAAATTACAAACCCTTCGTGTGAACTGTAAAATAAAATGACATAAAAGGTGAGAAGAGTCTCTCTTTTCTTCTTTGCTTTCTCTCTATGGCTTAAAAAGAAGCCTTCTTCAAGTTGTAGTTTACAACAGTGGTGCAGGATCATTGAGAATTCGATCACTACTGGACCGAGTACTGGTTATTCAGGCACCAGTTCAGAGTCACCTCAGTACAACTGCATCTCTGAGAAGACTTGCGGAGCCTGTGTAGTCACGCAGTGATTATTTCACCCAGACTGAAAAAGACAGGGAGGAGAAAGCTGTTTTTGTATTACTTGATGCATTCTATTTTTGATGATAACCTTCCAGCTCAACGTTTTTCTCTTCTGAAGAATCATCTAGAGTAGATTATAAATGATGATATCAATTACAGCATATCCTCCTTGTTCAAGGTTATGAACAGTGTGTTGTTGGTTTGAGTTAAAGAATAGCAGTGATAGTTCCTTATCAGAATTAACTCCAGAAAAACAAAAATTGATTTAAATTTCAATGCACATTAATTAAAAAGATAATGAATTCAATATATAAAACTACAATTAAAAGGAACATATTCTAAAGTATGCTTATCTAGTAAAGTATTATTTGTACACTAAAGTAGGAGACATTATTTCAAAATTTGTATGTCTGAATTTCAAGACATTGTACTTTAAAATATTTTATGTGAACAGGTCCAGTAATCACTTTCTTCTTGGTGACTTGGGCGATCACCCAAGATTTGTTATTAATATATAATTAATATATTACATTACACCAAATATTGGTAAACCACATTGTATCATTCTCTTCAAAGGCTGAAACCAACTGCCTTCCAATGCAGAATGAAGAGCTGGATTCTTTCCAAAATTAGTTAATCAGTATAGATTTTCACTATAAAATATTAACTATATTTTTATATATAAAATATTTCACTATAAGATATTTTCACTAAAAAAAATATTAACAAGAAGGAGCCTTCCATAAATCTACTTCCTTTCTATGGTTCTAAACCAAGATGAAGATAAATATTCAACTGCTAAATAATGTATGATCTCTTATGAATTGTTATTGCAATTAAAATGTAAAATTGGTATAAGCGATATTGCAGCAGAGATAAAGCAAGGCAATCAAGGCACTGTTTCTTTTTATTTCCTGAGGTAGTTTGTAGCAATTAAGGCATATATTTATTATTAAAGCCAATGTAAATCCTCTTAATATGAATTGTGTACCAGATCCTGCATTATGAGTAGTTCCATGTAATATGCTTAATTACTTTTTATATTTGCCACTTAACTACAAACTCAAATACAGATTTTTTTCACCAAAATTCCCAGTTGTATTAGTTTTAACTGTTACCTTGTTTATTAAATAAAATAGTTGTTTTCAATCACTATACCATACATAGGGAGATATGTTTTAATGAATATTTATGACAGGAAACAAACACTGAGAAAAGTAGACGATGCTCCTGTCTGTGATGGGAAGTTCAAGAAATAACTTTTTCTTTTATAATGTTGAAACTTTTTTCTTTGTATGTAACATGCTAAGTTGTTTATTTAATAATGCACAACAATAAAAGTTCAAATGTATTTTTATAGATAGGATTATATGTTAATTAAAATGTGTATTCCTCAGTAACAGTAAAATGTTAATATAAATTACTGCTTACATGCTGGCTACAGTGTCAAAGACATTTTACAAATGTGCTTTTTGTAAAAGTCTCTAATGCCTACCTAGGATGGCATTAGTTCTGCGGACACAAAGCCCATGCTTTGGTCCTCACAGGGAATAAGAAAGCTCTTGAAATAGCAACAGGTTTCATTCTTTGAAGCTTTTTTTTTCTACATAGAAACTTAATGTTGGTAGGAGCTGAAGGAGAATGGCCTGTAAAATATGAATACTGAATTTATTTAATTATGTTTTTGACTTCCATGATAAAATGTATTTCATTCTGGGCTTGAAATAAAGTTTCATGTTCCCGAGACAGAAGTCAGGGTGTTTGTATGTGCACACTTGTCTTCTCAGTGTTTACCATTTAGGTGGAAGAGATAATTTTCACACTGAAGTACAAACACTTAAATTTTATTGTAATTCATTAAATCAGCTATGTATTCAAATTAAATTTGATTTATAAACCAGCCATATAAAAAAAATAACAGAAGCTCTACAAGTGGCCAATCTTAAAAATTAATAAAAAGAACATAACACTAACAGATTTTTAAAAATACGTATGTAACTGAAAAAGGAAAGTATTCATACATGTATAATTGTAAATATGCATATGTATGGAAATTCGTATGTCCAATATATATGTATATTTGAGACAGGGTCTCACTATGTAGTCCTGGCTAGACTGAAATTCAGTTTTTAGACCAGGGTGGTTCAAACTCACAGATATCCTTCTGCCTCTGCATCTGCTTCTCTAGTACAGGGATAACAAATGTGCACCACCACACCCGGTACAGATGCAGCCAAAGATTTTTCTTATTAAACTATTTCCATAATTAATTAAGAATATCACCTGTATGCACTCCTACAATGAAAACATCTACGTTTTATCTTCTAAAATGTATTTCTAGATAAGAATTATCATTTTCAAAATATTTCACACCTAATATGTATTTTTTGTTGGTACACATGATTGAGCCCTGGTCTCCACACATGCGAGAAAAGCAGGTGCCACTGAGCAATTTCCTCAGTCCTTTCACAGTTAGCTTTTATAGAATAAATAGAAATATTATTTTATATTTATTTCATACTTCTTAACTGAGATATACTCCCCTTACTACATAATTCTCCCTGTTAAATGGACAATTTCCTGGTGTTCAAGATAACCACAGAGCAGTGAAACTATCACCCCCAAATCCAGAAAGTTCTGTTTTCTATTTTTTCTAAAAAAAAGTAAACTTGCATACCCATCTGATAATAGTCCCCATTTCCCTTCTTCATAAATTTAAGATTTGGAAAGTAAATAGCAATCAAAAGGAAGGCAAAAGCAACAAAGATCTAGAAAAGTGTTAAAATTTCTCAAGCTATTTGAATTTTTTATTAATTAAATGTGTTTGGGAGAGGGCCCAAAGAGATTGTTCAATGGTTAAGTGTACATCCTGATCTTGACCAGAATTTGGTTCCCAACACCCATGTAGGTAGCTCACAGTTACCTGTAACTGCAGCTATAGGGCATCCTATGCACAAACTCGTGTGCACACTTACACACACACACACACAAACAATTAAAAGATAATATCTTAAAATGTTAGAAAAACGTTCTATTTGGCATTTTCGCACCTATGAAATTCATACTGCCAATATCAGTATCTACTTTCTCCCATCTTTGTGTATCTCCATTCCAAATCTCACTCTTGCTTTGCTGTATTTTGTGAATCACTGAGTTTAACTTGGCCATATCTGTTGTTGGGCAGTGAGTTTGGAGTTACTCACTGGAACCTGGGTTCAGTGGTTAACAACCAAAGACAATGACTGGAGACTCTTTGATAATTTATTAGTACTCAATAGTGCAGTAGGGAGAAGTAAGGGTGTCATGAACTCCTACCACTCACAAAACTGATTGTGGACAGGATTAATCTTGTGCCGGTTCAGTGGAGGTAACAACAACTGTTATCAGTTAATGATGGCGTCTCTCTACGCCCTTTTTCCTCTCTTTAGTCACTTACTATTTCTAGCTCCCCCTTTTGCCATTTTTCATCAACCTTAAGGGTAGTGGTTTTTATAGATGTCTTGCTCAGTACTGTGTCCATAACTTGTTCTCAGCATCTTAGGCAACCATGAGTTTATGCATCACCCAGCGGTCTGGAAAAAGAGTAACTAAGAGTAGCTTTTGTGTAGTCTAGTCCCAGTGACTTAGTAGAGTGGCTGTTATGGCCTAAGAGCATTTCTCAATTTTTACATGATAACCTGTGTTTCTATGAGGTATTATCAGTTATTTTTTCATTTGTTGAACATTACTGTTTACCAGGTCCTCATTTATCAATATATGTGCATTTAATTCTAACAGTTATACAACATCATCCTCATTAAATCCTAATTTTAGAATTAAAATTTCAATTTTACTTTACTATAAATATTCATTGTATTTTCAGTGACAAATGGGTGGGAATGAAAGGATCTCTGCATCAATTTAAGTCCCATTACCTATACTGATATTTAAGTAGGTATATGTGAGTCAAGTTAACTTTAGAAGTGCTCAGTATTGAACTTGTTTTTAGTGACAGTTTTGCTACTTAGCTAATCTTCAAGTTTCAGAAACTTGACTAGAGACTGTACGGTTAAGAACCCTTTGGAAATTTTATATAATTATTTTATCTAGTGGGAAAACAATACAATGTACTTGGTTTCCATTTATACAACTGCTCTTCGGGCTGATGAGAAAGGGGAAGTTGATTGGGGAAGGGGGAGGGAAATGGGAGGCGGTAGCAGGGAGGAGACAGAAATCTTCAATAAATAAATAAATAATAAAAAATTAAAAAAACAACTGATCATCAAGAATATTATATATTAGAAATTAATTTTATTGCAAATAGAAACATCATTTTCTCAGTGTTCCCATCGAATGATTTTTACTGAAAGGTAATCTGTACATTGTTCAGTTTTCTCTCGTTTCCTTTTCCTTAGCTGCCTGTGTAATATTTGGCTCAAATTCTTGACAGAAACAATTCTGTAAGGGTTAGGGCTTTCTGCATTATCAGCTCTTAGTTCCTGTATTGACTGAAATGAAAAATTTCTTTTCTCCTTCTACAATACCATATGCTCTTCAGGAGATCATTTGTCAGAGAAGACAAGGGGGAAAATGTCATCTCTCCAGTCTAGACTTCTTCTTTGATCATCAGATTTTGTATCTTTAACACATCAATACATTCGTTTAACACACATTTCTCCACATCAACAAGAGTGTGAGGATCTGAAATAAGAGCAGCAAATGAGAGAGATATGTCTGTTGGATTTGTTGGGAGGACAGATTAGTAGAGGAAGATTCATAAAATTTTATGGAGTATTAATTACACATTTTTGTCTGACTCTGCACATGTTAAAACTATCAGGATATGATAGGAAAGACGATGTTCTTCCCAGTATGGGTTAGGATTCCACTTGAGGTTTCTTATGTGTGTTCATTGCCCTTTTTTCCCCATGGGTTAGAGATAGCACCTGTTGGATTAGAGCTTGTAGGAGGCAGCTGTTCTGACTTGTGATTTCTCATTAAATGTGTGAAATCATTTGTGAAGCTAGGCTCTTCATCTTGGTTTAACACACACACACACACACACACACACACACACACACACACACACTACACACCCATTAAGCGAAAGGGAGTTTGGGGAAGAGATGTTTAACGATGTTAAAGATGCTTTGTGTGTACTAATTTGAAGAAACAACTTTCTACAGTTATTCATTAGGTATGGGACTTTCCCTCTGTTTCCTTCTATTTAGATAATACAGACTGTAGAGGCTCAAGTGCTAAGAGGAAAATATATTTCAATGATACTCCCCATTAGTCAAAACATATTGCTTTATGGTTGTGTCTTATATTAGACAATCTATCCAAAACAGAGCCTGGGGTTTTACACAAGAATCAACTTCATGGTTACTTATTTGTGGCTATGCTTCCTTGCTGCTTTATGACCGTGGAAGAATTTCATATAGCTCATTTATAAAATAATTCCATTGTTTCACTTCTACTCACTCTCTGAAATATTCAAACGTCTTTACAGCTTATTTAGATTAGAAAAAAAACATGGTTTTGTTTTCTGAATAGGATTTACTAATTGAATAGTTAGTGTAGTAAACAACCATGTTGTTCAAGCATCACTGAATTATTTTAGGGTGTCTAAACATTCTGAGTTAGTACATTTTTCAATCTCTTAGCTTTAATCCTTTCCCCTTTTCCTAAAGTTCTATTTTTTGTTTCATATCATAAATTTTACTCAGCAGGAGTTCTGAGCACCTTTTTTTGAAGATGACTTCTCTGACATTCTTAGTTGAGGTAAATGCCATGTATTTTTGCTCTCACACTCAAAACATGTGCATGGGTAGACACTGGGGTGAAGAAGGCAAGGTTCTCAAGTTGCATATTTATTTCCAAGTCCTTTTGTTGAGCATTGTTTTGTTGGTGTGGAAAGCACTATTTATTGTGTCATGATCATTTGGTATCAGAGAATTCTACTATAAGTACCACATGAGTGATTATACAGACCTAGTGTGTATTTTTCTCCTTGCATTTGATACTGGCGCTGTCAAAAGCCTGATAGAAAAGCCTATCTTTTAAACTTCTTATATTGGCTCTAAAGTAGTTATAATTTTTTTAAAAAATAGATGAATCAATTACCATGCTTAGAATATTAATCCTAGGTATTGATGACATAAAATTAGCAGCATTTTTCATATTTCTCCCTAAATCCATTGAAATTAATTAAGTACAATATTTACTTGAAATTACTATCTGAAGAATTTTGTATGCAGAACTAGAAAGGGACTATATGTACATTAGGAAATAGTTAAGAAAAAAACCCTTCTGAATTGGATTCACTTAAAACAACACGCTCCACTGTCCTCCAGACAGGGCAGTTTTTCCAGTGCACAGTCGAGAACAATAACATTATATTTTCTTGTGGCCTCTTTATAATTTTTTTCAACTATATCTTCTTCTTTGGGCTTTTTCCTTCTTGAATCATAGCTTTTATATAACTTCTTGTTTAAATTTGGTTATTCCTTCTGAATCCATCAGAGAAGAATGTGTTTGTGAGAAACCTATCCTGATTTATTTGCTCAACAAATATTTTTCTGTCTGACATGATTTAAGGCTGCTGCTACTCTATTCTGTCATTCTTATTTTTATGAAAATGGGACAGATAACAAGCAGTAAGTAGTTGGTGATAAGACAATGAAGGAAACATGCAAAGTGACCTATAGTGTAGTGGAGAGGGAGGACTGATAATTTTGTGAGCTTGATCAGGAATACATCCATCATCTTACATGATAGGTCTTTTCTGAAGAGGTTGAAAGAGTGAGTCCTGAGGCGAAGCAGAGAGTAAACTAAGGGAAGAACCCCCAGGCACACTAGCTACTTGTCTACAAAATAGCCCAACAACATGCGGCTGCAGAAGGGGCATCAGCCATGGGTGCCTCTGTGGCCGCTGGCTTTCAGTGTGGGAAAGATCTAAAAGAACAGAGGTCTGAGCAGTCATAAGCTGAAATGGCATCCATTACAGAGACCTGCTCTGGAAACCAGTAGGAAGTAGAGTGTCCCATGGTAGAGACTGGCAGTGTGTGGGATCAAAATCTGCTGTGGAATATGACGAGAGTCAGGGCTGATCTTGTGAAATAGGGAAAGTTATTTTGTTTTCTAAAGGCAGACAAGAAGTCACTTTTAAAAAGTAGTGTTGTTAGATTACTTTCTTAAATGTAAAATTTCCATAACTTAAAAATATTTTATGTATTATTTGAGAATCTCATGCAATGAATTTTCCTATGTATTTGTATGCCTTCCCTAACTCATCCCAGATCTCTCCCAAGCTCCAGACCCAAGCAACTTCGTTTTTGTGTCCCCTCCCCTCCTTTCTCTCTGTGACTGTCTGTCTGTCTGTCTGGAATGTGGTGCCTTTCCTGGAGTGTTGTATATATACTACATGTCACTTCTCTGAAGAAGCTAGCTTTCCCTCTCCCATCAGAGTGGCAATCATATGCAATAGCTCCTCACTTAGGAAGTGTGGATTCATAGACACCTCCTTGCTTACATTCTGGGGTTTTTGTGTGGCTTGGATTTCTGTAGGTGCTATGAATGTTGTCACAGTCTCTGTGAGTTTCTAGCTGCTGTTTTGCATCTGGAAAGCACTATTTCCTTGAGGTCATCTACCACCTCCCCTGGTTCTTAGAATAATTCTTCCACCATCCCCGCTTCTGCATAGATACCTGAGTCTTTCTGAAAGGTGTAATGTATAAACATCCCATTTAGGGCTAAGCAGTCCAATCTGCTTCTCATGTTGACCTGTTGTATGTTTTTTTCTTAATTGCCTACTATTGCAAGAAATTGCTTTCTCTCAAACAGAATTACCATTCTATGGTGATTAGCTTCCCTAAACCTCATAACAACCGTTTGACAAGAAGCTGAATTATAAGAAAACATTTGTCTATACCTATACTTCAAACCAATGAAAAATAAGTGGCCAGAAATAAAAGCATTAGAAAGCTAGCAGTGACAGAATGATGAACAGTTTTAAATATGTTTATTTATCTTCTTCAAGAATATGTACTGGCTGGGCAGTGGTGGCACACACTTTTAATCTCAGCACTCGGGGGGCAGAGGCAGGCAGATCTCTATGAGTTTGATGCCAGCCTGGTCTACAAGAGCTAGTTCTAGGACAGTAAGAGCTGTTACACAGACAAACCCTGTCTTGGAAAAAAAAAACCCAAAACAAGAATACATACTGATTTTCTTTTACCATGTTAAAATTCTAATATATACAATAAAATGTATTATATTCAATGAACATTATTTGTAAAAGGAATGAGTTTTAAGTCTGCTTCCTTCTTTATACTATTTCATAGTTAGGAAGAATGGGATTTACAGACACACTTATTTTAAAATCATTTTATCCCAGGCAAGTAATTTAGTCTCCCTGAGTCTGTGTCTTCATCGGTAAACTAAGACTTCTAGAATTTGGGAAGCTATGGATACAAACAGATTCAAGAATGATAATTTTGAACATAAAGCCAGACCCAAAATAATCTACCATAAAATGATGCCTTTCTTATTTCCACACTGAGTTGTTATTCCTGTTAAATTACTTAAGGTAAGTCATATACTATTTTAACTCACACACACACACACACACATATATATATATATATATATATATATATATATATACACACACACATATATATAATATATATTATTACTAAAAATAAACTTTACAAAGTTTTATTAATGACATATTTTTTTATTATATAACACTGCCTTGTTTTCGGCTGCTTTGGGGAACTAGTTATTTTTCTGTATTAATTATTACATATTCATATCTTGTTACCCATTTTAAATGTCATATCTGGAAATTTTGAGTGGATTTGAATAAATATGAACATCAATTCGAGCCCACTTGTAAATACTGCTTTAACGTATATGATGGCTGCTTACTTTAAATGTTTTGATGATGTCAATTGCAAACAGATTTAACGATGATGCCTGTACTGTCCAAACACATGCTTAGGATTGGATTCAATCTATAAAAATCATTTAAAATATTACACTACGTGTTGAAATGTTTTGAATATTTCTTAAGGATTCCTAATTCAGTTAATATTTTGGAAGAAGGGGTGAAAAATTCTAATATTTGTAAATTGCTATCTTCTGTAGCTAAAAATTAAAAAAGAAAATCATTAAACTTCAGCATGATGTGATTCATCCAATAAATTTGACTGGTGGTCTGTGATCTAAACTTTGGCAAAATCTTGAAATTGCTTTCTTTAGTTACCTATAGATCTTCTCGTAGACCCGAGGCCTCATATGCTATGCTCCTTTCATTTTGATATATTTGTTGGTGTCATCCTTGCTCAGCTCACGTTTGGGCAGTCATGTTGGTGAGACTTTATGAGTGTGGCTTCTTATGCTAAAATGAGGGGGAGATCTGGTCTTCCCTAGGGAATAACACACTAACTGGTTTCCCAGTACCAAAAGGTCAGGCCTGAAATCAACATTATCTATCTATCTATATCTATCTATCTATCTATCTATCTATCTATCTATCTATCTATCTATCTATCTATCTATCTATCTAATCTGTATATAACATTATACAGATTGAGCAGGTTGTATTTAGAAATACAAATGTGTATGTGCATAGACATTATGTATTCAATAAAAATTAAGCAATGAATCCAGAAAGAGACCATGAATTTGAAGGAGAGATGGGAAGGGTGGGTGGAAGTTTGGAGGGGAGATAGTGAAGGGAGAAGTGTTGTAATTTTTCTGTAATATCAAACACTTCTGAAAAAAAAACAAGCATTTTATCCTGTGTCATACTCTTTTTAAGGAATACAAAAAATATCAGTAAGTTTTTAAAATTTCTGGTGTCAATACGATTTTTGACATTTTCTTCTATCTAATGCAGTTCTTCCCCATGTGGTGTTTTTATGTTCAAAAACTCATAAAGGCGCAGAGCTGGAGAGATGTCTCAGAGGTTAAGAGTACTGACTGCTCTTCCAGAGAACTCAGGGTTCAATTCCCAGCACCCACATGACAGCTCAGATTGGCCTATAACTCTAGTTCCAGGGCATCTGATACCCTCAAAAAGATATACATGCAGACAAAACATGAATATGCATGAAATAAACATATAAATTATAAAAAATACCTCAAAAAAGCAAATAATATAAGAAAAGGACATACAGTGCCAGACCCGATTTTTACAGAATATAATAGTAGAATCATTTAACTTTCAAGCCCCCAAAAATGTGAAATTCTCTATGAAGCACTAAATTGGCCATAATCCTGAATCTAAATGAGTTTATTCTAGGGTGTGGCTGCCTCTGTCATGCAAATTGACTCTCAGACTGCAAGTCTTGATAATATGTTTTAGAGGCAATGACATGATCCGATTCCTTTTGCACTATATAGGATTTGACTCTGATGTTATAAAGAATCAGTTTTAGTTCTGATTGTTTAATTTAAGCATTAGTTACGTTTTTTATTCCTGTGCCCAGCTATCTGACAAGGAGGGAACGTAAAGGTCTGTATTTTGACTCAGTTTAAGCAGGGGAACAGTCCATCATAGAGAAGACAAGGCAGCTGGCTCCTTAAGTGATCACAGTGTAACCATCTGCAGTCGGGATACAGACAGAAGGCAGGAAATGGGTCCAGGTGATTAAATTTCAAATCAACCACTAGATACCCAGTTTTCTCCAATGAAGCTCCACTTCCTAAAGGTCTCACAGCCTTTCCAAATGGCATCTCCACCAGGTGGGTCCAAGCGTTAAAACGCACAGGCTTAAAGGAGACCAAAGGATTCGAGTCAGAGCAACATGATAGGGAATACTGGCATTAGTTTTCTTCTCCGTGTTTTGCTGTATAATACTTTACATTTATATAGGCTACTTAGTGTATTAGCTCATGCAGACACTCCCTCTATAGATACAAGTTTATACCAAATGGCCACTGCAAAGGAAAATCTAATTAATATCTGTCTATTTTTAGAAATCAATTATTTTGGATTGAAATCATCCTATAATCTCTTGTATTCTATAAATTATTTAGAGTCAAGAAATATTAAAATTTGAATATTGATACAAATTTATCTTTCTTTTTTTAATTTTTCTTTTATTGAAAATAGATTTGTAGGACAGGAGGAGGTAGTGTACACTTTTAATCCCAGCATTCAAGAGGCAGAGGCAGGTGGATCTCTTGAGTTTGAGGCCAACCTGGTTTACGGAGTGACTTCCAGGACAGGATCTAAAGCTACACAGAGAAACCGTGTCATGAAAAACCAAAAGAAAAAAGAAAAAGGAAAGAAAATAGATTTTGTATATAATATATTCCAAGTAGAGTTTCCCCACTCCCAATTACTCCTAGATAATCCTCATTTACCCTCCCATCAAAATCTGCACACTTTCTGACTCTCCTTAGAAAACAAGCAGGCATTTAATAATAAAATAAAATAACAACACAAATTGAAACAAACTGGAACAGGATATAACAAACAGAAGAGAAAGAGGCAAAAGACAAGCGCAAGATGCACACTTAGACACAGAGACACACAAGTTCAAAGAAACAGGAATTGTGTATAACTACAGAACTAGAAGCCATTTTCTGTTGTCTATCTACTGCTGGGCATGGGGCATGGCCTGAAGTGTGGTTTGTAGCCCCAGGGAAACTTCTTTGGAGAGAATTAAATTTTTATTTGTTGTGGTTATTAGTTGGCTATAACTTCTGGATTAGGGATGGGATTTGTGTCGACTTCTCTCTGCTCTGGGGTCCCTTCTGGGGCAGACTCTTGCAGGCCTTGTGCAAGCTACCTCCATTTCTGTGAGTTCCTATGTCCATCAGTCCTACTGTGGTTATAGTCTTTTTTCCCTCAGTATTCTCCCTCCTTTCTGGCACTTACACTCCTTCTGCTTCCTCTTCCACAGAATTCCCTGACCCCTGAGGAGGGGGATTTGATGTTGATAATCCATTTAGGAGTGAGTGTTCCAAGGTCTCTTACTCACACTGCACACTGTCCAGTTGTGGGTCTCTGTATTTGTTCTTCTTCAGGAGGAAGCATCTCTGATGATGGTTGAGCAAGGCACTGCTCTGGGTATAGCAACATGTCATTAGGATTCATTTCATGGCTCTGTTTCTTTAACAAAGAAGGAGTATTTGGTTTTATCTTAGGTCCTTGGTCTATCTGGGCTCAGGCTCTTGGCCATCAGAGCAGTGATCTTTCAACGAAAAGTAATGGATGCTCAACTTACTAGACCTGGATGGAGGTGGGGGTTCCTTGGACTTCCCACAGGACAGGGAACCCTGATTGCTTTTCGGGCTGAGGGGGGAGAGACTTAATTGGGGGAGGGGGAGGGAAATGGGAGGCAGTGGCGGAGAAGAGACAGAAATCTTTAATAAATAAATAAATTAAAAAAAGAAATGTAATATTAGAATGTGCCATGAGACTTTCTTAAATTCTCTCAATTTTCATAAATTACAAAAGGTAAAGCCTGGAGCAATGCTACAGCAATTAAGAGCACTGTCTGCTCTTCCAGAGGTCCTTGGTCTGGTTATCGAGGACTCACATGGTGACACAAAATCACCTCTAACTCCAGTCTCAGGGAATCGTACAACTTCTTTTTGTATATTATTGGAGATAGATAGATAGATAGATAGATAGATAGATAGATAGATAGATAGAGAGGGTACACCAAACATGCATGCAAAATACTTGGATACATAAAATAAGAATGAAGAAATAATATATTTTCAAAATTAAAAAAATTAGAAGGTAACATTTCTACATCCCTGGAGCTCTGTCATGGCTAGTATGCATAATACATTTGAAACCCTCACAAACCAAAATGTTCAATAAATACTCAAGTGTCAATATTTTAACTCCAATTTTGATAGATAATATATGCAGACAAATGTTAAGTTGAGATGTCTAATCCTTTAAGTAAATTAAATGATCTAAGAGCAATTTACCCTTTTGCCAGAATGTACTATGTAGTAAAATGTGATTGACTAAAATAAGAAAATTATAATTGTTTCAAAGAAGGCTGTTAAATGCTTCAGAAACATGAAAACCCGATACATAGTTTTATTTAAAGCAGAATGTGAAGGGTGAATTCAGACCAAAAGGCCATAGGATTCAATGAGAAAAGGATAGATGCAGATACCTAACAAGCCCATGAACCCTGAAAGATCACAGATGGCAAAAATTAGATGACAAGTATTTTAGAATGGAGGAGAAGAGTGACCAGGACAGAAAGAATGAGTACAAATCACATTTGGACATAACAGGTGGATATATATATATATATATATATATATATATATATATATAGAGAGAGAGAGAGAGAGAGAGAGTGGTATAAATGGGTTAAAAATGTGAGGAAAAGCCCTAAGTAAACAAAACATTTTAAATGTTATATTCTACAAGCTTCTGAAGTGTTTGAAAATTATATGTCTAGAATATACCTATGTATCCTTGAAAACATACATGTCTCTACAAGTTTTCTTACTTATAGATTAATTAAAAACCTCATTTCTCATTTATACTTGCATTTTTAAAAAAAACTGCATAAGCGCAAGACCCCAAACAAGAGTAGAACCATCCATACAGTATAACAAAAATAATGTTAAATTTGTAGCAATGTACCAAAATCCATGAAAATGCAAACTATCTGAGATCAATTGTTATATTTTTATCCAATTTATTCCACTAAATTATAACAAATATTCATAAACCTCAAAATAACCAAAAGCCCCCCCACAACCCAACTCTTGGGAATGTGGATGTAGTATTCTCTAGACTGCTTCCTTCTGAATATGGGAGAAGGAATCTTTAGGGTTTCTGGGAAAATTTGAGATAACGACCAAGTCCTGGAAAGACCAGGTATAACTTTTGTAGATAGATATCACCTCTCAAGTTTCAGGAGGTCTCCCTTGTTCAAATCTGAAATGAGTCTACAACCTCTCCTGTGAAAGCAAAAGCAAAACCTCTTCTCCAAAGCATTTTAACTTCCATTTGACAAATACATTTTTTTCAACTTTTATTTTAAATCGAAGGCATTCTTAAAATATCTAAACTGATTTATTTCAACAGTTCTTTCAATCCCATGTCTCTTAATCTGCCCTTGGCAGTAGCAATTTATTTCAGAGAAAATAATGGGCATTGAAGAGACTCCACAGTAGTTTGCTTTCATTGTGAAACAATTAATCTTGAGCAAGAAACTGCTTTTGCCTTGACTGCTTCACAGTATTCTGTATAAACTGTATATTCAGGGCCTACAGGAAAGTGACTGCTGAACTTTACCAAAACAAGATGGGGCAGTACTTCAGAGTTCCTGCTTCACAGTAGAGTCTGACAAACATTCTGCAGGACACAGAGGAAAATAACTGATGAACTTTGACAATACAAGGCAGGAAAGTCCTTCAAGTTTTCTGATTCATGGAAAATTTGGCCAGATACTTTGGACCTATAGGCTGAAGATTGATGCCTCAACATTGGAGAGTAACTTTTGGTCATTGTCCAGGCAGATTGTCTGTTGTTAGGTAATTATAATTCCTTCTGGTGGTCTTTGATGGAGTTAAAGACTAAATAATTAGAGTTTTAGTATTCCTTGGTTATATTGAAAGTAAATTAGGTATAAAACTTTGGAATCACTAAGATATGATAGATAGTGGAGTGTTTTCTCTGAATTTGCTCAATACAAATAAAGTGAATATTGTAAATGTAATTCTAACTTAATAATTGTTTTTGTTGTATGTAATTTTACTATGTTAAGTACTTTCATTTCTGGACATAAGGAGATTGAAATGTTGCAGAATATTATTCTAAGGTGTGTTACATTTGTTTGTGTTGTAGAACATTTATTTTAATGATACAAAGATGTGTCACATTATTTTATATTGCATTTTTAACTTGGTGAAGCTGTGTTACTTTGCCTATTATCTAAAACACCTGGTTGATCTAATAAAGATCAATGGCCAAAATCAAAACAGGCAGAAAGGATATGTGGGGCTGGCCTAGAATAAATAGGAGAAAAATAAAGAAAGAAGAGCAAGAACAGGTGAAGGAGGACCCTAGGGTCCAGCCACACAGTCACACAGTCAATCATGGAGTGAGAGGAAAAGTAAGATATTCAGAAATAACAAAAGGAAAAACTTCAGAAGCAAAAGGTAGATGGAATAATTTAAGGTAAGGAAAGCTGCCTAGAAGTAAGCCAAGCTGACGCTGGACATGTAAAAGTAAGAAAAAGCCTCTGTGTGTGTGTGTTTTTTTTGGGGGGGGGGGCAGTTAAGGCCAGCCATTCACAAGAAAGGATAAGACTCCCTATGATTTCTTTGGGAGATGGGTTGAACTGCCTGAAAAACAAAAAGCCCAAAGTGTAAAACAACCAATAACAGCAGGCAGTAAGAGGGTCAGAGATATGGCAAAGGAGTATGGGAGAGACAATCTTCTACTTTGCATTCTGATTAAAAATAATAAACTAAAATTACAAACAATAATGGGAGGTAATACCTAAAAATATTATAGTAGTATGAATGGTTATTAACTTTCTGTGACATTTAGGAGTTTTTAAGTTGGGAACTTGTACTGCTGGAAATTATATTATGATCTAATCAGATATTGAATTTTCTAATGAGTAAGAGAAATATTTGAGCTAAAGGCTGGATGAGAGATGTTGTAAACTTCTAGGTGGGAGGCTGTTGAAACATGCACCATGGAGTTGGCATCACAATTAGAAATAAACAACAAATATATGAGTTTCCTCCAGAGCTAATTGATTAGGGTGTTTAATGCATTTAAAATTTGAAAATGGCAAGACTTCTCTCAATCCCTTGTGGTCTTCCTGACTATGGGATATTGCTATTGCTAGTGTACCTTCAGTACCATTTACAGTAGATAAGGCAGTTGAAGACAGGCACACATACCATGTGGATATATATCAAGTTCACTATATTATTGCTACCTATTCACATGAATCCAATGGGACAAGATGTTCTCATATACAATAAACAACACAAGGCATAGATATCACTGGTCAACAAAAAATAAGAGACAAGGTATGAGGGACAAAAAAAAAATCCCTGGTGAACCAGTCCTCCAAAGCTTATTAACATTAATCAATGTGTAGACAGTTGATTTCCTGTAACCAGTTGTACTATGTCTGTGGAAGCAAAAGACAGCATTCTGGGTTACAATCCTCAGGGTGAGCAACTCACTGCTCAATTATAAATTAACTAAAAGATTCGCTATTGTTGCTATTTAACATCATCATCATCATTTCATTATTACATTTAAAAAGAGTTACCCTACAAAAATGGATACTGATTTTTCCAGAATCATGAGTCTTTAAGCAAAAATTTCTGTGCCAAGTGTGGGATATATCTCTATGAATTGCTTCCCAGGAAGCTATCAGAAATTCCCAATGCAATAAAGGCTGTTGCCGTTACTTTCGGTTACTCACTAGAGAAGACAGCACACACTGCGGATACACCACACAAATGAGCGTAGCTGGAACTGCACTGGAAGCCTCCACAGTACTGGCTGGCATTCACAGCGATGGAAGGTGCTATGACAGCTGCTGGTGGAGAAATGGCTGCCACAGTTTGGTCCAATTGTGAATTGTGAGTGAGTGTTAAAATACTCACTGACAGTACAGCACTCACAGTGCCTATAAAGATGCTTCCAGAAAGATAGTGCAACAGTGAAACTATTGTTTTGGGAGTATCTAACTACTTTCTGATTGGATTTGAGTCTTCCTCTGCAGGAAGAAACATATACCAAGTACTGTGAGCCTAAAAAGACATTATGGCTAAAGATGTCATAGGACCTAGGGTTGAACTTATTACTGATACTGAATTAAAGAGATTTGTAACTAAACTGCCTTGTAAACGCTAACATTCAGACCCTTAGACTATTCCTCTAGCCTCCTTAGTCATAGAAAAGTCTTTATACTAGATTCTTTATACAGTGACTGACAGCTAATAGTCATACGTTGTTAAAGATTCAGAATTAGTGAGTATTGAGATCTCAGTACTAAAAAATCACCACATCCATGACAAAAAGAATTTCAGAGACAAATGGGTAAAGTGATTCAAGGAGCTTGAGTATGAGAAGGATTCCTATGACACACTCTTCTGGAAATGGCACAGCTGACAGAATCATGAGGCAAACACAATCTCCTGTTTCTTTCTTGTTGTTCCCAAGAGCAGACATGAATGTTCAAGGAATAAAATGTTCCTAGACAGGGAGTAATTTCCTGAAGCATCCAAGGTTTTGTGGGGGGACACGTTTATGGTATAGAATAGCTGACTGGGACAGACTAATTCTGTTCCTGTATTCCCTGGAAATAAGATATTCTTCATTTTTTTACTTTGTTTGTGTTAAATTCTTGATACTTCCATGAATATATGCACTGTATTATGGATACAGTCACAGTGCCTTTATATAATCTCTTATGTTCCTCCTATTCCTAGGGACTCACCTCCTTCTTAACCAATCTACCTCCTTTGTTCATGTGTGTGTGTGTGTGCCTGTATATGTGTGTAGCCATAAAGAGGTTTTGTGGAAGGGGTCTGTTGAGCTTCTTGTTAACAATTAAGGGCAGACTCTGTATGATGGGCCTCCACTGTCATTCAGTAAGAGTACGACTCTTTCACTGTAATTTATTCTGAAATGTTTTTGCTTTAGTTTAAGCATAATCACTACCAGAAGTGAGTTGGGGAACATAAGACTGTTCTGTTTTCTTAATCTGCTTTGCTCTGTTTTGGTTAATTCTTAAGTCGACATATAACAGTCTCTCTTCATTTGTAAAGAGATTCTTTCTAAAGTAGCAACTCCAGTGCTTATCTGGCTATCCTAGCACAATAAGAAACTACTCTGCTGAGCAGGTTTGGGTTCATCCTCAATCAAGACTACTGCTCCTGTGTGCTTCATACTTTTATAGGCATTGCGTATTTAATTTGAAGATTTTGTTATAATAGTTTACTTAGTGATAAATAAAATTTTGTAGCTCATGTATAACATGGCTCAAAATGTGGATGAGTTGATGATTTCTTTTGTCTTTTTTGCAAGGACCCGGAAATGTGCTTGTATTCTCTCAAAGGTGAAAAATAAAGTGATGTCACCGTAGTGTCAAATGTGAAAATACCTTTCACTGACACATTAAAAGACCTTAGCAAGCCAAATAAGCTTTGTCAAAACAGGATCATAGGCGAAGTTGATTGTAGTATTGTTCTATTTTACATTAGGCTGTCAATACAAGGCAAGTGCTTATTATACTTAAAGAAGAAGTAATAACTAAGAAAAACGTAAGTACAATAATTGGGAGACAGCAAAACATTATCTGTTAATGCATGTCTACACGGAAACCACACCTTTATTTTGAAATGATTACCGAGGCTTCCTTTCTATCTTACAGGTATTTTTCCATACTTATCTTAGTAGTGTACCACTGACCTTGTGTTATTACCTTTAAAAGAGCAATGCAAATAAAAAGATTAGAACATTGCAAATGTGACGAATTAAAATACGCTCGGGATTTGCAAAAGTAATCCATTTGAATCTTAATGAGCTGCCTATATCATAATCACTGATTAACTGTATTTTGATAGCACACAAAGCTGATGTTTCTTCATTACCAAAGATATTGTACAAAAACTTAACATTTACAAAAGACAGAATAGGAAATATCCACACAGTTAACTATTATCAAAAATGTTTGTTTCTCAAATTTCATTGTCTTTTATCTGGCATCTCATGATTTCCCATCTTTGTAAAAGTTTGTAGGATTTAGCAAGTGTTTTTTTGTTTTTTGTTTTTGTTTTTTTTTTTTTCGTTTTGGGTTGCCTATATCAGTCAGACATGAAACATCTGAAATCCGATCAGCATAAACAGATCATTGATTTAGAAACTATGTATGAATCTCTCAATTAGACTTCTAAGTATGACTAACTGAAGAAAGACCAGAAAATTTAAGATTTAGCATGGCAGGGTAGACTAAGACATTAAAAAAAAATCACAGTTCTTCTAGTTCAAATGACAGGATATCCCCCATCCTGATGTAGAAAGCCACAGCACAGGAACTTGAGATGTGTTTGGTCATTCTGGAGACAGGAAAGTCTCTTTGAAGAGCACTTGAAAACATTCTTCTGAAGGTCTAAGAAGGACACCCGGAAGGGCATATGAAATATTAACTATACACTCAGTCTTATTGGCACTCTGTAGAGAAATGAGAATTCATGTGATTATAGATTTCATAAAGTGAATGAAATAAATTCATATTTCTCTCTTACCATTTTAAAGAAAGTATTACCAATATCATGATAAGCTACTTACTCATCTGAAAGGCTAATATTTTGGACAATTTAAATTATAATTACACTTTTCAAAATTCCCAATCAATAAAGCATAATAAAAATGTTAGAACATTTTTTATTTACATACATGCTTAGATATTTTGTATCTAAAGTAACTTTTCTATAAATGGATAAACAGATACTTGCAGTTTATTGCAAATAATCAATATGAAATTCAACATCAAATTTTCCTTTAAGTTTAACAACTATACTGCCACTCTGACAGTTAATCAGATCAGTGGTGTACCAGACCTGATATTGACATAGTCCTTGTGGTTTGATAATGGTTCTGATTTAGATTTCAAAGATTTTTAAAGGTAATTATATTGCCCTGAAACATCAAATGCAAAGATTTGAAACATTACTAAGTCAAATAAATCTTTCAGGTTCTTTGTGCTTTCACATCTGTTCAGCATCTCTCATGGGTGCATCAGCATAGAATCCTCTTGGGAGAGAAAATGTACTTCGATCACCATGCATGTATTCCTGTAATACCTTAAAGCTATTGAAATTAACCTTAATCCATGTCATATTCCTGACAACAAATTCCTTTCATGTGACGTATTGATTTATAAATAAATAGAATTGAAAATAATTTTCATTGTGTAAAACACACGTATGACCCTGAGTTTCCATTTGAATGTTTCTTTAGTATTAGGAGAAATTTCATAAATATTAGTCACAGTTCAAGAAGCAACCCAGAACCTAACACAAATGTTATGATTTTCTATCAACAATGTGCTGATATAAATATGCACGCTGAATGTATGTGACTGCAAAGTACTCTCCTTGCTAGTGGAGAAGCTAGATTCTAGCTAGAAGGTTGCTTGCATTATAATCTGATTTCCAGGTTTTTGCGCTTACTTCGTCATGAACTATGCAGTTGATGAATTCCATTTCAAAATTGGTGATAACATGACTCTTCCTGCAGCTCAATGGATGTTGCACCAATACATGAGTAGCACTAAGAGAATTTCCCATCGAGTGTTCAAAGACAGAAGTTATGCATGATGAGAAAATACCCAGATCAATTCTCCTGGCCCAGAATAGAGCTGCCTCCTTGTTATTTAGATACTCTTTTTATAAGAGAGAGTGAAAACAAACAAACAAACAACGAAAAAGAAGTTAAGCATGGTATCTCCTAACAGACAAGAGAGCATGAAGAGCTGCCACAGATTCCAGGACTAGAGCCACTTCGCTTGTCCCACTGTTACATCCCTAATGACTGAATCGAATGGTGATGGCCAATATTGATTGCTGGAAAGATCCTTTGTCTCATAATTTATAGATATCCACTTGATACTTCTAAACTGTTGTCTGTTTTTAACACTTTGACCTCTAGAATAAAATGTTGGAGAAGATGCTTTATTGTTTTATGCAGCATTTTATGCAATCTGATACCTAATATGATTGTTAGGTAGAGTTTAGCTATACATATTTTGCTGTTTTGAAGCACATGCCACATAAATGCAAAATATCTTGCTATATTTGTGGATTATTTTGCATTTCTCTGTCAAAATTTATGTTATATATCCTAGAAAAAGTAACCAGAATGAATAAGAGTTTTATATGTTCACTGTACGAAAATCATAATGAATTCAGTAGTAAGTATCTTTTAATGAGCTTGTATTTCAGAAGCAAAGATTAGTGTTGGGTAAATACATTATTGGCAATTCTATTTAGGGTTACACGGGTATGCGTTATTGATTTCTTCATAAAGCAAGTAAAGAAACATATATTGAGATAAAATAAAACATTATTAATTTAATTATATTCTCTCAGAGCATATTGAATGAATAAAACTGATGTTCAGAAACAATAGAAATTAAAGACATGAAACTACTCCAAGTCAGTACATCCCCATTAAACTAGAAACACATTTAGAACAATAATATGTCCTGTGAGAATTGTGAGGGAGGAAATATTTTTGCAATACATTTCTTTTGAAGTGTATTTTTGAGCCACAAACACTTCCTTACACACCATACCTTTACAAAGGTAGATTATGTATGCTACTATGTTGATGCCTTTTAACATCATTTCTTTTCATATTACTAGATCACTGATGAATCTTTTTTTACCTTTGGAATCTTCCAGTTGTGATATCATTTCCCATTGCCTATGCTCTGTCTTTTCTGGATACAGTGTGTTCCTCTTCACTGGCACACAGGCATGCATATTCGTGCATCCATGCTCTGGGTAAGGCAGTCCAATTTTACATGTTTTTCAAAGCCCTCATATCTGTTCCTATATTTCATATTTATCAACATATATTTCCAGCTCCATGTTTATAATTTTGTTGTTCGCTGTTTTCAGTTTTGATTTTATCAGCTCAGTTCATGTACTCCCCTGATCTTCCTCACAGCATCAAAAAAGACCTTACTGGTGGTAGAGCTATTGAGAATGTTAGTAAGCTGCTCTATATAAAACTTGACAATTTAAAAAATTAAAATATAGACGTTGGAAAGAAAAGTAATTAGACTATTTGTCTTATTTGAAAGCATGATTGAAAGCAAATACTTCTCTAAAAAATGGTCTGTAGTTGCTTTGTTTTGTAATTATCTTAATATTTTAGGATTGATTGATCATGTGAGATCCTCAGACTTCTGTAAAATGACTGTGAACAGTTTTGATAATTTCAGCATTTCATGTATAAATTTCAGATTTCAGACAGAAATAGCATGAACACAGTTTATTGTATGTCTTAAGAATTGATCATTCCTTTTTTGTTTAATGACCTATGATTTGCTTGATTTCTGCATATCACACATTGTGTGACCATCTATCTGTGCCTAACCTCAGGTAGAACCAGCTGAGGAAAATATAATTGAAGAGATACATCCTTCCCCTTTACCTGTTTTAGCCTCTACTTGCACCCACAAAACTGAGATTCCATTGACTTGTTTCCCTTCCCCTATACACTGTCAAAAGGCATTGTTTTCTGAAATGTTTGTCTCCTCTCTTCTTTCTACATTCAACTAGTACCCAAAACCTAATGCCCATTATTCCTCTCTATGTCACTGCAATTGTTTTTAAAGCCATTTCCAACATTTCAGTTCAACTTTACCCACATTTTCACCTGAATGCTGTAGTCAAGATTTCTTGTAGAAATATTTATTGGAAATCTTGCATAAATTCTTTCACTTCAAAGTTGTTTTATTTTAGTTTTTGAAAAACAGGCAAAGCAGTTTTATTCAATGTCACAGTATTGGAAAGAGAAACAGACAAAAAGATCTAGTGGCTCCAAGTTCACTTTCTTTTTTGTTTTTTTTTATTGTTAAAAATAAATTACTTTTCATACAATATATCTTGATTATAGTTTCCCTTCCCTCTACTCCTCCCAATTCCTTCTCTTCTCTCCTTTACTCCTCTTTCCCAGATCCACTCCTTTTCTGTTTCTATTTAGAAAAAGATAGGCTTCTAAGAGATAGCAACAAAATATGGCAAAATAAAATGTGAGGTGAAACAAAACATTCATACCAAAGTTAGACAAGGTAACCGAACAGAAGGAAGGGTCCAAAGAGCACACAAAAGAGTCAGAGACCCATTAGTTCTCATAATCAGGAGTCCCATAAAAGTACTAAGCTGAAAGCTATAATTTATACAGAAGACCTAGTGTAGACCAATGTAGGCCCAATGCTTGCTTCTTCAGTCTCTGGGAGTTCATATGTGCTTTGTTTAGTTGGTTCAGAGGGCCGTATACTCATAGGGTCCTCCATCCCTCTCATTCTTTAAATCCTTCTGCCTCTTCTTCTGCAGTATTCTCTGAGTTCTGAGAGGAAGGATTCAATGGAAACCTCCAGTTTATTCATTCTACATATCTGGCTATGGGTCTCTGCATCTGTTTCCAACTGCTTTAAAATAGGCCTCTCTGCTCATGGCTGGATAAGGCACTCATATAACAGTATAACTGATATAACACTGAGTATAACAGAATATCATTAGGAATATTTTTATTTCTATTTCCACTGAACCAGAAAAAAGGAATAGTTTTATTAATTTTTTAATTGCAGTTGTTGTTGGTTTTACCTTATGTCTCTGGGCTAACTAGCCTCTGGTTCTTGTTTACCCAAGCAGTGCTATGAATGATATATGCTCCTTCATGTGGAGTGGGATTTGTTAAGTCATATCACCCTTGGTTGGCTATTCCCACAAGTTCAGTGATGTCGCTTCAGCATATTTTGCAGGAAAAAGAGATTTCATATGAAAGATTTTATGGGTTTTTTGATATTTCTCCTTTGGTAGCCTGCAGAGTACCTTCCCACTTCAGGAACACTAGAACATAGAGATGAAGGATCCATGCAGGCTCCATCCCAGTTTCTCCATGTTGAGTACATTGGGTGGTATTTGTGATAAGCAATGGGACCCTGATGTCAGAGCATCTTTTTGTCTTAGTGCCAACCTGGGTTGTTTGGGGGGATTTCCATGAGATTCAGTTGACCAACAATTCCACTGAATGTAACCCAGTTCTTCAACTGGGAGCCTCGCCTGGCTATATGTGATAACCAGTTGAGACTCTGTTTATCACACTATTAGGATTCCTCGTTAGCATCACCTTCAGAGGTTCCAGGAAGTTCCCATTGCACTATTTCCACAACACCCTCTAAATGTCTCCTAATTCCAGCCATCTCTCCTTACACTCTCTTCCTCCATCCCCTCTCCCCTGTACTCTATCCCTCTCAATCCAATCTCCTCCCACTCCCAGTCCTCCCATAAAATCTATTCTATTTCCCCTACCCAGGGAGATTCATGAATCCCCCTTAGATCGCCCTTCTTTACCCAACTTTTTTGAGTCTATAGATTGTAGCTTGGTTATCATTCACTTAATAATTAATATCCACTTATAAGTGAGCCATATTTGTCTTTCTGGGTCTGGATTGCCTTACTCAGTGTGATTTATTTATTTATTTTTTAAAGTTTTGTCCATTTGCTATAAGTTTCATGATGTCATTATTTTTAATAGCTGAATGATATCCCACTTATAAATTGACCCCATTGTGTTTTCCCATTTGTCTTATGATGGGCATTTATATTGTTTTCAGTTTCTGGCTATTATGAGTAAATGAAAAATAAACATGGTTGAGCAAGTACCTGGGTGTTAGAATGGCCCATCCTATGGGTATGTGGACGAGAGAGGTATAGCTGGATCTTTGGTTTGATTGATTCCCAATTTTCTGAGAAAATGCTATATTGATTTCTATCATCACAGTGCAAGTTGGCACTTCCACCAGCAATGGATGGGTCTTCCCTCAATCTTAGCCATTTTGAAAGGTTTAAGATACAATCTCAAAGTAGTTTTGATTTGCATTTTTCTGATGGATAAGGTTTTAGAACACATCTTTAAATGTATCTCAGCCATTTGAGATTTCTTTATTGAGAATTCCCTGTTTAGATCTGTGTCCTGTTTTAAAATGGGATTCTTTGATTTTTTTGTCTAGTTTCTTGAGTTCCCTGTATATTTCAGATATTAATCCTCTATCAGATGTAGAGCTGGTAAAAAATCTGTTCCCATTTGTAGCCTGATTCTTTGTACAAATAACAGTGCCCTTTACTTTACAGAAACTTTGCAGTTTCATGGGGTACCAGTTATGAATTATTGATCTTAGGACCTGGGCTATCAGTGTTCTGTTCAGAAAGTCATCTCTTGCTTTAAATTTTTTAAAGGCCATTCCCCACTTTCTTTTCCATCAGAGTCAATGTATCAAGCTTTATCTTGAGTATTTTAATTCACTTGCACTTGGGTTTTGTTTAGGATGACAAATATGGATCTATTTGCATTCTTTTATGTGCAGACATCCAGTTTGACCAGCACCATTTGTTGAAGATACTGGTTTTTTTTTTTCTGTTGCTGAATATTTGTCAATACTGTAAAGATGTGTATCTGCCTAAGGTACATTCTGATTGTTGCAATAAAAAACTGAACATTCAATGGCTAAGCATGAGGCATAGGCAAGACTTCCAGGCAGAAAGAGAGAATTTTGGGAAGACACAGAGAGTGTTGTTAATTAAATTAATCTCTGGCGTCCCCCCGCCCGACAGCAAATTCCAGCGGGTCCCAGCGGTGGCGGCGGTGGCGGTGGCGGCGGGTCAGACATATAAACACAGGAAATAGTTATATAAGAATTTATTAACAAGGAGAGAAATAAAGGGAAAGAGAGAGAAAGAGAGGGAGAGAGAGAGGGAGAGAGAGAGAGAGAGAGGGAGAGAGAGAGAGAGAGAGAGAGAGAGAAGGGGGGAGAGAGAGAGAGGAGAGAGAGAGGCAAAAGCCCCGTGTGAGAGGAAAAGCAGAAAGAGAGCGATGTCAGGGCGGGGTCAGAAGTTAAAAGGAGTGGGCGTGGCTAGGGCAGGGACCAAAGGAACAACATTCCCACATCTTGCTTTTAATAAAAAGCAAATTAGACACTCCAGTTTGAAGGAATTGGTGCGGCGAATTCTTAAGACTGCTTCCGGCTGATTGTGGGCGTCGTCTTTGGGGGGCGCGAGAGAAGGCTGGGTGCTGGGAACATCCTGGCATAGCTGGTCTCTTTGCTTTTGACCGATGTCTGTGGCATGGAACTGGTATCTCTTATCCTGTTTAAGATGGATTCTTTAATTCGGCTCCCTGGAACTCACGAGAACTCCTTGGATTTGTGAAAACAGAAGTTTTAGACACATAATGACTGTAGCATAAGAGATAAATTTGGTTTGAAATTTGTTTGGTGAGGTCACCTTGCAAAAACCTCTCAGCTGTCAAACTGTCAGAGATCTTTGAGAAGGATAAGATTTTACTTGAGTTACTGATTAGAAAATAACAGAGAACTTACTTGGTTGGCACCCAGAGCTACTCTTTTTGGGTCCTCCATGGTCCGTGTCACGGCACCAATTGTTGTTAATTAAATTAATCTCTGGCGTCCCCCCGCCCGACAGCAAATTCCGGCGGGTCCCGGCGGTGGCGGCGGTGGCAGTGGCGGTGGCGGCGGGTCAGACATATAAACACAGGAAATAGCTATATAAGAATTTATTAACAAGGAGAGAAAGAAATAAAGGGAAAGAGAGAGAAAGAGAGGGAGAGAGAGAGGGAGAGAGAGAGAGAGAGAGAGAGAGGGAGAGAGAGAGAGAGAGAGAAGGGGGGAGAGAGAGAGGAGAGAGAGAGGCAAAAGCACCGTGTGAGAGGAAAAGCAGAAAGAGAGCGATGTCAGGGCGGGGTCAGGAGTTAAAAGGAGTGGGCGTGGCTAGGGCAGGGACCAAATGAACAACAGAGAGGAAACAGGAGGTGCAAGATGGAAGATAGTTAACACTATGTGGCAGAATGTAGATTAATACAAATTGATAAATTTATATTAGAAGAGCTCTTTGAGAGAAGACTAAACTGAAGACCAAGCCTTCATAATTAATAATAAGTCTCCATGTCATTATTTATGAGCTGGGACCTAATGAGAAAGCTTGCTACATTTTCTAGTGTGTATTTCTGGCTTCCTTATAAAAAATAATAATCAAGTGTCCATATACATGTGTGTGGGTTGGGTTTCTGTCTGGGCGTTCAGTTCAATTTTATTGATTAATGTGTCTGTATTTATGAGTATTAGGCAGCTTTTATTACTACAGCTTTGTAGTACAACCTGAAATAGTGCTGATTCCAGTACTTCAGTAGTTCTTTATTGTTCAGGATTGTTTTAGCTATCCTGTTTTTTATCCAAATAAAGTTGAAAATTGTCCTATCAAGGTCTGTAAAGAACTGTGTTGGACGTTGTGGGGCTGGTGAGGATCTTCTCCCAGTCAGTAGGTTGCCTTTTTGTCTTAGTGACAGTGTCCTTTGCTTTACAGAAGCTTTTCAGTTTCAGTAGGTCCCATTTATTCAATGTTGCCCTTAATGTCTGTGCTGCTGGGGTTATACATAGGAAGCGATCTCCTGTGCCCATATGTTGTAGGGTACTTCCCACTTTCTCTTCTATCAGGTTCAGTGTGTTCAGATTGATATTGAGGTCTTTGATCCATTTTGACTTGAGTTTTGTGCATGGTGATAGATATGGGTCTATTTTCATTCTTCTACAGGTTGACGTCCAGTTGTGCTAGCACCATTTGTTGAAGATGCTCTCTTTCTTCCATTGTATTCTTTTAGCTCCTTTATCGAAAATGAGGTGTTCATAGGTTTGTGGGTTAAAATCCAGGTCTTCTTTACCATTCCATTGGTTGACTTCTCTGTTTTTATGCCAGTACCATGCTGTTTTCATTACTGTAGTTCTGTAATAGAGTTTGAAGTCAGGGATAGTAATGCCTGCAGAAGTTCCTTTATTTTATAAGATTGTTTTGGCTATCTTGGGTTTTTTGTTTTTCCATATAAAGTTGATTATTGTCCTCTCAAGATCTGTGAAGAATTTTGATGGGACCTTAATGGGGATTTCATTGAATCTATAAATTGCCTTTGGTAGAATTGCCATTTTTACTGTGTTGATCCTCCCAATCCAAGAGCAAGGGAGATCCTTCCATTTTCTGGTATCCTCTTCAATTTCTTTCTTCAATGCCTTAAAGTTCTTGTCAAATAGATCTTTCACTTCCTTGGTTAGAGTTACCCAAGAGATTTTATGCTGTTTGTGGCTATCGTGAAAGGTGATGCTTCTTTGATTTCCCTCTCTGCTTCC